>NC_088688.1:11021233-11326302 GCF_028017835.1 Emys orbicularis
TATCTAATGGTTCCTTTTGGCCTTAAACTCTATGAATCTACAAAAAAGTTACTAATACATTCACTTCCAGACTAACAGAACATTGTCCCCTAAAGCCACTGCCTAACGTTAAAACCAGCAGAGATGGCTTACTGGCAAAAGATTTGGGTCTGAAATCTTTAGATGTCCCAGAACCACAAATTCACTCAGTCTCATTTCTTGGAGGATAATCATTTTAATCAGGCAGATTGAAGGGATAGCTCAGTGGTTTGAGCATTGGCTTGCTAAACCTAGGGTTATGAGTTTAATCCTTGAGGGGGCCACTTAGGGATCTGGGGCAAAATCAGTACTTGGTCCTGCTAGTAAAGGCAGGGGGCTGGATTCAATGACCTTTCAGGATACCTTCCAGCTCTATGAGATAGGTATATCTCCATATATTATTAGTGCTTGGGGACTTTCAGATAGGATTGTAACATCTAAAGGTCTGATGGTCCTACAAAATGCTGGGTACTCCTAAAGAAGTCAGCTTCCATAAAGCAGTGTGAAAAATCAAACCCTGTGATGGTCTGTGTATGCAGCCCCCAAATTGTGGTGTTTTTATATGTTGTTAAAGATCCCATGGTACCTTTTCAAAGATGCATAGAGTTTAAGATAGAGCTGGTCAGAAACTTTACGTCAAAATGACCTTTTGGCAACAACAACAAAAAGGCCCATTTTTTTAAAAATCAAAATTTCAAAAAAAGTGTTTTTGACCATTTCATTTAAAAAATGAAATGGACATTCAGGTCCCATTTCAACATTTTTGAAACAATTTCAATTTTTAATTTGAACTTTAAAAAAAAAATCATTTTATGTAAACAAAATTAAAAGCTTAAGGTTGAAACCAGAATAAAGGTCACAGTTTTATCAATGTTTCAGTCCAAACTGAAATCACCTTTTTCCCCCTGAAATTTTGTGGGAAAATTTGTTTGGTTTGGTTCTTTTTATTGAACCCAATAACTTTTCTATGGCTAAAGTGGAATTTCCCAAACCGTAGTACCTGTTCCACTGCTGGTAGGTGAGCTTGTTGGAAATGGTATGCTGTAACAGAGTGGTCTGTCCCTTTTAAGGAGTATTAGGGGTTGGGGCTAACCCACCTCTGTTCATCACATGGCTCGTTTAAGGAAACATGTGTTCAGTAGAGCAGCAGACTAGCTCAGGAATGGGGGCCAGGTGTTAATCATGTAGCAACCTCTTTAAGCCAGCTGCTAGGTGACACAGGAAGATAAAGAAGGAGTGGGCAAAGAGGACAGAATTGCAGGACAGCACTGAATCAGGAAAGAGGTAACCCTGTGTGAAAACCAGAAGGGAGACTGGTGAGTTGGATAAGCCTGGTTGAATCACAGCCCAGCCCCAGGAAGGAGAGCGCTGAAGATCCAGAAGTGCATGAATCTAAGTACCAAGGGAAACTGTATGGAATGGGGCTGGAATCTGGAAACTAGTGGGCTGAGGAAGCCTTCTTGAATCATGATATAACCCCAGAAAGGAGAGCTGCAGAATCCTTTAACCAAGAGGACGGAGCTGGACAGAAGGAGACCTGTGGGAAAGACTCTCTGGGGAGGTTAGGGGCTGCAGTGGGACTGGCAGAGCTTCCCTAGTTCACAGGGAATGGGGAACCTGAAGCCTTGGAACAAGGGTGAATTGGAGCTGAAGCCACACACACACACACACACACACACACACACACACACACACACACACACACACACACACACCCTAAACAGCTGAGCCTTCTTGCCTCTATTTAGAATCATAGGGTTATAAGGGACTGCAAGGGTCATCTAGTCTAGCCCCCTGCCAACATGCAGGATTTATTGTGGCTAAATCATCCAAGAGAGATGGCTATGCAGCCTCCTTTTGAAACAGTGCCACTCACCACTAGAGCCCTCCCCGTTCTTTATCTTCACCCTTCTCCCCCACAAGCCATCAAAGCCCTCTCTGTGCTTCCTTCCCAACCACTCCCACCCCAGAAGCCGCCCTGCTCTGTACTGGACTCACTAATGCTGTATATACAGATATAAATCACCTCCCTACCACTCATTGCTCCCTGTTTATGCAACCAAGGATTGCATTAGCCACAGCACCACACTGACAGCTCATGTTCAGTTGTTTTTCCACAGTGACCCCCAACTCCTTTTCTAGGGTTACCATATTTCAGCAAGCAAAAAAGAGGATGGGAGGAGCCCCGCCCTAGCCCCGCCCCCGTCCTGCCCTAGCCCCGCCCCTGCCCCTCCCACTTCCCACCCCCCTCAGAACCCCCAACCCTCCCCCCGCTCCTTGTCCCCTGACTGACCCCTCCTGGGACCCCTGCCCCTAACTGCCCCCCAGGACTCCACCCCCTACCTAAGCCTCCCTGCCTCTTGTCCCCTGACTGCCCCCTCCTGAGACCCTCCCCCCATCCTAACTGGCCCCCTAGGACCCTACCCCCTACCTGTCCCTTGACTGCCCCCAACCCTTATCCACACCCCCACCCCCAGACAGACCCCTGGGACTCCCACGCCCCATCCAACCACTCCCCACCCCCTGACAGTCCCCCCCAGAACTCCCAACCCATCTAAACCCCTCTGCTCCCTGTCCCCTGACTGCTCCGATCCCTCTCCCCACCCCTGCCCCCTGACAGCCCCCCCCCAGAACTTCCAACCCCCCCCCCGCTCCTTGTCCCCTGACCACCCCTCCTGGGACCCCTGCTCTTAACTGCCTTCCAGAACCCCACCCCCTATTTATGTACAGGCGTGACTATCTGCCCTTTCCTGGTTATTATACGCGGCCAGTCCGCATCCACATCCAGTAATTAAATAAACTAATAATTTAAATTGGAATTTCATCCATTAATAAGTATTTATTATATAATTAAAACCATTCTATTGAAGGACAGATATTAAATAACACTAAATAAATTAATGTTCAAAACAATATTAAAAATTTGAAAATTTAGAGCATGGAAACCAAAATAGCTAAAATTTAGTTTTGGCAAGATACACGGAATGGAAACTCCGGGATCTTTACCTGTCACTGAATATAGCCATCATACCAATAGTGGAATAT
The DNA here is from genome assembly GCF_028017835.1 of Emys orbicularis. NCBI lineage: Eukaryota > Metazoa > Chordata > Testudines > Emydidae > Emys > Emys orbicularis. Next base: position 11,024,297 of record NC_088688.1, read on the forward strand.
AAAACAAGTCTACATATACTCTCCTTAAAATTTTTACTTCTGTCCATTCCCAATAATTGTAACAAATCATTATTACCTTCACTCCACTTGCCACGCGCCCCAAGCACAAAACCAAAGAAGTGAATATTTTTACCTCCCGTTAAGTTTTTAATTTCTTCCTCTAACTCAAGATAATAAGCCACCTTCTCACAGTGGGCTTGTTCCAAACTTCCGGCATTATCCTCCCATCGCACTGTAACATCAACCACCACTGCTGTATCTCCTTTTATAAATATAATATCCGGCTTTCTTAACTCACCCTTACTATTTCTCAAATGGGGCTCTATCATTGCCTTCCACCCTAATTTACCAACCTTATCTACAACTGCAGACACTACTCTATTATGCCTTTTTATCCTAGCATTCTTAGTCTTATAACATTGTCCTGAGATATGGGGAACAGTCTCCCGCACTTTACCGCACCATCTACAAAGAGCATTCATACCTCCTCTTCCTCTTGCTAATGTCTCCCTAGTAGGATAAATATTTGCCCTAAGCTGCAATGCTGCGATATACGCTGACGATTTAACTTTACTAGAGTTTCTAAAAATCGAATTACTAATTAAATCATTTTAAAAATATTTTATCCCTATTCCCTGACATCTCAGTTCCGACCATCTTAAAAATTCCTCTTCCCTCCATTTCTTGGGATGAGATGTTACTGCACTAAATGACAATATTTTATCCACAAGATTTTCTCCTGCATATAGATAAGATAGGTCCATCCAATCATCTCTCGAGACAATATGTCTCCTCCATTTACGAATTAACATATTTGGGATTTGCACACTAAACTTAGTGAGAGCTAAACCACCATCCCTACCTCTAGAATAAAATATCCCATCTGTGGTACACTGAGGTAAATGTAAAATCTCTTTAACTATTTTTCTAACTAACACATCAAGATCGTCTAAAAGATTAAAAGGGGGTTCTATTAAAAGAAGATTATAAAATAGCTTCGGTAAAATATATGTCTGTAAAATTAATATTTTTTGGGCCGGTTTTAATGGGGCCTTAATTAAATTCTCACTCCAATCTTTCAATTTTTCTTTAAGTACCGGTCCCCCTACACCTATCCAGGGATCTATTCTAGCTCCTAAATATTTTTCAAAATCCCCTGGTTGAACATATTCAATCTCCTCTGACCCTATCTGCCAATTATCCTTAGGATTAACTACATAGGTTTTATGTTTAGTTAAAATATGAAAGCCTTTCGTTTTCTTCACATTAACAGAGAGATTAGTATTTTTACAAAACTCCTCTAAGATACCCAAATTTTTAATCATTCCTTTATATGAGCTACTTAAAATTGCCACATCATCGGCAAAAGCCAATGACGTGACACCATTGCCCTTAACATAAAAACCACTTCCTTCTACTTCTAATCTAGTTAAAAGGGGATCCATAGCAATATTAAACAAAATTGGGGACAATGGGTCACCCTGCTTGACCCCCCTCCTAATTAAAATAGACTCAGTAACTTCATCACCCACCCATACCCTAGTTGTGCAATTATCATAAAGGTCCCTAATAATATCTATAAAATGTTCATCTATACCAAATCTTCTCAACCCGGCTATTATATGTCCGTGTCCCACAGAATCAAAAGCTTTAGCCAGATCTACGAACACTATTGCAATTTCATTCCCATTTCATTTAGCCCCTTTAATCAAATTATCTAATATAGCAATATTTTCCTCACACCCAGGGGCGGATATAAACCCTTTTTGTCTACTACATATCTTAACTGTTTCCACCAGTCTTTTTGCTAATATTTTGGTATAGATTCTAATCCAAACTGACCCAATTGTCAATGGTCTCCAAGATGTTAACTTCTTCATTTCCTCCTCATCTTGTGTCTTTGGTATTAAAATCGTTCTATTTTTCTTAAATTCATCTGGTACCTGTCTATTTAGAAACCATATATTAAAAATTTTTGTAAGTATTAAGGAGTCTAAATTAAAAATATCCCACAAATTGCTCACTTTTACTTTATCTGGGCCAGGAGCACTATCTTTTCTTATTTCTCTTAAAGCTATTCTAATCTCATCCACAGAGATCGGACTCATTAATATATCATTATCCGCATTCTCTGTGGATGATGGCCACCCTATCATACTACCATGTCCAATTGTTCCCAAAATATTCACATAGTATTCCTCAATTTCTTTCATAGGGATAGCACACTTAGCCTTATCTGGCTCTCCCATTATAATGCGAGTCAATCTTCTTCTATCCTATCAAATAATTGTTGATAGAATTTATACTTAGCTTTCTTTGTAGCATATCTCCTAATTGCATTAAATTGCTTCCTTCTCCCCTCCTTTCTCATCTTCCCTTTTCCTTTATTCCTCAACTCCATTTGACTTTCATTTCTAGGGTCCTTTCCCTCTACTAATGAATAACATAATTTTTCCAACATTGCCCATCTGAGAGCTTTTGTTAAATCCTCCTTTAATAATCCTTCAATTTCCCCTAAACTATTTATTATTTCTCTTCCCTCCCTACTTTGTTTTCCCCGTTTACATATTTTCTCCACTAAATCCACTTCTGGATGTCCTTTTAGTGGGAAAATCCTCTCTCTTGGGGGCGGAATTTCTAATATATTTACTCTAATGTCCTCTACCTCAGTCACTTCCTCCCTATCTCCTGTTACCACTAACTTCTTCTTTGCTAATTCTCGTCTTTTATCTGATATTTGTTTATTCGTTTTGGTCCTCATCTCGCTCTCAATACATTTATTTATATTCCTTTTCCCAATATATTTCCTTTCCAACTGTATAAGCTGCGCAACCTCATCTTTGGTCCATATACGAGATCTAGTCGATCCCTCTTTGATCTTACTTTTAGCAGCCATATCTTCTTTTCTTTGCTCATTCCTCACAGCAGGGTGTCTATGTCTACAGTGTTGGCTCAATCCAGATCTAGTATGAAAACCAAGCCCACAGACCGAGCACGTATGGCTCTTCATTGGGGTATCCTCCTTCTTGGGTATGCACTTGGGGTAGTGGCAAGCTATATTATGATATTGAGAAGATTTTCCACATTTACTACATACAACTCGTATGGCTTTACTTTTATGAACCACATTAATGTGTTTGGCCCATTTACCAAATGTTGGTAATATCTGGGGACATATTGGACAATTAAAACTATCAACGGGATACTCTAAATAAAAAAACCCATCCTTCCACGAACTACTTTCTAATATATTTATATTACTACCAGTACTGTTAAGATCCTTATTACGATCCCTATTAAAATCAGTACTTGGTCTAAAACTATTTAATAAACTAGACCCATTAACTAAATGAGCATTAAGATATCCCGATTCACTAACATATGGATCATCAAATGTACTTAAATACTTAAAATCTGGATTAAAACTTTCCATAGTTAAATCATTAAAAGTGTCCCTTGTAAAAACCATCGGTAAGATAGATAAAATCTCCTCACCATGATCATCACAAACAGTCTCCTCTACCTCCTCTCCATGCTCCACTGGGAGGACTTGATTCTCACTCTCATGCTCATGAGACTTCATTATAGTCCACACCATTTTATCCATTGGTCCAGCGACCCTAATCACACCCCTAATATATTTAACACTGTCAGCCGGGGCATCAAAGCCAACAGCGGGGGCGTTATTAACCCGGTCCAGCGCCAATCCGGTATAAAAATATAAATTACTTTTTTCCATAGCTAAAAGATTTACCCTTCTCAGGGGGAAACTAACCCTTTCCAGGGGGAAACTAACCCGTACCTGGGGGAAACTTACCCTTTCCAGGGGGAAACTAACCCGTGCCTGGGGGAGACTACCCTTACCAGGGGGAATCTAACCCTTACCAGGGGGAGTCAACCCGTACCTGGGGGAGGCTACCCTTACCAGGGGGGCATCCATGTGGCACCATATGGGGCTGCCCAACCCCGTCCCACACCCCACTGAATGTGGGATGTGGGTTCGTCCTCCGCAATCCGCCTGGCTATCCAAGCCAGTTACCGACTCTCACCACGAGGAGGTAGCGGTTGGACTTGCAATCCAGAGGCTTTCCTCGAAGAGGGGTCCCAAACAGCATAATGTCAAGCTCTAACGGGCGTGTGAGAAAAGGCTCAGATCTTGGTAGGGGTTGCCCCTATTGACCGGGCTCACGCCCACCCCCACCTCACCGATAACCCATTCTCTCACTACCCTCAGGCAATGTTTCCGTCCAAGCCCGACAGCTGAGAGGGTCCAGAGACTCATGGAGAGCCATTAAGAGAGCCTCCCTGTTCCTTGTCCCCTAACTGCCCCCTCCTGAGACTCCCGCCCCCTAACTGCCCCCCCCCGGACCCTACCCCCTACCTGTACCCTGACTGCCCAAAACCTTATCCACACCCCCCCAGAAATCCCCCCCCGAACTCCCGACCCCCCCCCCGCTCCCTGTCTTTTGACTGCTCCCTCCAGAACCTCCCTGCCCCTTCTCCGACCCCCTGGCCCCCTTACCGTGCCGCTCAGACCAGCGTGCTGGGGAGGAGGAGCAGGGGGAGGAGCTCCAGACTGCCGGTGCGAGCGGCCGGCTGGTGATCTGCGAATGCAGGGAGGGAGGGAGGGCGGGACTGCTCTCAGCTGCAGAGGAGAGGAGGGGAAGCGGGGGAGGGGCTCTCTTTGGCTGTCGGAGCCCCATGTAAGTGGCACCATCCGGCCGGCTGCCCTGTTAGCCGCGCGTGCTCTGCATGGGGTGGGAAGTCCGGTCATTTACAAATTCCCCCCCGGACGCTATTTTTAACTCTAAAAGCCGGACATGTCCGGGGGAATCCGGACGAATGGTAACCCTACCTTTTCAGAGTCACTGCTTTCCACGATGGAGTCCACTATTCCATTGGTATGGTGTACAGTCTTTGCTTGTGGACGTGTAACTTAGCATTTGGCTGTATTAAAACACATTGTTTGAATGGGCCCAAGTTAATGAATAACCCAGATCGCTCTGTATGATTGCCCTGTCATCATTATTTTCTGAGTCACCAATCTGTGTGTCACCCACACATTTTATCAGCAGTGATATTTACTTCCAGATCACCGATGAAAATGTTGACTAGTTCCAGACCTAGTACCAGTCCCAGCAGACCCCACTAGAAATACCCCAGTCAATTATGTTTTTTTCCTTGACAACTACTTTTTGAGATCTGTCTTAATCCTTTTAATATGTGCTCTATTGATACTGTATAGTGCTAATTTTTAAATCAGAATGTTGTGTGGTACCCATCAAATGCCTTACAACATTTCTAAATATATTATATCTGTGACATTTACCTTTTATTAACCAAACTTGTATTCTCATCAAAGAATGAAATCAATCAGGTTAATTTGACAAGGCTTTTTGCTATAAAATCATGGGGCTGACATGAATTTTATTCCCATTTTTTAATCAATTGAACCCATAGAGGATTGGGCCAAAAGAAACCTGATGAGGTTCAACAAGGACAAGTGCAGAGTCCTGCACTTAGGACGGAAGAATCCTATGCACTGTTACAGACTAGGGACCGAATGGCTAGGTAGCAGTTCTGCAGAAAAGGACCTAGGGGTCACAGTGGATGAGAAGCTGGATATGAGTCAACAGTGTGCTCTTGTTGCCAAGAAGGCTAATGGCATTTTGGGCTGTATAAGTAGGGGCATTGCCAGCAGATCGAGGGACGTGATCATTCCCCTTTATGCAACATTGGTGAGGCCTCATCTGGAGTACTGTGTCCAGTTTTGGGCCCCACACTACAAGAAGGATGTGGAAATATTGGAAAGAGTCCAGCGGAGGGCAACAAAAATGATTAGGGGTCTGGAGCACATGACTTATGAGGAGAGGCTGAGGGAACTGGGATTGTTTAGTCTCCAGAAGAGAAGAATGAGGGGGGATTTGATAGCTGCTTTCAACTACCTGAGGGGGGGTTCCAAAGAGGATGGAGCTCGGCTGTTCTCAGTGGTGGCAGATGACAGAACAAGGAGCAATGGTCTCAAGTTGCAGTGGGGGAGGTCTAGGTTGGATATTAGGAAACACTATTTCACTAGGAGGGTGGTGAAGCACTGGAATGTTTTACCTAGGGAGGTGGTGGAATCTCCTTCCTTGGAGGTTTTTAAGGCCCGGCTTGACAAAGCCCTGGCTGGGATGATTTAGTTGGGAATTGGTCCTGCTTTGAGCAGGGGGTTGGACTAGATGACCTCCTGAGGTCCCTTCCAACCCTGATATTCTATGATTCTGTGATTCTATGAACCCCATATAAGCTTTTACTTTATTATGCCTGGGAATGATATCAGGCTAACTGGCTTATAGTTCCGCAGGTCATCCCACTTGTTCTTTTTGAATAGTGGCACAACATTAGTACTCTTCCAGTCTTGAGTTTCCCCAGTGTTTTAAGATTTATTAAAAATTAACATCAGCAGGCCAGAGACCACTTTAGCCAACTCTTTGATGGCTCAGGTTAGCCAGGCCTGCTAATTTAAAAATGTTTATCCCTACTAGATGTTGTTTAACATCCTCCTCAGTTACTAATGGACTGGAAAGTACTTTATCGACCTCATATGATTGGAGTACATAACCCTGCTTCTTTCCAAACACAGAACAGAAATACCTTTTTTTGTGTTCCTAACAAACCTAAAAAAAAATAAATCCCTCTTTATTTTCCTTTAGCCCTGATGACTTTAGCTTACCTTATATATTTTCTGCACATCATATCTTAATATATATTGATTTCTAGCTATTTCCATTTGTTATATATATAATTTTATTTCTAATAGCTGCCTTCACTCTATATAGAGATCCTCTCTATACAGCCACGATGGACTTTTAGCCAAAGTTCTCTTCTTTCTTCATTGTGCAATAGGGGCTTTTTGACCATTTAATAAACTCTTCTTAAAGAGCTCCCAAAATTTTCATTCACATTTTTCCATCCAACTTTTTTCTCCCTAATCAATGTATCTCATCAATTCACCCTTTTGAAGCTCTGTGGGTGTGTTTTTTTTTAAACTGATTGAGACCAACCTTTGTTTGCTCATATTAAATGTAACCAGGCTGTGAACACCCATCCATAAGCAACCACCAGCATCCGGCCAAAATGATCGATTAATCTTTATCCACCATAATTATGAGGTCCTTGTGTTAGAAAAAAAATCTATCACTTTTAGAAACTTTAATGTTTTACTACTGGTTATATGACACCTTGAGCGTGTCTCCCATGACAGCACTAAGTTTTTCTTTCCACACATTAGCAGGTGTTTAAGAAATAACTCATCCTGTTCTCTGGCTTGATTCAGTGTTCTGTAGCAGACTCTACCAGTACCCACTCCTGGGCTTTGTTAATTAGCACATTCTGTGCTCCTGTGTTACCCATAACTCTAAAACAATAATGGTATTGTTAATGTGCAGACACATGCCTACACCTCTTTGACCGGTCTGTTCTTCCTATAAAGATTATAACTAATATTTGTAACATTCCAATCACGCACACTTCCCCCCAGCCTGCTAGCATGGGTATATTAGCAATTGAGAAGTTTCTTCTCTTCATTCTCTGACACATTGGTTCAATTTGTTCACAATTTACTAAGTTTGCCTCCTTAGCACTATCTGCTGGCATTGTAGGTTAATGCCTTCATATTTGCTCTAGGTAGCCTAAAACCAAGAAGACTAGTAGTCCCCATACTTGTGAGATGTAGGCCATCTCCTCTATAGAGCCCCATCTGTCACTGGAATATGATCCAATGCACCCCAAAACCAGAATTATCACCTTCACATCTGTTGCTCAGCCAATAGTTCACCACCAATATTTTCTGACTTCTCCTGTTCATGGGACTGGAAGGGTCTCCAAGATCGGTTGGGCTTTTCTCTCTATCACCTCCCTTCCAACATCCTAGAAGTTTCCTATATTCCATGTGGCACCAAGTCACTGGTTGCAATATGTATCATCACCAATGGAGACTTGCCCGATGACTTCATAACCCCATCTAATCTTGAATCCTGTTCCTTAATATAGATGATTCTTTGCCTTCTCGAGATGGCTAAAAGCCTCTCTTGATAGCAACCTGATAACTATCCTTAAGGTATAAAGCAAGTATGTCCACTGGAGCTTTCTGGTACATTTCTCTAAAGACTGGTTCCTTGATAGGAGACTCACTAAATTCCTGAAACTATTCTTTACTTCGAGTTGGGATGAATATTTCCTAGCTCTTTCCCCTGTTGGTCACACATCACCAGTCCATTTCTTCAGTTTCTGCTTTCTCTAGTTCTCTTATTGCCACCCTTCTCCTTGTAATGACTGTGGCAATGATTTCTAAATGTGGTTTGTGACCAATATGTCAATATCCTGTATACGTCTTACTGAATGAAGTCTAAGTATTTTAGGAGTTCATTGCATTAAAAATACAACTGTTTATGTATTATTGTGGAATAGTACGTAACATCTCTATGCGTGAGACATGATTAATGTAAACTTTGGCAAGTGTTATGAGCTTCAAAGGACTCTTATACTATGGGCCAGACAGGAAGGAATGTTTAAGATAAACAAAGTTGAATGGGTTTTCTAGGAAATACTTGGGAAGAGGAGAATACAAATTTCTACCTCTGGTCTTAACTTTTTCAAGCTACACCCTGAGGCAAAACGAATTGTCTATGAATTACCAATTCTCAGATCAAAGACCCAAGATGTATAAGGGAGTGACTCTCAGATTCATGCCAGTTCTTGTTCTGAGGAAGTGTTATGAACTTGTAATCACAGAAAAACCCTTCAGTGGAGGTTGAAGGACTGTTCACCTGTTAGAGTTGGGGTGATCTCTGGAAAGCTTTTTAGCATGGGGTAGGTTCTTCTATTGTTTAATATATTTTGTGTGTTTAATATATTTTGCACGAAGGCTCAATCACTTCCACATTTCCTGTCTGCGAAAGCTTCTAAAAATCAGATGGCAGGACAAAGTACCCGATACTGATGTCCTTACTAGAGCCAGTCTGCCGTCAGTTCACACATTGCTGATGAGAGCCCAGACCAGGTGGGCCGGACATGTTGTGAGAATGTCAGATGAACGCATTCCTAAACAGCTCTTCTACGGAGAACTCACTCAGGGAAAGCGCTCCCATGGAGGTCAAAAGAAGCGATTCAAGGACACGCTGAAGACCTCTTTGAAGTCCTTCGAGATCAACACCGCCACATGGGAAACCTTCGCACTGAACCGTTCAGCATGGCACAGCCTCATTCACACAGTCAGTAATATCTCTGAGGCAAGGCGTATTGCTGAGGCTGAAAAAAAGCGTGAGCTGCGCAAGTCCAGAGCTGCTCATACATCATCGACAGTGCCATTACATGTTTGCCCAACGTGTGACAGGACGTTCCACGCCCGAATTGGACTGATCAGTCATCTTCGGACGCACAAAGCCTGGTCATCGAAAGAATGAGTTGTTGAGGTCTTCATCGATAACGATGGACGAACATCATATTTTGTGTGTAATGCTTTTGCCTTCAGAATAATTGTCCTTACTTAGAAGCAGGTCTGCTGAGGCAATCTGACTTCCTGGGGAATTCATAGTGTTGACAGGGAACTTCACAGTCTGGAAATACCTCCAACCAGGAGGATGAGAGATGTCTGTCTCTATTCAAGAAAGGTGATCAATAGGAAACTGGAAGCCTAAGAGTGTATGCCCTTGCTTGAACATATTTAATAGTGAGAAGTGTAAGGTGATGCATTTAGGGATGAGTAACAAGAATTTTAGTCATAAGCTGGGGACGCATTGGTTGGAAGTAACGGAAGAGGAGAAGGACCTCGGAGTCTTGGTTGACCGCAGGATGACTATGAGTCGGCAATGTGACGTGGCCGTGAAAAAAGCTAATGCGGTCTTGGGATGCATTAGGCGAGGTATTTCTAGTAGGGATAAGGAGGTGCTGGTTCCGTTGTACAAGGCGCCGGTAAGACCACATTTGGAGTACTGCGTGCAGTTCTGGTCTTCCATGTTTAAAAAGGATGAACTCAAACTGGAACGGGTACAGAGAAGGGCCACTAGGATGATCCGAGGAATGGAAAACCTGTCGTATGAAAGGAGACTCGAGGAGCTCGGTTTGTTTACCTTAACCAAAAGAAGGCTGAGGGGGGATATGATTGCTCTCTTTAAGTATATCAGAGGGATAAATACCAGGGAGGGAGAGGAATTATTTCAGCTCAGTACTAATGTGGACACGAGAACAAATGGATATAAACTGGCCGTCGGGAAGTTTAGGCTTGAAATTAGACGAAGGTTTCTAACCGTCAGAGGGGTGAAGTTCTGGAACAGCCTTCCGAGGGAAATAGTGGGGGGGAAAGACCTCTCTGGCTTTAAGATTAAGCTTGATAAGTTTATGGAGGGGATGGTTTGATGGGATAACGTGATTTTAGTCAATAGATCAATAACGTGCCATAGTTGGTAATTAGTAACAATGGTCAATGATGGGATATTAAAAGTTACTACAGTGAACTTTTTCCGGAGGGTCTGGCTGGAGAATCTTGCCCACATGCTTGGGGTTAAGCTGATCGCCATATTTGGGGTCGGGAAGGAATTTTCCTCCAGGGTAGATTGGCAGAGGCCCTGGAGGTTTTTCGCCTTCCTCCGCAGCATGGGGCAGGGGTCGCTGGCTGGAGGATTCTCTGTGACTTGAAGTCTTTAAATCATGATTTGGGGACTTCAACATCTGAGTCAAGGGAGAGAATTATTCCAGGAGTGGGTGGGCCAGCTTTTGTGGCCTGCATCATGCGGGAGGTCAGACTAGATGATCATAATGGTCCCTTCTGACCTTAAAGTCTATGAGTCTATATAGTGGGGACATTAGGTGCAATTGCCATGAATTGTGACATGCTTGTTCAAGAAGTCTCCATTGTCTCAGATGTTGCAGTGTTGAAATTTATGCTTCCAGATTACATATTTTTTCTTCTCCAGTATGGCCACCAGCTTGCACTTCATTCACAAGAAATTTCTTTTGTCTTCTAGAAGAAAGGAAAACATAGCACATCCTAGGCAGGTCACAATAGTTGTTCCCTTGTCTTCCATACCCACTATCTGATGGAGAGCCAGAAGGAAAGACATTCCCACTCCAAACTCCATCTGAAACTCCTCTGCTTGTCACTCACATTCACCTAGCTCAGAAGTACACCTAGGAACTGATTTTCATAAATCTTGCTGCTCAGCTCTGCCCTGTTGTTAAGAGGCAGGGATTAACTACTTAGAATTCAAACAATGGGTCAGTTCAACAACCCAAGGTTTCAAGCTACACACACCTCAGAAGCCCAAACAGGCTTCTCTCATCTGCCATATTCAGGGGCCCAAACTCCCCCATCCACATACCATCACATAACTCATCAAGTCCCTTTACCACCAAACATGAGATCCACAGCTATGCCCTCTGACCCTCTTTGTCACTCCTATTCACCTAGCTCACAAATTCAGCTGACAACTGGTTTATACACTAAGCTTTGCTACTCAGCTCCACCTCCTCATTAACAGGGAGGGATTAACTACTCAGAGATTTCAAACACAGTAATATCATGATTGAGCCTGGCCAAACTTTCACATAAACAGCTAATTTAATGAGCAACCAAAAGCTTCACTTCATCCATATTAAGCACTGTGGGAACATGCTATCTCCTCACCAGGAGAAAAAAGCAAACAGGTACTTGCCAGCTGGAATAAAGAGATAAGGCCAGTTACAAAATGATCTTCTCAGGGCTGAAGCTTCTTCTGCTGCTGCTCTAGAGCAAAGCAGACTCATATACGGAGTCTATTACCACCACCTATTGCATTCCTTATACAGTAATGCCACTGCATTATCTTACTCAGATCTATAGCCTTAAAAATCTCTACTACATCTTTTTAGTATTGCCCCACTTTCCTGATCCTCCCAATAAATGCCTCATAGTATATTCTAGCACCTTAAAGTGATTAAATTCTTCAAAAATAGACTTCCTTTCTTGGGAACACTCCCTGCAGTCTATGAAATGCTGCATTGCAATCCAGACCAGTGAGGGTCTGTCACCACCTGTCCTGCAATCTTGGGTGCCTCACAATGCTTTGCTGCGGTAACTCCCAACCTGGCTGCTCACTAGGGGCCAAACAGCATGCAGGTCACATCTTTAGTGTCTCTGTATAGCTGCAGCCCACCAGTCACACTCTGGCTTCCACCGCCTTTGTTACCATTTTCACAGTGCCCCCAATACACTCCTAGTCCTGGATTTTCCCCCAAAAAATCATGTGTGTTCTGCACTGTCCAGCCCTCTGATGGACAATCCAGACATGAGAGGTCTGTCGCCCCTGTAAGAGGTCAATGTACAACAGTTTTCTACTTTAATGAGAGTTACCAAACAATTCAGTTTAAACACAACACTGGATTAGTTTTGATCCAAGAATAAAACGAGTTTATTTGACTATTAATATAGAGATTTTAAGTGAGTATAAGGCATTAAAGTCAGAAATGGTTACAATGGAAATGAAAATAAAACACTTTCTAGTAATTCAAACTTAAACTAGACTTGTTTCAAGGTGAAATCCTTATCACATGTTCCCAGCAACAGAGCTGACCAAATTATCAGATCAGAATCGCTCCCAAAGGCCAAAGACTGGTTCCTTTGTATTCTCAGGTGATGCAGACAGAGAGAGAGAGAGAGAGAGAGAGAGAGAGAGAACGAACACGGATGTTCTTGCTCTTCCCTTTTATAGTCCAGTCACCCCTTGGACTGCATTTTCCTGAGGGTTACTCCTAGATAAAGTTCCTTCCAGCTGTGACTATGGAGACATGGGGTCTAGTGGAGAAAGAGGCTCCATGTTGTTCTTTGTCAAAATGCAAATTGATCTTTTCCTGCCCCCCTTTGCTGCCAAACCACTTAACAGTTACAAAACGAGCACTCCACAGATCCTTTCATAACTTTTCAGTAACCTATTATCCTCTGTTTTGGGGGCATACTTCATAGTATCTTTTCATCTTTTCTCCTTCATCTAAAATTCTTGCTGTATAGTTTTTAAAAATCCGTTTTTAAATTAAATCTCTATATTCCTGTTTATTCAAAGGAATAGAGCTGAAGTGGTTCCGTTTTGCTAAATTTAAAGGGCCAGGAGCAGAAATGCCTGCTGGGAAGAAAGCGCCTATAAAAAGGTAACCATTCAGTGGGAGAGAGTCATGAGGGGCTAGGGAATAGTGACGATGTCTAGCACTAGCGTAATATAGTCACTTTGTGAAAAAGTGTGGGATTTCATGCTGACAGTCATTTTTTAAAAAACCTGTCGATATGAGCCAGCAGAGAACCATACTGAAAGCTGATTAGCGTTAATGCACCTACCGGCAACAGCAGAGTTGGGGTATAGAATGAGAACTATATGTGTGAGGAAAGGACATTCAGGTGAATTGCCATGTCAAACGGGAAACTCACTTTGACTAACTGGCTTTATTTTGACTTCACGTTTTGAGTGCTTAGGTTCACAGACATCTGAAAGGAAAACTCAGGGAGCGATGAGACTACATGTCTCAAACACATCAATGTATTTTCCCAATGCCCAGGGTAATCTGCCATGAGCAAGTACTTGTGCTGACTACTACCAGGTAGCCTGACATTATCATTGGAACTGTGGAGTAATATATTACCAGGGCTGGCACAACCCATTAGGCGACCTAGGCGGTCGCCTAGGGCACTACAATTTGGGGGGCGGTGACCGCGGCGGTATTTCGGTGGTGGGACCTTCCGCTGCCTCTGTGGGGGGCGGCATTTTGGGGCGGGACCTTCCGCCACCTAGGGCGGCAGAAAAGCTGGCAGCGCTCCTGTATATTACCAATGTGAAATGTGCATAACAGCTGTGTAACCTTCTCAGCCTTGGTACATTTCTAAAATGTTAGAGGTTTTCTAAAAGGGTTAGAGGAATAAACCCTTTTAAAAAACCTCCCCTCTATGAATTCTAAACTTTAGAAGGCTTGTTAGAGAGGCAATGTGGGTGAGGTAATATCTTTTATTGGACCAGCTTCTGTTGGTGAGAGAGACGAGCTTTCAAGTTTACACAGAAGTTGGTCCAATAAAAGATTTTACCTCACCTACCTTGCCTCTCTAATATCTTGGGACCAACATGGCTACAACAACATTGCATACAAGTCGTCTTGGCTTTCTGATGTTCGCAGACAAATTGGGCAAAAAGTGACTCTTATTAAAAGGGGATTTTCTAGCAGAGATGACTGTAACCAATTAAATGTAATCAACACACATCTGTCCATCAGCTGTTCAATCTTTCTTTCCCTTCCTGCAATGGCCTATGCATTAATGTACACATTTTATTTCATAATTTACATCTATGATGAGGTAGTCTCTTTTCCCCTGCTTTCTGGATTGGTCTCTTTAAGCTAAGCACACCATTATCTGATTTTTTGCAGCTCAATGAATGCCACAATAGTATTGTTTTCCCAGTCTTATAATGCATGTTGACTACACAACACTGGCAGTGGCAAACTGCTGATTATAAAGAGCACTACACAGACATCACCATTATCCCGGATAATTAATTAAGTATCTTAATGTTTGCATTTCAAAGCTCTTTTTAATGGGAGCGTCCTCAGATCGCTTTCTCCTAACTAGTATCCAAATTTGAAACACTGCGATCTAATTTTTTTTTAAAGGAAGAAAATTGTAACTGGTGAGTTGAATTTACACAAAAAAGGAAGAATTTTGTATTCATTGAGCTAGCCACTCTCTGAGCTATGCTGTTTCATTTTAATCTAATGCCATTCCTCCTCCTCTTTCTTTTGTCCTGGCAGAGTCAATTATAACCACAGATTGCTACATGGAATTGTAGCACTAGGGAAACTGTTAACACCTAGCCACTCTGGCACAAGATCACACTAAACAGCTTATTAAGATTCAGCCATTGGCTCTGATGAGTAACATGCAGCAAAGGGTTGGGATTTACTTCCAACTCATTTAATTACAGAAATCAATGAATTCTCGGAGCAGAGCCATGCAGGGGAAAATGAACCTGACCTGACCGACATTTCATTTCAGATCTCAAGATATTACAAGTAACGCTGCCTCAAGAATCTATTAAATTTAGAGAGTGTCTGAACAAATGAAACAGTGATAACAAAGTCATACAGATTTATCTAGTGATATCAAAGTGGTTGCTACATTTTAGGAATAATATTGCAAAAATATAAAAAATAAAAGCACTGGCTTCTTTTTTTAAGGCAAATTTTTTTTGTTCAAGTTGACTGTCCATCTAACAGATCACACTGAAAGAATTGTTTTATATCCATGTAATATCTGAGCACCTTATTTCTCTCAGTCTTCAGAATCTGTTCTGAACCCTGCTTTAGAAAAGGTCTTGATAGCATGTTGGTAGGAATGCAAGTTGTTATATATGGTAGTGCCTAGAGACCCTAGTCAAGGTCCAGGGCCCCATTGTGTTAGGTGATGTACATGTGATATCAAAATAGTTTCCTACCTCAAAGAGCCTACAATTGAAATGTAAGATGAAAGAGAACAGGTGAATACAGACTTAAATTCAGTGTTTAGGATTCTGTAGTGGTGACCATCACATTAGTATCTGACACCCAGTTTGTCAAAAGTATTTCAATAGGAGTTAAGATCCTAAATATCTTTGAAGATGTGGGCCGGAGTGCTCTCCATGGAAGATTGTCCTATCAAGGTCCCTAGTGGATTTCATGAAGTCTGCTGCTCTTCTCCCATTTTGAGTGATAGGATGTTCAGCTTGGGGTAGGTTTTTGATTTTTGGGTGGTGGGAGGGAAAGAGAGTTGTTATTGTAATAGTGTGGTGGGAGAACGATCAAGGAAAAATGTCTTGCAATATGACCTGGTCAGGCTGTGGATTTTTCTGATCTCTTTTGGAAGTTTTTTCTACAGCAAGACAACATTGACCAAGGATTCCTTATATCCAGCTTTCACACATTTCATCCCAGGCACACCCATTATTGCTGCCCCCAGGGAACTTGCACCAGTGATTATGCCAAGGTGGGAAATTTCATGGAAAATGCAAAGATGAGAAATTCCCTCAATATATTAATGTGGTCATTCTGGACAGGACCAAGATTCAAGAAACCTTTGTTCTGCCATGTGACCATAAGAGGTGTGGATCATTATTCCTATTTTACAGATTGAGAAAGTGAGGGGGAGTGACATGCTTAAGGTGATTTACAACTCAGGACTAGAACCCAGCTTTCCCAAGTGTTAATCCAAGAGGCTAGCCAGTAGGCCACACTGCCTATTTACTAGAGTTTAGCATTCCATATCTAGTGATGATAGAATGGTGCTCCCCTGCTCAATAAAACAAAAGACTGGGATTTGCAAGAAAGATATTGAACACTGGGGATGATGAAAGCATGCAGGGAGATATAAACACAATTGCAGTTGTTGGTGGTGATCACGTGAGTGACTAAAGGTGTCTGTTAAGAAAAGAAAATATACAAAGGCATGGACACATAATAGCAAGATATCTGGCTAAAGACTGTGTTAAGTAATCAGAAATGTCCTGTTATGCCAATGAACTGTCAGAAGCTGAAAACAATCATTTAAATCTCATAGAATCAAATGTAGCAATTAGTTATGGCAATCTGAGCATTTGAGTAATTTAGATATCGATTTGAATTCCTGTTTAGATTTCCCCCCCCTCCATGACTCATCGGATAAAAATGAAAAGCCCCCAGCACTTGCTTCTGAGGCTAATAGATTAGGGTTAAAAATCCTTCTAAAGGTTTAGCAAGTCAAATAGTCAGTGATCTCTGAGGCAAGGAATTAAACCATCAGGGTAGAAGAGGAAAGAATAAGATCTTAGGGAAATGAAGCAACTGCAAAGAGAGTGATTAAATGAAGGATTACACTAGGAAGGCTAAGTTAATTAGGTGGATAAGGAAACAGGACTAAAGACAATGACATAGTTCTTTAGGAAGGCATGTATTTCATGCCTTCAAGCTACTAGCCTGTTAAGTCATTCAGTAGACTACAGCGGAGGGGAAAAAATGCAGAATTTTTATGAATAAAGCTTCATTGATCCCTCTATTAGTCCCATTCAGGAGCCCCTATACCTCCACCAAGTCCCAGTGAGGGTCTGCCCATGCAACACTCTACACAGTACTTAAAGGATGTAAACAAAAAGAAATGAGACTGGTTCTTCTAATGCACGTTAAACATATGATGAAGTCAACCTCTTCATGGCTGTGTCTTGGCAATGGTTCTAACTGGGTCCCTTTACTTAGGGGAGTCTCCTGCTTGCACTGGAGAAGTGCATATCCAAGATGTGACTAGTCCATCTCCAGATGACGGATGTAATATGAGAAATAAGAATTGGTGATAGAACATAAAGGGTTCCCTTAAATGAGCTTTATGTATGTTAATGCTGGCAGTGACACACACACAAAATATTAGGCCTGTCATGTAAGTTACAGTGAGGGTATTTAATAATAATAAAATATATAATTAATATAATAAATATAATAATTACTAATAGCTGGTTCTCTGTCACAGGGTGGCTGGTCCATTTAAAGGATCCCTCTCATAGCACTTTTCATCAGTAGATCTCAAAAGTGCTGTACATAGGAGCTCAGTATCATTATGTCCATTATACAGATGGGAAAAATGAGGCACGTGGCGGTATAGTGATTTGCCCAAAGTCACCCAGCCAGTCAGTAAATCAGTGGCAAAGCCAGGAACAGAATTAAGGTCAGATTCCCACTCCAGTGCTCTATCCACTAGACCATGTTGCCATCACTTTAAATTGCCTACATATTTTCAGTATTTCCTTGTACTTCTATATGCTTATGATAGAAAATACTCTGAATATTACAAATGTGCTGAAGTTATCTCACTACAAATGTTTATGTAACGGTCTACGGTAAGGCAATAAGCAATTTCATTTTAAAAGGCCATTCCTGAATATCACATGGAGCTTTACAGCAATAATGTCTGATTACAATTAGAGGTTCCACTCCAAATTGCTGGATGTGAACATCCTAAACTCTGAGGAAAGTCTGAAACCCAAACTTGGCATTTGGCTCAATCTCTGTAATGAGAGGATACAAACCCCAGATTTCCTAGAACTTTGTGGAGGTTTGGATCCAGATCTGCAGCTTGGGTCCTCATTAATTAAAACCTAGTAGGGGAATAAGAAAAAACACAATGCTAGACAGGGATGTTAAGACAAATGCATGAAAGCTACCAGCTAGGAAAACCCATTGTTGTACTGCAGTCTCTGCATCTTTCCTTTGTTGATTCTCTTTATGAAGCTCCTAACACGATCATACAGACAATGTAAGCCAAACACTCCAAATGGAATGTTTCTCTACAAAATGATTCCACCTCTTTTATTCTCACCAAGGAACCCAAGGCAGCAGGAAGCTTCCCTAAGAACTGTTATGTTTTAAAGAAAAAGAATTAATACAACAGGTGCATCAAGCAAACCATCCTCTGTATCTAATCCTTTAAAGTGGCTGCCCTCGGGTTACCTGATTATCTCTCATAGAGCTGTCATGTCACACACTCAAAAGGTGAGCAGATATCACAAGCACTGACTTCAAAGGCTTTGTTTTTCTAAACCACACACACACACACACACACACACACACACACACACACACACACCCCACTGCTAAATTGTTGCTCAGCAGTCTATGGCCTGCTTACCTACCCCCAGCATCCTGCTGAACAAGACCCCCTGTTGCTTTTATTTAGCAAGACAAGTACTTACCCAAATTCACATTGGCAGCCACCATTTCCCTTTTGACATAGCCGTGTGGTGGCTATTGCTTTTGGTGTTTTCTACAGAACAAACATTGTGGGGTTTATTTATGTATTATTATTTGCTGAATTCACTACAGACATTGCAAGCACTGTCACGTTCCCATCGCCTTCCTCCTCGACTGACTGCGTCCATACATAATAGTGCATTTTGTCATGCCTTCGAAGGTCTGAGCTGTGAAGATAATTGCATGTTGGCACTTTGAATATTTTTTTATGAGAGTGATATTATGCCCAGCACAAAGGACAGAAATACATTCAGAAAGGAGATGATGTAGCTTTTTTTGAAGGTATGTTTTTGAGACACTCAGATGCCAGAGTGATCAGGGCTGGATTAAGTTATAGGCACTGTAGACCCAGAAGCAGGGCTCCAGCTCCTGGAGTTATGTGAGCACACCAGTGGCTCAGCTTTCATTTCTTAAAAGAAGTATGTGTCTAGCTCTCATGGTTATGAAGAGAAGCCTGAAAATGTGAACACAATGCAGAGGTGTCTGCCTGAGTCTGCAGGCAGCTTGAAACAATAGCTCTGAGAGGTTTGAATGGATGCCTTTATCTCTATGATAACTACAAGCCCTGGAAGGTCCTGCCAGTGTGACCCCAGCAGAAGCCTATACAACGCAGGAAGGAAAGGGTGGAGAGGGCCTAGTCCACAACCTAAGCAGATATACGTCAACTGTTGCAGTAAGTTCTGGGGGACCCTCTTGTTGCTGCCCCTGCCTCTATGAGAGAGGAGCAGGGACCCTTCCCTTGGCTAATCCTGGGGGGAGAGGCCATAGGTGGCCCCATCTGGTATGCCTGAGGCCACAAATTGCCTTGATCTGGTCCTGACTGTGATGGTTGCAGAACCTGAATAGGATAGAACTTTGAGAATCAGATAACATGTGCTCATTGCATTCTATATGGTCACTGCATGTAATGATTTTCTTGTATCCATAACACATAAGGCTGTAATAGTGTAAATATATCACCAAGTGTGGTCAGGCTGGGTCAACACTTGGAAAGGAGAAGACACAGGGTGTGGCATTAACCAACTGATGATTTAGGGATGGATTGTGACAGGCCCTTACACAGGTGTCTGGACTGGGGGAAGACTACAAGGTCTTGCATGGGCCATTTCAATTTGACTGCTCCCTTGGTTTACCAGGCCACAATTGGGTTCAGGAGCAAGATCTGCC
Organism: Emys orbicularis; assembly: GCF_028017835.1. Taxonomy (NCBI): domain Eukaryota; kingdom Metazoa; phylum Chordata; order Testudines; family Emydidae; genus Emys; species Emys orbicularis. The sequence continues at coordinate 11,044,262 of NC_088688.1, forward strand.
TGCCGATCTCTTGCCATTGGAGTCTTCCTGCATACTAGGTTACTCAGGGAAGAGTAAGTGCTAGGGAACATGCAATACCGGAATGAGCCTTGCACTGCTAATAGTCTCTCTCTTCTCAGAAGTGTTTCTGGAGCAGGAGGACACAGATTCTGTCCTTGTGATTGTGGGGAGTGCCAAGTGATCATGGTATGCAGCATAGGGACAACCAGGATTTGTTACAACAGTGCACCACAAGTGCACAAACTGGGGTGCAGAGAGGTTGCTGAAAGCCACAGAATAAGATAGAAGTGACATGGCTTGGAACAGAACTTTCCCCTGTATTAACAATGGATGTCACATTTAGCTTCTGCTCATCAGTCTGATTTGCAGTTTTTGTTTTTAATTGGCTTGTGCACAAACAAGGGACGAACGGAGACAAGTTCTTTTTCACGTTGGTTTCACAAGTACAGACGCTCCCTGACTTATGCAAGGCGTTCTGTTCCAGAACGCCTTGCATAACTTGCATTTTGCGTAAGTTGGGAACGTATACCCAACCATTATGCAAAAAAAATATTTAAAAAAAACCCACCTTTCTAGCGTACAGAACTTATGGAACTTTTTCCGTAAGTGCAGATTTGCGTAAATCGGGTTTACGTAACCTGGGGAGCGTCTGTAGGAGCATTTGAAATGCCTGTACTTTAACCTTGATTATCCCAGGAACAGAACATAATGCACTGATCAAGTGATTCTAGTACTGACAACCATTCTTGAGAAGTCAGAGCACCTATTTATTATATAACCTAGATACCAAAGTCAACTCACTTCTCATATAATCAAATCTTAGCTAAATGCAATTTGGATAGTTCAGGAAAACAAATAGGATACCTATGGGCAAACTGACACGCAGAGTTTGTGTGTGTGCGCGATTTGTTTTAATGCTCACAAAGCAAAGACCATTTGCCTGTGATATTCCTTGTATATTTTTAAAATGGTGTCACAATTAGCGTTGGGTGGGAAACAGATTTTCAATCACATCAGAGTTTGAGATTTAAACATTTTCTCTGGTCTTGAATCAAGAAAAAAAAAATCAATAGCTCAAAATTTTTGCAAACTGATAATCCAAAACACATTTTCTGATTGGATCAATTGAAATGTTTCATTTTGAAACATGTATTCTGAGTATAGCCTCTTAAATGTAATCTTGAGTATAAATTAAGTAACATTTTGAAACAAAAATAATTTTGAATAACCCTCCCCTCCCCCTCCCCCCCATGAGACATTTGGACAGTTTCCAAAATTTTTGTTTCAAACATTTTTTGAAGTCAGGAAATTTGTCAGAACTGACCCTTTCCTGTGAACAGATTTGGTTAACCTACATTGTCTGGGGGGGGAAATGGTTTTGTTGGGAAATTCCCAACCAGATCTGGTCACTATCCATGCAGAATAGGAAAGAAGTTCTATTGAATGGACAGAAATTCTCGAGCAGCTGCCCAGAAGTAAAGGTCTCAGATATGGGTCTATGAAAAGTATCTCACTTCTCGCAGAAGGCTTCTTTCTATCCTGGAACATTAAAATCAAAGCCAGTGCAGTGAGTTGATCTTAAAATATAGTGGGCATGAAGCCATTAGCCCTCAGAAAGTGACAACCAATACAGAATGCAGCAGCACATCTCTTTAGCAACATGGGTCACACCAGATCTGTTTTCCACTCACTACGCTGGCTCCCCATAGAATACGGTAATATATTTAAGATCTCAGTTATCTTCACAGCATCATCATCTAGGCCCAGGCTACCTAAAAGATTGTCTAAAGCTCCAACATGAGGACTGTGGTCAACAACTCCACTACAATGGAACAGTCTACAGCAAAGGTAAAGTTCACCTGCTCAGGAGAGACTGAGCTTTCTTAGAGGTCAGGCCAAAGCTGAGGAACAAAATCGTAGAGGATCTAAAACCTACTATGAACCTAACTCTTTTCTGTTCCTAGTTCAATGTACACTTGTTAGACCTTCCTTCACTGAAAACAGAGCACAGGGTACATTTGAAGAAAATGAAATCCACGTGCAATTTTCTACTCCCAGGGGGAGAGAGAGAGAGAGAGAGAAAGAACCACATGTGACAGATGCTAGTTACATTGCATAATGCTCTACTAGAAGCCACTCAGATAACATGGTGATGGGTGTGTTATAAGAACATACATAGAACCGAATTTCTAAGAACAGTAGGTGTTAGATCTCATTACGGAGTGAGCGGCTCTGGAATTGAATGAAACTCTTGGATTGGCTTGCAGTGATGTCACACTGTAATACAGCCTATAACTGTGCAGATCTCATCTCTGTTCCCCTGTACTACCTGGTCCATATAAGAGGTCAATGATTCTGCTACAGTGGCCAATTAGGAAACTTTAGGAAGCTCATGCTTTTAGTATGGGCAATCCTGGGTTCAGTCCCCAACAATGACCCTTGTTGAGTTGGTTTCAATATTCCTGCTATCTACAATGTATAAACATGGGTCTAACAGATATGGGCAGAGTAAGCATATTCATATGCCATGCATGCCAAAATACAGTTTAAGGTCATCTGTTGCTGTCACTGTAAAAATGGGATCAAATCACCACAACAACTGGCTGGAGGAGACAAAGTCTAAAGAAACATCATTCTTCTTCCCCCCAGCTTGACAGATGGCCCATGCATGACAACATATGGTTAGAGATCCAAAGAGTTTTACTGAGAGGTAGGTATCTGGAACGGGTTGGATCCAACTGGTATTACAGGAGCGCACTATATCTGTATATATGTAAATGGTTAATATATAAGGAACTAATAGATGTCGTTTAGCATAGTTACTGTGGTTTTGTAAGACCAATAAAACCATCTTGTGCCCTGCAAATGGCTTTATTTGGCTTCTTTTTACATTGGCTCTTGCCAACTGAGTAGGTGCTCTACGAGAGATTCTGTTGCTCCTTCCAGCATTAGAATCATAGAATATTAGGTTTGGAAGAGACCTCAGAAGGTCATTTAGTCCAACTCCCTGCTCAAAGCAGGACGAACCCCACCTAAATCATCCCAGCCAGGGCTTTATCAAGCTGGGCCTTAACTCCTGTACCCTCCTCCCTACCTCCAGTGTGTGATAGGAACACACAGATGTGGATGGGGGACAAATCATCTAGGAGTGGCTTTGCACAGAACGGGAGGACTAAGCCCTTAACTTCTTGGGAGCAGCATTCTTTTGTTCTTCATCAGCCCTGTTATAACACGCTGCTGAATGTCTGCACCTGGCCTCACTCACAATGTTGCTAACATTGAGTGCTCATGTGTATGCAGGGACCACACATCAGTCCATGAGTGTACAGATTTCAGATTATTAGCTCTACCTCCCTGCTCTTGGGGTTTCTGATTAGTGTATTTTTTTTTCTTATCACAGCAATAAGATATTCCAGGTCACATATTTCAGGGTGATTTCTGCACTGCTTGATTGATAAGTCACTCCACCTCCAGTATTATTACAAAGCCCAGGGGATGCTAATGCAGTGAAGAAGAGAGAGAAATTACAGAATGATGAGAAGTTAGAGAAATATCAATTTGATGAGATTCAATTAGGATAAAGGCAAGTTAATGCACTTAGGGAATATTAATACTGGGCAAATGTACAAAATGGGAGACAGAGTGCAGGGATGAGGGAAAGCTTCTGGGACTTTTGAAGGAAGAAAATGCTCATCAGCTTGCTTACACTATATTGGGTAAGGGTTTAGATACAATTTGTGTTAGTTCATGTATAAATATGTTCAACAGATCTGGACAAAAAACTAAAAGAAACCCAACAACCTCTCTCCTACCCATTATGCAAAATTTTGTTATTTGGAAAAAAGAATCCAGCCAGTTTGTCAAATGTTGAATTCACACTGGGCCTGACCCAGAGCCCATTGTAATAAATGCAATGATCCCCAATGATGTCCGTGGGCTTTAGGTCAGGTCCTTATAAATGTAACTCATTATTATTATCACATCCTCCACTCAAACTGAAAGCACTTTACAAACTATTGGCCAAAACTACCCTTCATTACGCACATTGCCTGCAGCTGGATTTTTTGCCTGGGGAAGCAATGGACCCTACTGTCTGGCTATTCATCGAAGAAGCAGTCCCTGCAGGACTCCTTGGACCTTGCTGCTGAAGTGCACAGATAGCTGCTTGAAGTCACAGGAACAACCTCACTCTATGGGCCTGATCCAGTGCCCATTAAAGTTAACGGGAGCCTTTATATTGCCTTCAGTAGGTGCTGTCCTATGTGGGGAGCAGCGGAGCAAGCTATCCCCAGCTGACCCACCCATGTGCCAAACAGAATCTGGAAGGACAACTTTTAAGCAGCAGCAGATCAGTTTTCATGTCCATTCAGTCCCTGGCCTCTGTTTCAAAGAGTGGCCCATTGAACCATGTCTGCATTGGTTCCCCTGTGATTCATATTACTCGTAGTCAATTAAGTTGTAAGTTCTTCAGGGTAGGGCCATATACATGTTTGGATGTTGCTCCATAAGAAATTAGAGAGTAGCCAAAGCCAAAAGATTCAGAGTTCAAACTCCAAGTCAGTCCAGGGGTGTTGTGATCAAAGACACAGGGAACTGTGCAACTCAGCATCAGATTGAAATTCTGAACCCGCCTATACTTCAGATCCAGGTTTTAGGTCTTTACCCATGCTAACAAATACTAATAAGAACTACAATCTGCAAACACATCAGAAACACGTGTTCTCACTTGAAGCAGAGCAGCACAGACCAAGCAAAGGCTAAGCTGGTGCCAAATATCAGTTTATTGCAAAGACTATTTCGTAGTTTAAATCAAATGCTATATCTGAAACATGATCTCTTACAGTAGGGGTTACTCTAGTATTTTTGCCAGTTGTAAAATACCACATTACTCCATCTTAGGGGCTGATCCTGATGCATTGAACTCAGTGGGAGCTTTGCATCGACTTCACTGAGAATGAAAAACGAAATACCACCAGCATAGGAATGGCCAAAAAGTGACATCATATAAACCTTGGTTCAGTAAGCATATACCTAATTTAAGCAGTCCCACTGAAATCAACGTGGATCTGAATTTTAAGTCTGTGGGACTACCCACATTCTTAAATATAGGCATGCATTTAAGTTCTTTGCTGAACCAGAGCCATATCAATATATTTACTTGCTTCCCAAGCACACATCCGAAGGCTGAATCCTAAAAGTACCCCACAATCATTTAAAAACTGATTTTAGAAAATGCATTTTTTAAATATTGAACCCCATTATTTTAATTATTTGTTTATCTTTATTTTATTACTTTGATTATAAATCCATTCAATGTAGGGATTGTATTCTGTGACAACGGCTTCTTCTATATTCTGGCAGAGACAATAGTCATTACAATTTTTCTCCACTAGATGGCAGAATGCAATAGAACACACCCATGGACTGCCCTGCAGTTCACCTTTATATATATAAAATCTGAACTAGATTTGATTCTGCTATCAGTGGAGGCTTAAAACAGAGGGGAAACTGGGTCTATTCTGTATACTTTTTATGTGCTTGCAGTTGCCAGGGAAACCATTCCCTTGGCATACTAATGCTGAGCATATCTGGCTCTTCTTGGATTCTAATTCTCAGAAAATTAAGACTGTCACAGCTAGGAGAGGAGAGGAGAAACTATTAAGAAATAAGGACAAACAATTATTAGACCTGACTTCTAAAAAGAAAACATTTTCTGCGGTCAGCTTTTAAATACCCTGGATGATTTTTTAGGACTTAGCCCATAAGATGTGTGTGGGTTTGGATATATGCAGAAGAAGGGTCAACGGGGGGGGGGGGGGGGGGGGATGCAGGGAAGGAGAGATTCAAATTCAGGTTGAATGTATGGAAAAGGCTGCTGTTATTTAGGCATTGTCTCCATCACAGAAAAGAAGTGGGGGTGGGGAGAGAAACAAGCCTATATGAGGTATGGATGGTACATCAGCTTATGAATGGTTATGCCCTTTCTCCTTCATGCTGTAACATCTAGTTGTACATGTTATAGAGATGGAATTTATAATTAGCCATATCATGATAAATGTATCTTTGATGTACCTGCATTGCCCTCACTGGTGTAACCAGGGATACTTTGGCAAATCATTTAATTCCAGGACCTTAGATCCTCCAGGTGCATAGGTGCTGACATCGTGAAAAAACACAGAAAAAAAAATAGTGTGTGCTCAGCACCCAAACAGCTATTTGACAGCTTGGGAAGGGCTTGGGGGAGGCAGAGACCATTGAGCGGTAGGTGGGCGGGCGCCTCAGGGAGGGGGCGGAGTGGGGACAGGAAGAGGTGGAGAAAGGGTGGGCCTTTTGGGGGAGGGAGGTGGAGCGGGAGTGGGAAGAGGCAGAGTGAAGGTGGGGCCTTGGGGGAACCGGCAGAGGGTGGGGGGGGGGGGGTGTCTTAGGGCAGAGTGGGGGTGGAGCATGCCCAGGGAAAAAGTAGTAGTTTGTCTATAAAAATGCAAGCAAATATCAGTCCCCCCACAAAGCCATTTGGTAGAACTTCAGCTGCAAGGCCCAAGATTTAGTGTTTGCATGATTATTAATATCGGTAATTCAGTAGTCCGTAGGAGCCCTAATCATCGACCAGGACCCAACTGTGCTAGGTACTGTACAAACTCAGAAGAAGAAAAAAAAAGATCCCTACATCCCAGACCTTACAGACAAGAGACAACAGATGGCCATAGACAATATACCAATAACCAATGTAGTGTCAATGGAATTGGCCTTTGTTAGAAAAGTTTTAAAAATCTCTCATGCAGCATTTCACCAGATGAGCTTTATGCCAGTGAAAGATGCTAGACTGATAGCCCTTAATTTCTCCACTGATCACATACAATGTGGGCAGTGATAGGGCAAGCTTCCTCCACAATGCCCCATTGTTGTGCCTTCACCCTCACCTGGAAAGGCCACTTGGAGCAGAGAGAAGATAGTCCAGTCTCTTTATTCTCTTCATTCCTGGACCTTCTGTTGAGGCAAGAGATTCAATCAGTTCCAGTTGAACTGCTGGGGTGATAAGGACATCTGCTCCCTTCTAAAAGGGTAGAACTCAGCCAACGCTTTTCACATTGTCACATGATGATTGCCTCCTGTGTTACCAGAAATGAATGTTGTCACATCTCTGAGACATTTCTCTTACAAGTGGGAGGCATTTATTCTGTGATAGAGACTAAGCCATTGCATTACCTTACACAGGATGATTGATGGAGATACAATAATTATGTCTCTTGGATAGTGGTACAAAACAGTGACTCAGTGTACCATCACTGAATCTTTGACTCCAGTCTCATCCAGATGGGCTATGTTCCTGAAAAATGTTCCTGAAAATGAAGTCAAAACAGCCTGTCTAGCCACTCTGCCCCACCTCCATCCTATAGTGCTCCCTCTACTCCCTCACCCTCACTTATAACTGTTCCTTTTGGGCCTGGTCCTACTCTTATTGAAGTCTAACTTGAATAGGAGCTTGATTGAGCCCTTAGTCTCTTGTCCTTTCTTTACCTTCTTTCACACCACCCCCTGCACCTGGAAGCAAACCCAACCCCCTGGATGCATTGTATTCACACCCACATTGATCACATATGGCTGACTTTACAGAGAAACTCAGGAAATGACTCCTGCTGCTTCCAAGGTCACTCAGGCTAGGTCTACACTGCAGCGGGGGTCCGACCTAAGATACGCAACTTCAGCTACGTGAATACCGTAGCTGAAGTTGCGTATTTTAGGTCGGCTTACCTAGCGGTGAGGACACGGGAAAGTCGACCGCTGCCGCCGACTCCGCTGCCGCCTCCTGCCGAGGTGGATTTCCGGAGTCGACGGCAGAGCGATCAGGGATCGATTTTACCGCGTCTTCACTAGACGCGGTAAGCCGATCCCCGATAAACCGATTGCTACCCGCCGGATCGGCAGGTAGTGAAGACAAAGCCCTAGATAATCTGTGCACTCACAGAATCTCAGTGAATCAACACTGGCTCTTCTCCACAGCTTGCATGTGTTAGGAGTGCCAATTGCTTAGCATGGAAACAAGATAAAAGCTACCTCTTCTGCAAGGCTTTCCTTCATTGATCTCTTCTCTGGCATTGCCTCTGCAACTCCTTGAGCCTTGACTCTTGTGTTGTATTTATCTGAATGAGATTGTGAGCTCTTCAGGGAAGGGACTGTGTCTTTTTAGGTGTTCTGTGAAGTGCCGTGTAGCACTGATTAATCAGCAGTAATCCTCATGGTACTTTGGACTTTCCCCATATTATTATTATTAATATTTCTGTAGTGGCTAATGGCCGCAACTGAGATCAGGGCTAGATATTGTACAAACACATTTTGAAAGACATCTCTCCTTCGATCTCACAATCAATAACTCAAAATCTAAATAAACAAGACAAGCAGAGTGTGAGAAATAGAGGTGAAGTGACATGCCCCAGATTCCCAGGACAGATCAGCAGTGCTAGGAACAGAACCCAGGTCTCCTGACTCCCATTCCACATTAGCTCCTTGTTGGTGCCAAGAAATTCCAATGCCAGAAGGGACCAAGGTGTTCATCTCGTCTCACCTCCTGTATAACACAGGCCAGGGAACTTCTCCAAAATAATTCCTAGAGCAGACTTTTCTGAAAGCATCCAATCTTGGTTTCAACATGGCCAGTGATAGAGAACCCACCCAACCCCTGTAAATTGTCCCAGTGGTTAATTACCCTCACTGTTAAAAAATGTGCGCCTTATTTTCAGTCTGAATTTGTCTAGCTTCAACTTCCACTCATTGGATCATGTTATATCTTTCTCTACTAGATTGAAGAACCCATTATCAAATATTCCCATGTAGGTGCTTGTAGACTTTGATCAACTCACTCCTTAATGTCGACTTTTTAAAGCTAAAAATCAATTTAAGCCCTTGAGTCTGTCTATCACTATAAGGCATGCTTTCTATTCCTTTAATTATTCCCGTGGCTCTTCTCTAAACTCTAATTTATCAACATGGTTCTTGAATTGTTGGCATCAGAACTGGATACAGTCTTCCTGCAGCGGTCATTGCCATGCCAAATACAAAGCTAAAGTAACCTCTAATATAATACATGGAGCTATACCTATCTCATAGAACTGGAAGGGACCCTGAAAGGTCAGCAAGTCCAGCCCCCTCCCTGCTTTCACTAGCAGGACCAAGTACTGATTTTTGCCCCTGATCCCTAAGTGGCCCCCTCAAGGATTGAACTCACAACCCTGCATTTAGCAGGCCAATGCTCAAACCACTGAGCTATTTTCCTGCTTATGCATACTAGGATTCTTTTAGTTCTTTTGACGATGCCAGGAGCTCATGTTTAGCTGATTATTGACCATGACCCCAATGCTTTTTTTCAGTGTCATGGCCTCCCAGCATATAGTCCCCATCCTGTATGTATGACCCACATCCTTTGTTCCTCATAATATTGCTAATAATTAATTAGCATAGAAAGAGTACTATGTAGTCTCGGTGGTGCACCCTGGGATCCCCATCTATTGATAAGCTCTCTACTGTAGTCGATCATGGAGGCTGAAGTCTCGGAGATTAAAATAGGTGTATAACCTTACCTTGGGGTGGGAAATCGGTTAAAGTATCCTATAACTATAGATAAGACTACCCAGACTTGATGATTTAAAAATAGCTAAGTTTAGTCGCTGCGTTTAACATCCTCCTGAGATGCTACTGGAATAGAAAGAGTGTTATCATATGATATGACTGCTTCATCTTTTTTCCAAATATAGAACAGAAATAGTTATTGAATACATATGCCTTTTCTGCATTATTATTGACAATTCTACCATTTCCAACTAGTAATAAGCCAACACCATTGTTAGATATTTTTGGTGTTGATAGTACACTTAAACAAAACCTCCTTCTTGTCCTTAATTATGCTGGCCATAGATTTTTCCTTGCATCCCTTTGCTTCCTTTATCAATTTTCTACAATTCCTATCTTCTGATTTATATTCATTACTTTTAGCTTCCCCTTTTTTCCATTTGTTATTTATATATAAAATATAATTTATTTTATTTTTTTATAGCTGCCTTCACTTCCCAATAACCAATACAGCCTCTCTCCTCAGTTGTGGGATTGTTGCTTTCTGGGCTTCTGGTAAAGTGTTCTGAAATAATTCCTGATCATCATTCACATTTTTCTGGTTAAATTCTTCCTACCAACTGATTTGGCTCATAATAGTTTTCAGCTTTGTGAAACTGACCCCTTTAAAGCACCAAGTATATATATTATAGGTCTGGATTTTATTCTGATGTATATTATAAATGTGATCAAGTCATGATCACTTTTACCTAAGCTAACATTATTTTTTAGTTCTGTAATCATTTCTTTATCTGTCAAGACAAGGTCTAATATAGAATTCCCTCATGTTGGATGCAACACTATTTGACTTAGGAAATTGTCATCTATAATATTAAGAAATTCCAAGGACATTTTAGTCCTAGCAGCGTAAAACCTCCAGCATGTCACTCAGATTGAAGTCCCCCATGATCACCCAGCTTTGTTCCCCTCCACATTAGAGATAGGTGTGTAAGGAGGTGCTCCCTTGAGTGATTTGAGAGAACAAATAACACCCCATTTTATGCTTTATCTGTTAAGACATTGATCCATAAACATTCCATATTATTTTCTTCCAAGGTGTCAGTGACCCAGAAACAGGTATTTTTGCCAAAAAATGCCATTTTTGACAATAGTGTGCCACTCACCCTCCATTTCTGACTACCAAGTCCTTCCTAAATAGGTTATAACCATTGATTTTAACATGTGAATCATGTGGCTCCACCAATGGGAGTAATTGAATGAATATTTAAACTGAATACCTGGAAAGAATTCTTAACAGTGTGAACTCTACTGCAGAGTGGAATATAGTTACCCTAAGAAAACAATGGACCGCATTTGCTCCAATCCCTCAGACAGAGAAAACACCCCTACAGGATCTCTATCAAGCTTCTTAAAACTACAGTACCCACCTGGTGAAGTGAAGAAACAAATTGACAGAGCAAGAAGGGTACCCAGAAGTCACCTACTATAAGACAGGACCAACAAAGAAAGTAACAGATAACCACTAGCCATCACCTACAGCACCCAAATAAAACCTCTCCAGCACATCAAGGATCTACAACCTATCCTGAAGGACAATCCCTCATTCTCACACACCTTGGGAGACAGGCCAGTCCTCGCTTACAGACAGCCTCCCAACCTGAAGCAAATACTCACCAGCAACTACACACCACACAACAAAAAACACCAACCCAGGAACCAAACCCTTCTACAAACCCCGGTGTCAATTCTGTCCACATATTTATTCAAGGGACACCATCATAGGACCTAACCACATCAACCACACCATCAGAGGCTCGTTCACCTGCACATCTACCAATGTGATATATGCCATCCTGTCCCAGCAATGCCCCTCTGCCATGTACATTGGCCAAACCAGACTGTCTCTACGCAAAAGAATAAATGGACACAAATCTGACATCAGGAATCATAACATTCAAAAACCAGTAGGAGAACATTTCAATCTCCCTGGTCACTCAATAACTGATCTAAAAATGGCAATTCTTCAACAAAAAAAACTTCAAAAACAGACTCCAACGTGAAACTGCGGTATTAATTTGCAAACTGGACACTATCAAATTAGGCCTGAATAAAGACTGGGAGTGGTTCAGTCATTACAAAATGTAATTCCCCCCATACTAATTTCCCCCTACTGTTACTCACACCTTCTTGTCAACTGTTTGAAATGGGCCACTCATTACCACTACAATAGTGATTTTTCTTCCCTTGGTATCCTGCTGTCAATTGAATTGTCTTGGTTAGACTGACCTCCCATTTGGTAAGGCAATCCCATCTTTTCATGTGCTGTGTATTTATACCTGCTACTGTATTTTCCACTCCATTCATCTGATGAAGTGGGTTTTAGCCCACGAAAGCTTATGCCCAAATAAATTTGTTAGTCTCTAAGGTGCCACAAGGACTCCTCATTGTTTTTTAATGGACAGTCTGTCAATTGAACCACTTAAAACTGAACAAAGAACTGGAGTCTATAGTAGGCTACAAACCAGTCCTGGGAGGGGTTCAATCTAGATGACCTCATATGGTTTTTTTCTTCTCTAATGTGTGTGATATCTAATTATTACAGTCTAACACAGGGGTCTCAAACTCAAATGACCATGAGGGCCGCATGAGGACTAGTGCATTGGCCCGAGGGCCACATCACTGACACACACCCCTTGCTGCCCCCGGCCCCGCCCCCACTCCACCCCTTCCATGAGGCCCCGCCCCTGCCCTGCCCCCATTCCAACCCCTTCCCCGAAGTCCTCACCCCAACTCTGCCCCCTCCCTGCCCCCCAGGGGGTGCAGGAGGGGTGCGGGGTGTGATGGGGCTCAGGGCAGGGAGTTGAGGTGCAGGAGGTGTGCAGGGTACAGCAGGGGGCTCAGGGTAGGGAATTGGGGTGTGGGGTGCAGGATGCGGCAGGCGGCTCAGGGCAGGGAGTTGGGGTGCAGGAGGGGTGAAGGGTGCAGCAGGGGGTTGGGGTGCAGGGTGTGGCAGGGGGCTCAGGGCAGGGAGATGGGGTGCAGGAGGGTATGGGATGTGGCAGGGGGCTCCGGACAGGGGGTTGGGGTGCAGGCTCCGGCACGGCACCGCTTACCTAGAGCAGCTCCGGGGTGGCAGCACTGCACACCGTGGCCAGGGCAGGCTCCCTGCCTGCCTGCCCTGGCCCCACTCCACTCTGCTCCAGGAAGCAGCTGGAGTCCCGGGGGGCGGAACCACGCCATGTGCTGCTCTTGATCCTCCAGGTACCTCCCCCAAAGCTCCCATTGGCCGTGGTTCCCTGTTCCCGGCCAATTGGAGCTGTGGGGGGCAGTGCCTGGAAGCGAGAGCACGGAGCCCTCTACTCCCCCACCCCCCGCCCGGGGCTGCAGGTACATAGTTCCAGCCGCTTCAGGGAGTGGCACGGGGCTCGCAGCACCACGGGGTAGGCAGAGGGGCGGGGGTGTGTGCGGGCGGAGGGAGCTTGGCGGGCCGCACGAAAGAACCCCACGTGTTTGAGACCCCTGGTCTAACATGAAACTACTTGAATTAGAATTACTATTTAGGAGTCTAGTCTATCACTGATCTGAAGGTATACAGACCTAATTCCAATTAATGTAAATGCAAGTTCCCTGGGTAAATCCTCCATGCTGTGATGGGAGACCAAATCACCTAGGTTTTTTTGTTCTGTTTTTGAGGGGGGGGGGGTGGCATGTTTTGTTTATTTATCTATTTTTTACAAAAGCCATCTTATTCATCTAACAGACCCAAACAGCTCCTCCAGCACATATACTAATTTCAAAGCTGTGTATAATTTACTTGATAAATGGCTCCTCTGGTGCCATTAAGGCCAATAAGAGAAATAGGTATTTTTTCTTTAAATAAATATGAGTGCCCGAATAATTATTACTTAACTTATCCTTTGTTTTTGCACTAGAGGAACAGTAGGATTAGTGTACAAGGCTGAATTCTGTTCTTTGATGCATGTAAATCATTCCTATTAAATCAATGGTAGTAATGCATGGGAATCCAAAGTCAGAATTTGACTCTTTTTTGGAGACAGGGATTTTCCTACCCCTCCCTCCCCCCTCCCCCGAAATTCCCCAACACCCCCCGAGTGATCACCTAGTTACATGCAGTGTTGCCAGTTTAGTCATTGGTTTGAAATTTGAATTGAAATTGAAACATTAATACACATTTTAAGAGCATATACAGTATATGATAAAATGCTTGTACCTGAAAAAGCATAATCGGTTTGAAAAGTGTGAACAAAGACTAGCTTCTTCATACAGCTGTTTTTCATGACCATGTTGGCATATTTGTTTCAGTGATGGTGGCCATACAAATTATGATTTGTAAGCAAGGTCTGAATGAGCTCTCCCCTGGCAACTAGTGATGAGCCGGTGGGCGGGAGGGAAAGGCTTCAGGATCAGATTGTATTTACGTGAACACACTTAGGATACGTCTATACTTACCCGCTGGTTCGGCGGCAGGCAATCAATCTTCTGGGATCGATTTATCGCGTCTTGTCTAGACGCGATAAATCGATCCCGGAAGTGCTCGCCGTCGACGCCGGTAATCCTGCTCCGTGAGAGGAGTAGGCGGAGTCGACGGGGGAGCCTGCCTGCCGTGTGTGGACCCGCGGTAAGTACCTTTAAGTTCGAACTAAGATACTTCGACTTCAGCTACATTATTCACGTAGCTGAAGTTGCGTATCTTAGTTCGAACTGGGGGCTTAGTGTGGACCATCCCTTAGGTATGAGCTGACAGAGTGGTGTTATTAAGTGATCAGTTTTGGCTGGTGTTGGGTTACAAATCACTTTGGTATTGAATGCGTGGGTAACGAAATGTTGTTATCCTTATTGTATGAGCAAAGGGCAGCAGAACTGTGCTTAGCCTGTCCTGATTGAGGGGGGGTTGCCCTCAGTGCTTAATTTGTGCTGGGGCTTGCCAGGGCTGAGTCCAGGCCCCTCTAGGCTAGACAGTTCATATCCCTGGCACCTCTGGGGTTACCACATCAGTTATGAAAGTAAAAAACCACTTGCTTGAGCCCTGGCACCTCTTTCATTTCAAATTAAGCACTGGTGGCCCTCAACTGAACGGTACTCACTAAGCCAGGGGTTTGGATGGCAGATCCCAGTGGAGAAAAGGTGGGGATAGGTGTTTTGCTCGGTGGTGTGGGCTCTGCCTAAGAGTCACAGGCATTATTTGACCTGCCCCTCTCCTCTGTTTAAAGATAGAGCTGATTAGGCTCCATAGAGAGTGTTTTGTTTAATGACCACCATAGCTCAAACCACTGATAATCAGGTATAAGTTACTGTGGAAGAGACAGCCCAGCCTGCACTAGCTGTGAGGTTTCCCCACTGACAACTGAAATCACTGATAGTTAGGTGGAACCTCATGAGACCAACTCACAGAGGTCACAGTAGCAGGTGGAAGTGGAAGGTGACAGCACAGGGCCATAGGAGATGGACTGGTGGAGTGAATGGTGTCACAACGAACAACAGTGGCCAGAGTGAGCAGCCAGAGCGAGTGTCTGGAAGAATGAGCAAAGTGCCTTCTCGCTCCCACTCCCCGCAGGGTGGGAGGTGAACTCACACAAAAGCACGTCTGAACTCTGGGTCTCCACTGACCAAGGACAACAACTATGAGGGAGGTGCAGTGGAGGGAGAATGGCGGGATACGTTAAAGAAGCATTTGTTTGTTGGACTATGTTTTAGTGACTATGCTCCAAAATGTTAGATTTGTGACTGGGAAACTTATACAAATATACATTTCCTAGTAGGGCAAGATTTTTAAAATGCATTATTTGCCAAGGTCATTATCTCACAGGGTCGCTATATTGAGAGGTCGTTATCTTGGGGAGTTTCTGTACTAAACATTTTATTATTATATTATAATTAATTTTTACATAACACAACAGCCATACTCAATTAGACCAATGGTCCATCTAGCCCAGTACCCTGTCTTCCGACAGTGCCAATGTCAGTTTCTTCAAAGGGAATGAACAGAACAGGGAAATTATTGAGTGATCCATCCCCTGTCATCAACTCCCAGCTTCTGGCAAACAGCAACAAGGGACACTCAGAGCATGGTTTTGCATCCCGACCCATCCTGGCTAATAGCCATTGATGGACCTATCGTCCGTGAACTTATCTAGTTCTTTTTTGAACCTGGTTATAGTCCTGGCCTTCACAACATACCTGGCAAAAAGTTCCACAGGTTGACTGTGTGTTGTGTGAAGAAATACTTCCTTTTGTTTGTTTTAAACTTGCTGCCTATTAATGTCATTGGGTAACCCCTAGTTCTTGTGTTATGTGAAGGAGTAAATAACACTTCTCTATTCACTTTCTCTACAGTAGTCAAGATTTTATAGACCTCTATCCTATCCCCTCTTAGTCATCTCTTTTCCAAGGTGAAAAGTCCCAGTCTTTTTCATTTCTCCTCATGTGGAATCTGTTCCATACCCCTAATCATTATAATTGCCCTTCTCTGTACCTTTTCCAACTCCAATATATCTTTTTTGAGATGGGGTAACCAGAACTGCACACAGTAATTAAGATATAGGTGTACTATGGATTTATATAATAAAAGCAGAGGTGGTTTATCAGACCAATTAGCAAAGCCAATGCTAACAACCTATGTGAAAAGGCTGCAAAACATCAAGCCTCTGGACTGTATCGACATATAGAAAACCTTATAAGCCAGTCACTGCCAAAGCCAATTTTAGAAGTACTTAATGATGCTGTTAAGAATGCTGGAGAAACAACACACTTTATGCAAATAAACATGGCTGTCACATCATACTTTCTATTTAAGCAAGAAATACCACACACTAGAAACTGGAGGCCAATGTTAAGTGCATTGTCACTTGCTAATCCTGAAGTTGGACACTGGTTCCGACCAAGATCAGCAAACGCTCACTATCTTTCTGCAAGAAACTCAACTGTCTGGTTAGAAGCATGCAGTGCAACGGTGAAAGACTCAGCAGCTGAAAAGTGAAGAACTCTCTCACAGCATTCAGAAAATGTGCATTCATGGCTGATGAATGAACTGATGCAAATAGGCATCAAGTATTAAGTCATAGCGTACATTATCTTGATGTCAATAGTAGGCCAGTAGATGCATTTCTAGATCTTCAGACACCTCAGCTGCATCTGTGACAACCCACAACTCAGAAGATTTAAATGTTTGTAAATTGGACCCCAAACAGATGGCTGCTTGTGCATTTGATGGAGCTGTAAACTTCTCTGGAAGACATAGTGGAGTACAAACTTTGCTGAAAGAACAGTGTAGCCCTAATCTCTCCTATACACACTTCAGAGGCCATCTATTCCAACTAGCACTAGTAAGAACTGCAGAATCGTTGAAAGACATTAAAAAAGCCATAAAAGTAATGTCTTAGTTATACTCTCTTTTTCAGCAAGAGGCCAAAAGGACTGAACATCTTGTAAAATATATTAACTACACTGAGACTGAAGTTCAAATCAGTCCAACCTGGAAAACTCCACTGGCTTTCTCATGAGCGATCCTTGGCTGTTGTCTTAAAATTACTACAACCATTATTTCAGAGTGGTTGCCGTGTTAGTCTGTATCAGCAAAACCAACAAGGAGTCCTTGTGGCACCTTAGAGACTAACAAATTTATTTGGGCATAAGTTTTCGTTGGCTAGAACCCACTTCATCAGATGCATGGAGTGGAAAATACAGTAACCATTATCATTGGCTTTGGAAAGTATCTCCTGAGATGCGACAGTTCTAAGTAGTGAGGCTATTGGACTACTTTTGCTACTAAGTTCAGAGCAGATTACTGACATTCTCTCTCTTGTAAGTCTACTGTTGAAACCAGTTGGATCATTAAACAATGGCATCCAGTCATCTGCTACAACGTACAAAGTAATAGATCTTTGTTCAGCAATAGAAGCTACACATGGATCAATCAGAGCGATATCCATTGAAAACATACTGGAAGAAGCAAAGACTTCCATTCAGAAATTGACTAATTAGGGAGTCAATATATGTGCCTTAAGTGAAGAGGACAAGAAGTGTTTGTTAAGCCAGCTAAAACAGTAAATTACACAGACTTGATGCTTACAAATCTACAACAGCAACTTCTGGATTCTACTCAACCTCTACATAGCTTTTATAGATGCCTGTCTTATAAAAGACTGACAATTGAGTGGAGTGAGGTACTACCAGCAATGGGGCTGCTATGTGATCAGGACAGATTAGAGAATTTGAACACAGAGCGAAATATCATACAATGAACGAATGAAGATTTGACTTCAACATCTTTATCATCACTAGTGATTCGACCCAATCTTTGTGCTACATTTCCTGGGGATGAGAGAAGTAGGAATTCCTTTCTTGCTACTCCCAGACGTAACAGCTATAGCTGAGCATTCTTTTTCCTCATTGAATAGAATTTTGTGTTCTGAAAGAAGTCACCTTCTGCCTGGTCATGAGCACATCATGAAGGACCGGAAGTACCAGACACACGAGAAGCCACCGAAGATGAACACACTTCATTCGAGAAGTTCATTAACAGAGTTGTGCAAAATTACAAGAAACCAAGGAGGATGTAGATGTAGTGCTTCATAGTAGGCTTGAGTAGTCAACTTTAATTTGTGCGATGATTTTAAGACATGAGTTAAATCTAATAAAATGGTCATGAAACATTTTTCAGTATTTACTATAGTGCCATACAGCCCACCTTCAGCCTCCTGGTTTCACCCCTTGTCGGGCCTCACTCCCTTCTGTATCTACAAACACCCTTTCTAATTTCAATTCCTGGGGGAACACTGTTTTGGGATGCCTTCCAAAGGCATGGCCTAAACATTGCAAAACTTGAAAATGACTTAGGAGCCTAAGTTCCATTTTCAAAAATCAATTTAGGCACTTTGGGGCTGATCTTAAATAGCATTTAGGTACTTAACTCCCATTAATTGAATGGAGGATGTTGATAAATTGGAGAAGGTTCAGAGAAGAACCACAAGAATGAGTAAAAAATTAGAACATATACCTTATAGTTGTAGTCTGAAAGAGCTCAATCTATTTAGCTTAACAAAGAGAAGGTTAAGGGGTGACTTGATTCAGTCTACAAATGTCTACATGGGGAGCAAATATTTAATAATGGGATCTTCCGTCTAACAGAGAAAGATATAACACAATGCACTGGCTGGAAGTTGAAGCTAGACAAATTCAGACTGAAAATAAGGTGTAAATTTTTAATGGTGAGAGCAATTCACCATTGGAACAATTTACCAAGGGTCATGATGGATTCTCCATCACTGACAATTTTAAAATCAAGATTAGATGGTTTTCTAAAAGATCTGCTCTAGGAATTATTTTTGGGAAATTCTATGGCTGGTGTTATACAGGAGGTCAGACTAGAGAATCACAATGGTCCCTTCTGGCCTTTGAATCTATGATGAGACAAAGGTTGGTCTTGCTAAGGTACTGGACCGGGACTCAGGACACTACAGCTTCATATTTGTCACTGCTACAAACTTCCTTTGTGTTCCTTTGCAAGTCACTTACTCTCTCTTTGTGCCTCAGTCCACCGTCTCGATAAGGGAGATATAATAATGCTTCCTTTTTCCCCACCCTTCGTCTGTCCTGTCTTTTAGATGGTAAGCACTTTGAGGCTGGGACTATTTCTTACTATGCATTTGCATAGCTGACATATTACAACACAGCTCCAATCTTGGCTGGCGTCTCTGGGTACCATGATGGTGAAAATAATACATTATAACAAATGCCTAGGCATATGGGAAGCTAGAATGGGTCGGGGGGTTGGGAAAAAGGAGGAAACCCAGAAATTTAGCTCACGACAAGGCAACCTTTTTTCTAGCCTTCCACAGCTGTCTTGTAAATGGCAGGGGGGGAAACGCAATACATTCATGGCTGATCATGAAAGTTTCTGGGCATTCTCAACTCAGTGGGATTTGAGGGTGTTCAGCACCTCTCAGGATCAAGCCCTTTCCTTCTGCTAACAGCGGAACCTACGACTTCACACTTGGTGGCAGTGTTAGGCATAAAATCTGGAGAGCGTCAACAACAAGCATCCAATTGGGGAACTGCATTTGTGCTTATTGAGATGAAAGATTCAGCTTAAAATTGTGCAGCCTCTCTGTGTGTTATAACTCCAGAGAAGTAATTTAAATGGTCATTAAAATAAAGAGAGATTGAAGCACTTAAGCCAGCCCCTCTTGCTGTAATAAATTCTTGCTTCATCCAACTTTCCTATCCAGATTGTCAGAACATATAAACAAACAAATCTGGGGGAGGTTTACAGAGCTGCCGCTGTGCTGCCTAGCAGGGTTTGTGATACCACTCCCTTGTTGTTATCTGTGTTTGCCATGTTTATCTTACATAGCACAGAGGCATCAGTGCATTGCAGAGAGCAAGGTTCTTGTAAAAAAGATTGTAGATAACCAGCTGTCACAAGGTAGGAGGGCTGTCAAGCAAATATATATCTCTTGTATATATGGATAGCTAGAAAAACCCCAGTGCAGACATTTTTATTGTCTACCCAGTACACCCTTGTACCTAATATACCCCAACCAATGCCAAAATCCTGAATCAAATCATCCATTAAAACCACCACATGGAAAGTCAATTAATAAAATGATTAACAAAATCCTAAAACCCTGCCCCAAGCAGAGTTCTTCTCCTGAAAAGGGAGAAGTACCAGAGACCTTATGAAGTCCACTGGGGACTTTATCATTGCTATTGATTTTACACGAAAGGTGCTCAGACAATAGAGTGATGGGTGGTAGAATAAAAACCTGACAAAGAGAGATTGGAGTGGAAGTACATTGGCAGGAAAGGCATGATACGGTATTAGAGAATAAGGAGGGCTCAGTAGTAAAGACGCTAGCCTACAGCTTAGGAAACCTGGGTTCAAGTCCCTGTTCTGCCATAGGCACCTCGCCTCTCTGTGTTTCAGTTCCCCAGCTGTTCAACAGTGACAATAGCACGGCTCCTACCGGTGACAAGAGGAATCTGATCACCCATTGCTACACACCCACTTCTGCACAGTGGTAAAACACAGCCAAGTCCTCCAACCATGTTCTCAAGTGTAGATGTTGCATAAATGTTCAAGTCAATTAGGTCTAATATGTGTGTGCTGTGACAAAGTTCCAAGCCTGTATTGGTGGGTCCCATGCTTCTGGGCCGATTCAGTGGCCTCAGAAGCTCGCTAAGGCCCTTAAAGTGACCTCTCTTTCTTTGGGTAGCGGCAAAGGTCACAGCTTTATTGAGCTACTTTCATCACACGCCAGTATGGGAGGTGGGAAGGGGGAATACCCCACAGTCTTTGTTGCTCCTTAGAGCTCAGTAGGTGCAGTCCTGCCTCGACCTAGGCCTGCTTCCCCTCTCAGGGGGTTGCTGTAGAGCAAGGGGGTGGGGGGAACCCAGGCCCACCCTCTACTCCGGGTTCCAGCCCAGGCCCCTAATAGCAGCAGCTGTTGGCAGTTTCCCCTTCACCACTGGTGCTGCTTTAATTCCCTGGGCCACTTCCCCGTGGTCCCCTTTTCCTAGCTGCACCCTTACCTTAGGATTCAGCAACACTTCCTCTCCTCCAGCTCCTTCCACCAGGGCTCTCTTGAAGGCACTGGAAGGAGAGCTTTTAAGCACTGTGAGTGGGACCTTGACTAGTTCCAGCTGTCTCCATTAGCCTAGGCTGAAAACTAAAGGGATCAGAAGTTGGACCCTTGTTTCTCTGTTTTAGGGGTCCTTTGCCACCCAGTACAGTCTCTCCCTTCTGAGCTCAAATTGGGGTCACTCTCTCATCAGCAAGGGTCTACCGGCTCACCATTTGTACTGGCAAAGAGGTCACATTACCTGCTCACGTTTTGATTGCCTTTCTGTTCACCTATGAAACCTATGTCTGCCATCAGTAGGTCTAAGTATAGGGGCTGTGAGGTCCATTCACCAAGGTCTTCCATCTCTCTGACGCCTGCTAACTTTTCAGGTTGTTGTGACTTGGGGGCCTCCACATGAGAGTCAGTCCCTGCCAGGCAGTCATTACCCCCACAACTTTATGATGTCCCTGAAGAATCTCCAATCCCAGCCCAAAATCACTGGGTAAACTGAGCAGTGACAGAGCGCCAACAAACAGCTGAAAACAGTGAGTAGAGATCTGTTGGAGGAGGAGGCGGCAAGCCCCTGTTCCTTAGGGGCAGTGACTGAGTTCCTGAGACTGTTTGTTTGCTTGTCTGTTTGGTGTTTGTTTTTTTTTGCTTTCTTTTTGTTTTCAGTTTGCAGAGGCTGGTAGGGCAGCAGTGTGCTGTGAGAGAAGCAGAGCCTTTGATCACAGTGGAGCCCTGATTAGGGGCGGGGCTTGTCTGATTTAAGGGACCTACACAAGCAGCCAAGCAGCAAGCCAATGGCAAAGGAGTCAGCAAAGTGACCTGAAAACAGAGGAATTTAATCATAGAAGATTAGGCTTGCAAGAGACCTCAAGAGGTCATCTAGTCCAACCCCCTGCTTAAAGCAGGACCAACCCCAACTAAATCATCCCAGCCAGGGCTTTTTCAAGCTGGGCCTTAAAAACCTTTAAGGATGGGAGCAAACATGATGACAGCTACAGAGACAGCAGTGGTAGTGACACAAGGACTGGAAGTGACAATGAAGATGACCAGATGTGGCACCTGTGGAATTTACATTAAAATGCTTTGTTTGTATGCAGTGCTGCCTGATACAGCTGATGGAAGAGAAGATCTGAGGTTTGGAGATGGATGTAGACATTATGGCTGAGTTTCAAAGGAGATTTGAGCAGATGATGGAGGGAAAGCAAGAGAAGGCTGAAGGGAAAATTCAAGACTCACAGATGCAAGCTGGCCTGGAGAACTATGAGAGTAGACTGCTGGATGAGGAAAGTGTCCAGTGGAAGCATCTGACGCTCCGAACCAGGCAGAGGAAAAGACAAGCTAGTGAAGGAGAAATAGAGCTCAGCAACAGGTTAGCTGAGCTGGAAAATGAAAAGAGGGAGCATCAGACAGTACCAGAAAGTGGGAGGGCAAGGAACAAGGGAAGAGTCAATGGTGATAGCCAGAGTTCAGAGCCCCGGGAGGATAGAGGATGACTCACAGAAGATTGCAAGTGAGAACCAAAGACAAGAGAACTTTCAGCCAGAAAGAACAAAAGGAAGAAGGCTGGTGAATCACACTAATACTAGGAAGAGGCAGATCTACGTGATTGGTGACTCCCTAGTAAGAAGAACAGACAGGCCTGTCTCCAGAGCTGATCTGGAGAACAAAAGGGTGGGCTGTCTGCCAAGAACTAAGATATGGGAAGTGAACCTCAGGCTGATGAGGATCTTAATAGGAGCAAGAAAGAATCCACTGATTGTCCTTCACGTGAGAACAAATGATACTGCTGGAGTCTCGCTGGAATGCATCAAGGGAGCCTACGCCAGGCTGGGGAAGACGCTTAAAGAAATGGAGGCTCAGGTGATCTTCAGTGGGATTCTACCTGTCCCTAAAGGAGGAGAGAGAAGGTGAGACAAGTTTATGAGAATCAACAGATGACTGAGGCAGTGGTGCTATAAGGATGGCTTTGGGATCTTCAACCACTGGCAGGCATTCACGGACAGAGGATTGTTATCATGGGATGGATTCCACTTGAGTAGGGAGGGAAATAGATTTCTGGAATGGAGGGTGGCACAAGTGATTAAAAGAGTTTGAAACTAGGAATTCAGTGGAGACAGTTGGGAGATGCTCATGCAAGCTTCATGCCTGAGTCAAACATTGAGCAACAAGAAAATCAAAGAAAAATAGGGCACAGCAATGGCGAAAGGAACAACAGAGGGTAGGAGAATGAACGTCAAGATAAAAGATAATGCCAATACCCATGACGCTAACAGTCAGGTAGGCGATACTGGCAATAGAATGAATCTACCTAATCAGGCAAAGAATCTGGGAGAAACCAAGCAGAAATAATTAAAATGTCTGTACACCAATTCAAGGAGCCTGGATAACAAAATTGAGCAACTAGAACTACTGGTGCAGGAAGTGAAACCAGATATTATAGGGCTAACAGAAACATTGTGGAATAGTAGTCATGACTGGAGTACAGGTATTGAAGAGTATGTGCTATTTAGGAAAAATAGAAATAAAGGTGAAGGTGGTGGAGTTGTATTGTATTAATGATGGGGTAGACTGTAAAGAAATTAGAAGTGATGGAATGTATAAAACAGAATCTGTTTACGTCAAAGTCACTTTGGGGAAGAAAGCTAACAGACGCTCCACTGAGATAGTTCTTGGGGTCTGCTACAAACCCTCAGGATCCAATCTCGATAAAGATAGACAAATCTTTAATATTTTTAATGAAATAAATGCTACTGGGAATTGTGTGATTATGGGAGACGTTAATTTCTCATTGGATGCTACTAATGGTAGGGCCCAGATATTCCTGGATGTAATAGCCGACAGGTTTCCTCATAGGCGCTGACTCCGTGGGTGCTCCAAGGCTGGAGTACCCACCAAAAAAAAATAGTGGGTGCTCAGCACCAACCAGTCACCCATCGATCAGCTGTTCATTAGCGCGCAGGAGGCACTAGGGACAGCAGTTGGAGCAGGGGCAGGAAGAGGCAGAGCAAGGGTGGGGCACTGGGGGCAGGGGCAGAATGGTGGCAGGGTCTCAGGGGGATGAAGCACCCACCCAGAATAATGAAAGTCGGCACCTGTGGATTTCTTCACCAAATAGTCACCCAATCAACAAGAGCTGATGCCATTTTAAGTTGAGTATTGGTTAGAACTGGCGATAGACGACACCCTTGGTTTGAGTGATCATGAGCTAACTCAGTTTAAACTAAATGGAAAGATAAACAAAAATAGGTCTGCAACTAGGATCCTTGATTTTAAAAAAGGCAAACTTTAAGAGATTAAGGGAATCAGTTAGGGAAGTGGACTGGATTGAAGAACTCAAGGATCTGAATGTGGAGGAGGCTTGGAATTACTTTAAGTCAAAGTTGCAGAAGCTGTCTGAAGCCTGCATCCCAAGCAAGGGATGGCATTTTGTTGGAACAGCTGGTTCTGTTGCTGGAGTTGTTGGGCCATCTGTTGTTGTTGCTGGTTGTCCATCAGCCATTTCTATATCCGTAATTTTTTTCAAGGCCTTACAGCAGACCTAGGACAAGTAATGGCATTCTCTACCAACCTGTGATAGACAGTGGTCTCTGGCTGTGTCATCTAATGGTTAGAGCAGTATGACGTTGCACCTCATAATGCTTTATAGAAATATGCTTATGAATGTAAATATGACATAACTGGAATATGTTTTATGCTACGTATGCCATGTCACATATCTTTGCAAAGGTTATGTTCTACTGAATGTATTCATCCTATTTGTATGCATGTATCATTTTTATATCTAAAGTTATGAGCGTTGGCTCTATGCTTGTATTTAAAGTGTTTGATGTAGAAAGCACCTAAGGCAGATTTAATCAACATAGTGTGAAGGGGTTATTCAAGTAATTGGGAGTATTTGGCCAACAATGGACCTTGATAGACACCAGTCCACATCTGAGCTTTCCTGGGAGCGTTCGGGCTAACATGGTGTTGGCCTGTAAGGGACTGAATCATGCATGGACATCTGACTTGCCCATGTGACTCCAAAACTCCATCTTGTAGTTGTAATTCTACACAGGGGGAGAAAGGGGTTTCCACCCACGAGAGAGACTATATAAGCCCCTGGGAAGCCCCTCCATTTGGTCTTCAGCTGGCTCAAGAGATAGCCTTTCCACCCCAAAGGATGTCTGAAAGAAACTTGAACAAAGGACAGTAACTGCAGGGGTGTGAGTGATTGCTGGACCCAGACTAGAAGGGGGCTAGTCTGTCAAAGAAGCTTATTGGAACATCTCTGAGGGTGAGATTTGTCTGCATTTAGTTTCCTACTGTATTAGGCTTAGACTTGCATGTTTTATTTTATTTTGCTTGGTAATTCACTTTGTTCTGTCTGTTGTTACTTGGAACCACTTAAATCCTACTTTTTATATTTAATAAAATCACTTTTTTCTTATTAATTAACCCAGAGTAGGTATTAATACCAGGGGGCAAACAGCTGTGCATTTCTCTCTATCAGTGTTATAGAGGGTGAACAATTTATGAGCTTAAGTTGTATAAGCTCTATACAGGGTAAAATGGATTTATTTGGGGTTTGGATCCCATTGGGAACTGGGTATCTGAGTGCTGGAGATAGGAGCATTGCTTAAGCTGTTTTCAGTTAATCCTGCAGCTTGTGGGGGGGACGTGGTTCAGACCTGGATCTGTGTTTGCAGCAGGCAAGCGTGTCTGGCTGAAACAAGGCAAGGTGCTGAAGTCCCAAGCTGGCAGGGAAAACAGGCTCAGAGGTAGTCTAGGCACATCAGGTGGCAGTCCCAAAGGGGGCTTCTGTGACCCAACCCGTCACAAGCAGTACATCTCTCCTCGCTCCACCTCCAATGCCACTCACTGGCCCCAGTCCCGTGCTGTGGCATTCTGCCTTTTGGTGGGGGTTGACTCAACCATACACTATCGTAATGGAGTACAGCTGGCCAGACAGCAGGCAGATCTGACGTACTCCCCGACTGAAGGTGACTGGTTCAGCAGCCCCCCCTGGAAAGCCCTAAATCCAGCTGCTGTGAAGGGGGTTGGGGGTCCGGGTGGGGCAAGGGAGGCAGGTAACAAATGGCAAGGGGAGGGCTGGGCAGTTGGCAAACAACAAAAGGGGAGAGGGTGGGGCAGATAGCAGAAAGTAAAAAAGGGATGAGGGCACATAGTGAAAGGGGCAAACTGCAAACGGGTGGCTGGTGGGCAGGCACGGGGAGGAGGAGGCCCATGAGCCCATTGCAAATGGAGGGAAGGAGAGTGCAAGGAAAGTCCAAGAGGACACTTGCAGTTGTGAAGCTAGAGAGTCTCTGCTGCCGTCCAAGGGTGTGTGGATGGAAGCTACCAGGTAGGCAAGCAAGCAGGTCAGCAGATGGTCTTCAGCAGCAGGAGCGGTGGGGAAGTGGAGGGAGGATTCCATGCTGCTGGCCCCCCTTCCCAGCAGCAACAAGAAAGCAAAGGTAGCTCAGTCAATAGCAGTGCCAGCAGCAGCAACGGCAAGCCCCACCCACAGAGCCACAGGGTGTGTAGGAATGAAGGAAGGGATTGCACAGAAAGAGAGGATGGCATCATGGCTAAGGCAGTTGCATTCTGCCCTGGAGAACTGGATTCTATCCCTGCCTCTGCCAGTGTTCCTGTGTGACACTGGGTAAATCACTTCAACCAATTTTTCACAGGGGGTCACTAACTGTGTGTTGCTTCAATGTCTTGGTCCCTGACTTGAGACCCTGGGGTCTGATTAAAGAAGTGCTGGGCACTCAGAGGTGCAACTGGACACAATGGGCGTGATACTTTGAACAGATGAAGTGCTACATAATGCTAAGTACTATGGAAAATGGTGTCTTAAATTGAGCACCCAAAATTAGTGGATACGTTTCACCTAAATCTTTATGTGCCTAAGTTCCCCATTTATAAAATAGGAATAATAGCACTCACTCTCTCGCAGGGGTGTTGTGAAAATAAATTAATTAAGGTCTGTGAGGTGCTCAGATTCTATAGTGATGAGCTCCACAGAAAACCACATGAGAAAATTATTAATTCTGTCTTCAGAGTAGGGCTTGAATAGGGGGCAGTAAATAAGGCATGGTGCCACACATCGTATATGGAGAAAACAGATAGCTGAACATTAAGTGAGCACCGCCCATCCTGTGCAATGAATGAGGCAGGGGTCCTGTGGAAAAGATAGTATGTGATCAAGTAATTGAAGACTGCATCTTAACGCATACACACAATGGGGTAAATTATGGTTGCACAGGTAACCTTAATTCTGGCATTTCCTAACTTTTGAGTGCTTGACTTTGCAACTTTAGGAATTTTCTATTAACATGAGTGTCTGTATGTAATAGATATATACAGAGACCTACACTGTGTGAGTGTGTGTGCGGTCGTGTGTATATATATATATATATATATATATATATATATAGTACTCACTGATAGCCACTCATCAAAGGCAGATGTCGCTATCACCTGTGACACTTGTGACACTCTTCTTTGCTCTCTGTGACTATATAATATTACAGAATTATTTAGATTTGCTATTTCAGTCAAAGGGAGCAGCCTATAACATTAAAGGGAGCTTTTTATCTTCATCCTCAGTCCTTCATTCATAAATATTCAGGTTTTCAGTCTCCCAGTAACACAGCTTGCAAACTCTGATGTATGGTAAAATGGAATGAAGTAATTTCATGATATTCTGAAACAGTGTAAAGCTAGAACACAGTTTATAGTCCTATCAAATGGATGTCATCTGATATGTTCTACGATATTTATACAGTGTGGAAGAAATATATTACCTAGAGCTGCACAGGTCAAAAAATGCTGATTTGTCAAAACTGAAAATGTTTGAAAGAAAGGGTTGGTTGTGATGACTGCTCCAATTCGAACATTTTTTGAGATGAAAAAAAAAACAGTTTTGAAATAGCCATTTTGGAATATCCATAAATGAAAAATTTAATGTGAAACTCAGTTTGAAATTTTAGTTAATATATATGTTAAAAGTTAACTTTTTTCAATACAAAACATAGAAATTATTGAAACTAAATGTTTTGACTGATCCAATCGGCAATTTTTTTTTTTTTTTTTTTTTTTGTATCTATTTGGTCTATTTGGTCTATTTGGTCCCTGAAAAAATATTGGTATTTCAACTTTTCATATGGACTCAGGACAGGGGGAAAATATGAAATCTCAAACTCTTATGGGATGGGAAAACTGTTTCATATCCAGCTCTGATATTAGCAATGTGTAGAATAAAATCCCTTTCCTTAAACTGATGTTTTGTCACCAAAGGCCTGATCCTGATCTCAGTTACCCTGGTGTAAATCCAGCATTATCTCATGTCCATGGTGTAATTGAGATCAGAGTCTGAGCTTGAATGCTCCACTACTTGCTTGTGGTCAAACATGCCCTAGTATATACAATTGTCTATGAGCATATTGGGCTTGATGTTCCACTCTGATACATCAGTTTTATGCCCGTGAACCTCAATTCACTAGAATAAAACTCCTGTAATGATATGGAGAATTAAGCTCCTGGGTCTATTAGAAAGCAGCCTAAAATATTTGAATTAATGTAACTGATGAAATCACCTACCCTCCTAAAACATTTATGAAACTATGCTTGGTTGAACTCTGAAGCATAAAGCTAATGACCTCTGATGTTCTTCAGTTCTCCAACATAGGCACGGGAAGTAGAGGTGCAGGGGATGCTGCAGCACCCCCAGACTCCTGGCTGGTTGTCGGCCCCATGCGCCCTGGGCCCTGGGTCCTGGCTGCCAGCCCCACACACCCGGAGTCCCGGCTGCCGGCCCCATGCACCCAGGGTCCTGGCCTCAGCTCTGTGGGAGGATGGATAGGGGTAAGGCAGCTGGCTTTCAGCACCCTCGCTATTAAAAATATTCCAGTGCCACTGTTCTCCAAACTGGAGGGCTCAAATCCCAATAAGACCATCTTATAGGAGACAGATTTACATTCACTGTAAAGATTTTCCCCTGGTATACAAATAAGGATATGTGGATGGTTGAAATATGATAGAAGTTATTCATTATCGTGCTTATAATTCATAGAATGAATCACAAGGGACTATTTTAATAATTCATAGATTTTAAGGCCAGAAGAGACCTTTCTGATCATCTGTTCTGACCTCCTGCATAAGAGAATTTCACCCAGTGATTTCTGCATTGAGCCCAATAATTTGTGAAGGAAGTAGGCATGGACTCAGGGCTTGTCTACACTACCTGCTGGATCGGCAGGCAGCAATCCATCCAGAGGGGGTTGATTTATCGCGTCTAGTATAGATGCGATAAATCAACCTCTGAGCGCTCTCCCGTCGACTCCAGTACTCCACCAGAATGAGAAGTGCAAGCGGAGTTGACGGGAGAGGGTCAGCTGTCGACTTACTGCAGTGAAGACACCGTGGTAAGTAGATCTAAGTACGTCGACTTCAGCTATACTATTCACTTAGCTGAAGTTGCATATCTTAGATCAACCCCACGCAGTAGTGTAGACAAGCCCAAAGTTTTCAAAAGTGCGTAAATCCCACTATTAAAATTGATGTAGACACTTAAGGCCTAATTTACTAAGGTATTTAGGCACCTAAAGGTACAGATGGATGCTTAGTGGGATTTGCAACAATGCATAAATGAGTTAGGTGCTGAACTCCCATTGAAAGTCAATGCTTAGATGCATAGAACAGCCATAGTTCTTAGCCAATAAAAAAGTTCTACCATGATTTCTTTCTTTTAAGAACACACACACACACACACACACACACACACACACACACACACACACACACACACACACGTACAGAAAATATTATCATGACATTATCCTGAGCAATAATATACCTTCACTTGGAATACTGTATCTACTGAGGTGAACTCCCCTGCAGTAAAATATATGATCAAATCCAGTTTGCCCTATTCACATGAGTACTCCAGTGACTTAAATTATTCTATTTTCATGCTTAAAATAAGCAAGATTTGGCTAACAGTGAAGAGTGGGGAAGTTCAAAGAAAGACAGCAAAAATTGCTAGATTTGTGGCATAGAATCCGAGATTGCATAATTTAGGATTGCTTTGGAGAACAATTTGAGGAGACTTAATTAAGGCATTCGGAATGATGTAAGACACTGATTATTCCCTCCTCCCTTTTTTCTCACTCTGTTCCACAATTATAATACAAGAATAAGATGGCACTGGATGAAATCAGTGACTGGGAGATGTAGAACAAATAATAGGAAAATGCTTCTTTAGACAGAGCATAGTGAAACCTTATGGAATTTACTGTTAAAGGATGCCATCAAGTCAAATGCTGTGGCTGGATTTTTAAAGAAGTGTTTGTAATTTTATTACTATTAGCAACACTTGTAAGTTAAAATGAAACTAGAGATCATTAAAATTTAAGCTTCAGGATGTTACCTAATGAACTGTGGATTCCAAGAAAGAATTTTCTCCAGCACTGAACAAGAGGATATGTCAAATTCTCTTCTCAGTTCACCAGCGCAACTCCAATGAGATAACTGAGAGGAGAATTTGGCTCATGATGGTTCTTTACACTAACCTCTAAAGGCATTGTCTGCTGCCAGAGGCAATATGCCGGACCTGATGGGCCATCGGTATAATCTGGAATGGCAAATCCTATATTCATAAATTTCTTGAATCAGATAAATGGTTCTCTTTATTTTAGTACGGAGATTTATAACAGCAGCTTTTAATGAATACTGAGAAGCTTGTTATCTGCCTTGAACCCTTTAACCGATGTGACTACTGTAATATTAAAGAATGCCTTAATAGAAAATAACCTTAGAAAAATATGAATATGAATGCCTAGTTCTGACAAGTCTACTTAAAAAGGACATTGCAATAATGCTATGATGTTACTAAATGATCTATACTTTCCCTCCAGAGTACAGCAAAAATTATCCTTCCATCGTTTTATGGGGCAGGGCCTTAGAAAGAAAATGAAGGAGTATTCCATGTTCAAAGTTAATTAGCAATTATTTAAAAATTGAGGGCCAATTTTTTTGTCATTGAAGTAAATATTAAAAGCCCCACTGACTTAATTGGAAGCAAAATCAAAATGTAGAAATTGTCATATCAGATCATACTGGTGGGCCATCTAGTTCAGTATCCTGTCTCTGGTTACGGCCAACATCAGATGTTACACATGAAGGTAAAAATAACCCAATAGTGGATCATTATAAACAAACTGTTGATAGGAGCAGTGTCTTCTTAACTCACATCAGTTAGTGGTTAGCCTGTGCCCCAATGTTAATGACTGAATTATAATGTCTATTCTTTTTTTTTTTTTATCCTACTTACCTCTTGGCCTCAATGTTTTCTTGTGGCAATAAGTTCCACAACTTAATTGCATGTTGTATAAAAACGTATTTCTTTTTATTAGTTTGAAATATGTTCCTTTTCAGTTTAAAGGTCCTTTTCTATCATGTCAGCACTTATTATGCTCCATTATAAACTAAGCAGACCCTATATTTCCAATCTCCCTTCATACAAAAGTATTTTCATTTATAGATTTTCAGGCCAGAAGGGACAATTAGATCATCTGGTCTGACCACCTAGAAAACAGAGGCCATAGAATAGCCATTTCTTTCCATGACTCTAATCATTTTCATTGCATGTCTCTGAATCCCGCCTATTATTGGGACATTGGGGGGGGGGCGCTAATAGCATGACCAGAACTGAACACAATATTCCAGAGAAGGATTCACCACTATAAAAATAATATTTGTGTTCTTTTTCTATCCCATTCTTTAAGTATCCTAATATTTTATTAGCTTTTTTTTTTTAAACCACTGCTACGCACAGAGGTTTTTATTGATCTGTCTACATTGAGGTCCGAATCTTGCATGGTTGCAGTTAATTTAGAACCCAGCAATGTGCATGAGTAGTTTAAATTACTCCTTTCAATGTGCATTTCCATGTATTTATCAACACTGATTTTTATCTACCATCATGTTGCCTTTTTGTTTAACTTGTTTAGGTCCATGTGATGTTCCTCACAATCTTGCCTAGTCTTGACTAACTCAATTTTGTGTTGCCAACTTTCACACTCTTTTTATTATACTCCTTATACAATTCATGTTCATGGAACATTTACATTATTGATACCATCTGCATCTCAGCTCTAGAATTTCCCTGAGATATTTACATTCCTGTTTTTAGTACATCTCTGCATACAGTGTTGTGTCTCTCATCTTCTCCAGAGACTGTGAGCCTTATTACTCTGCCATGTGTACTGTTGTAACTCCATTGACTTCAACAGAGTTATCCCAGGTTTCAGAGTGGTAGCCGTGTTAGTCTGTATCAGCAAAAACAACGAGGAGTCCTTGTGGCACCTTAGAGATTAACAAATTTATTTGGGCATAAGCTTTTGTGGGCTAAAACCCACTTCATCAGATGCATGGAGTGGAAAATACAGTAGGCAGGTATAAATACACAGTACATGAAAAGATGGGAGTTGACTTACCAAGTGGGGGTCAGTGCTAACGAACCAATTCAATTAAGGTGGAAGTGGCCTATTCTCAACAGTTGACAAGAAGGGGTGAATACCAAGGGAGGGAAAATCACTTTTGTAGTGCTAATGAGGCCAATGCAATCAAGGTGGCCCATTTCAAACAGTTGAGAAGAAGAGTTATTCCAGTTTCACAATGGTGCATGTGAAAAAAGGATCAGGCCCCTATCTTATAAGGAAATATTCATCATCTGACTGCTCAGAAACTGCAGTGGAAATGCAAGAACACCCCCGGTCCAAGGCTAAACATTTCTGCTTTTCAGTAAACAGAAGAGAAACTTTGGTCTGTTCATTCTTTTCCCAGCACTCTGTGTCTCGATTTTTGCTTGGTGCCAAAATGTTACAGGTTTTGAGACCCAATTCATGACAGCAGCCATGTCCTCCTGACATTCTATTTTCCATCATGCAGTCAGCTCATCATGCATGGCCCCACAGTATGCCATGGCAGACTTAGAACAACGCTTCCTCAGCTCCCGTCCCCTAACGCCCCTACTCTACTTACGCTACATTGATGACATCTTCATCATCTGGACCCATGAGAAAGAAGCCCTTGAGGAATTCCACCAGGATTACAACAATTTCCATCCCACCATCAACCTCAGCCTGGACCAGTCCACACAAGAGATCCAATTCCTGGACACTACAGTGCAAATAAGCGATGGTCACATAAAAACCACCCTATACCGGAAACCTACTGACTGATATACTTACCTACATGCCTCCAGCTTTCATCCAGACCACCTCACACGATCCATTGTCGCCTACTCCAGGACAGGCCAAACAAAGAAAGTAACAGAACGCCACTAGCTGTCACCTTCAGCCCCCCAACTAAAACCTCTCCAGTGCATCATCAAGGATCTACAACCTATCCTGAAGGATGATCCCTCACTCTCACAGACCTTGGGAAACAGGCCAGTCCTCGCTTACAGACAGCCCCCCAACCTGAAGCAAATATTCACCAGCAACTACACACCACACAACAAAACCACTAACCCAGGAACCTATCCCTGCAACAAACACCGTTGCCAACTCTGCCCACATGTCTATTCAAGGGACACCATCATAGGACCTAACCACATCAGCCACACCATCAGGGGCTCGTTCATCTGCACATCTACCAATGTGATATATGCCATCATTTGCCAGCAATGCCCCTCTGCCATGTACATTGGCCAAACCGGACAGTCTCTATGTAAAAGAATAAATGGACACAAATCAGAAGTCAAGAATTATAACATTCAAAAACCAGTCGGAGAACACTTCAGCCTCCCTGGACACTCAATAACAGATTTAAAAGTGGCAATTCTTCAACAAAAAAACTTCAAAAACAGACTCATACGAGAAACTGCAGAACTAGAATTAATTTGCAAACTGGACACCATCAAATTAGGCTTGAATAAAGAGTGGGAGTTGATGGGTCACTACAAGAACTAAAAACTAATTTCCCCATGCTAATTTTCCCCCTACTGTTACTCACACCTTCTTGTCAACTGTTTGAAATGGGCCACCCTGATTACCACTACAAAAGTGATTTTTCCTCCTGTTGTTAATAGCCCACTTTAATTGAATTGTCTCATTAGAATTGGTAAGGCAACTCCCATCTTTTCATGTACTATGTATATATATCTTCCTACTGTATTTTCCAGTCCATGTATCTGATGAAGTGGGTTTTAGCCCATGAAAACTTATTCATCAATAAATTTGTTAGTCTCTAAGGTGCCACAAGTACTCTTCATTGTTTCAGCTCTAATAGTAACCCCAGGAGCTCCTACACATGCGTTCCCTCCACCCCATCAACTTTGATTGTCTCAACTCTTGGCCTGAGAATAGAATAGGTAGCACTTCTGCAGCCTTAGGTCTAGTGATCTCTTGGGGATAGAGCTCTGAGAAGTTATGATTCAGAACTCACAAGACTAGGCTGTGTAAATGACTGTAATTTACATGATCAGAGATACAAGGTGGGTGAGGTAATATCTTTTACTGTACCAACTTCTGCTGGTGAGAGAGACAAGCTTTCAAACCACACAGACCTCTTCTTCAAATCTGGGGAAGGTAAATGTCACTGCTAAATACAAGATCAAACAGAGAGTTTAGCATAAGTAGTTAGAATATGTGCTAAGGGACCATTCAAAGTGAAGTGGCCCATTAACACCCCTGTAGTCTTAGGACAAAAAAGGGGGGTTAGTTGGTTGCCTAAGTTGTAAAATGCATGGTGTTAATAAAGACAATGAATTTATGACTTATTACAACAATCTGTACCCCACTAACCCTCCCTCCCTTTTTTTGTCCTAAAAGGAGAGGGGCGTTAATGGGTCACTTCACCTTGATGGTCCCTTAGCACATATTCTAATTACTTATGCTAAATTCTCTGTTCAATCTTGTGTTTAGCTGTGATGCTCTCAGGCCGGGTCTACACTACAAACCTATATCGGTATAACTACATCGCTCAGGGGTGTGAAAAATCCACACCCCTAAGCAACATGTTTGTACCAACCTGACCCTCAGTGTACACAGTGCTATGTTAATGGGAGAGCTTCTCCTGTCAACATAGCTCCTATAGTGATAGTGATCAGTGTTTCCACCCACAGGGGAGAGGCAGAAGACTGGATCAACCCTGCAGTGAGCCTCTACCATTGTTCTCTGTCTGCTCCCTCTACCAGCCTCTTTGGTCTCCCTAGGATTGCCCCTACCATTATTCCCTCTGCGTCTTCTTTCTCTGGAGCTTCTCATGAAGTAAAGTCTGCCATTACAGGTTCTTATCTCTGTAATGTATTTAATTTTGATGTATTTATTAAGTGTTAATTAATGCACTATGGGAGTCCCCTTCAGCCCTCTGTATAAATTGATCCTCTTCTTTCCATATGTTTTGCCCATATGGTTTTCTGCAGCCCTAGGGCAGCCAGCAATAACCCCTGTGCCTTTGAAATGGGGTGAGGGAAGGGGACCATAGGTTCCCTATTTATGTGATTTGCAAGAAGTGTTATCATTACTCAAGGTACCAAATGTGTTTAAATGATATAAGTGTCTTGTAAAATCCCAAAGCAAGCTCATTTTCATTTCTCATATAATCTCATATACAGTATACACACATTTTTCATTAATTATATGAGTTGAATTTATTATTATTATTATTATTATTATTTTATTAGCTAGGTTACTGTTTTGGGGTTTTTTTCAGTGTGGCAAATTGTGTGCTATTTTATGGGTTGAATGATTGAATGACATAATACCCACCTGCCCCCATTATCTGTCACTAAGTCCAGTAATTTTGTCAAGTGTTCATCGCACAACATGGTGGTGCCAACCCCTACCTTGTGCTTCAGGGTGTCACGGGGTCCAGGGCAGCCTGGGGAGTTAGCGGGGGGCCTGGCGCTAGCAGTAGCGAGTGACCTGGCCCCAGCCCACTCTGCTAACCCCCCAGGCCACCCTGGACCCCACGTCCCCCTGAAGCGCGGGGCCCCCCAAAGCGCAGGGCCTGGGGCAGTTGCCCCGGTCTGTCCTATGGATGGGACGGATCCACTTGGACACCACCAAAAATTATACAAACCTGCCGCCCATGCCTGTTAGTAGAATTTCCAGCAACAACCCTGATCTTCCACTCCTTCAATTCACATTCACACTGACTCAGCAACATGTAACTTACTCCATCATTTGCGTCACCTCTGAATTGGAGCCCATCTCTTTGTTAACAAATCAAGGCGAAGACAAGAGTTAAAGGTAATTTGAAACAATAAAATAAATCTGTAGGAGGAGAGCAACCAAATTTAAAGCAGCCTTCAGAACAGGAGAAATTACGGATGGGTTTGGAGGCTAAGGGCCACTAGTCCTAACAATTAGTAGCAGCTTCTCAGTTCTCCAAATCGTCCTTCTTAACCAAAGTGATTGCCCCAAGGGGTGAGAATGTAGGAAGGAAATTAAATCCATCCTTCACCGTTAAGCTGGGGTATGTAACTAGATTAATTGCCATTTACCAGCAGGGCTCTGCTATGCGGATGTTCTCAGAAGGACTGCCCATCTTGCACCTTCCAATAGCACTGTTATTATGGTAAAGTTGCTGCTAAAGCTGGGAAATGGGGAAGTTTCAGGCAATAGGGAATTTGAACTGTTCCAACATTTGAGTTTGATTTCCAAATACTATGGAGACATTTGCAAATTGCAAAGAACCACCGCATGTTGGTTTGCTTCCATTTGCATCTTTAACTCCCCCCCCCACACACACACACACAACCCTAATATCTGAATGGGTAACAGTTTTCAGAGCAGAAAATGAGTGTGAACCATTCTAAATGTTCACAGAGTGCAATATTCCTCCCCCGATTCATCAAGTCTGCTGGTTTCAGCACATCACCTTGCTTATAATTTATCTGTAAAATCTATATTAAAGTAACATGAAGTGCTAGAATGAAACCCATAAAAGCCAGAAAAATTCATAGTGGCTGTAACTCCTTCTTTAACTCAACCATTTGTGAGCTCAGAGTTGTAAAGCTTGGTCAGGGAAGCTGCAAACAGTGGGTAACTTTGCCTACCCTGTGTGTTTCAGTATTTAGGAAAGATGGTTAAGAAGAGAGTTTAAGGCTAAAGCTGGAAGGTATATCACCGCAGTCTGTGATACTGTCAGCACTCACAAACTAAATTGAGTTGAATTTAGCCATTGCTTATATGGGAAACCTTCAAGAAAATCCCAGGGCTGGGCAAAGTGGTAGCAGAATATATCAGATAGGTGGTGCAGTTCATGGAATCATAGACTTTAAGGTCAGAAGGGACCATTATGATCATCTAGTCTGACCTCCTGCACAACGCAGGCCACAGAATATCACCCACTCACCCACTCCTGTATCAAACCTATGTCTGAGCCATTGAAGTCCTCAAATCATGGTTTAAAGACTTCAAGGTGCAGAGAACCTTCCAGCAAGTGACCCACGCCCCATGCTGCAGAGGAAGGCGAAACCCCCCCAGGGCCTCTGCCAATCTGCCCTGGAGGAAAATTCCTTCCCGACCCCAGATATGGCGATCAGCTAAACCCTGAGCATGTGGGCAAGACTCACCAGCTAGACACCCAGAAAAGAATTCTCTGTAGTAACTCAGATTCCACCCCATCTAACATCCCATCACAGGCCATTCTGCCCAAGTCAGCACTGA
Organism: Emys orbicularis; assembly: GCF_028017835.1. Taxonomy (NCBI): domain Eukaryota; kingdom Metazoa; phylum Chordata; order Testudines; family Emydidae; genus Emys; species Emys orbicularis. The sequence continues at coordinate 11,082,084 of NC_088688.1, forward strand.
ACCAGTTCCCAGGAAAGGGATAAGTGCTTCTCCTAGTGCATCGGGTTTTGGATCAGACAAAATTCTCTATGTTTCTGTTTCCCTTTCCATGCATTGTCTGTATAGTCTTATTGAGATTATAATGTCTTCAGGGTTGGGACAGTCTTTCACTTTGTGTATGTGCAGCACCTTGCACTACAAGGACTTAATCTCAATTGGGGCCTCTAATACTACTACTATTGAGGCCTTGTCTACGCTGCAGAGTTTTGTTGACAAAAGTTATGTCGACACTCAAAAAGCACTATAATAAAAATTGGTATTGCATGTTCACACTCTCTCCCTCTGTCGGCAGAGCGCATCCACTGTTGGGGCACTATCATCGACAGTGTGAGCAATGCACTGTGGGTACCTATCCCATAGTCCAGCTCAACACTTTCTTTTTCTAGGTCTTTTGGGAAGGCGGAGCAGATCGCAGCGCATCTTGGGACCAGGCTTAATGTCCCATGATGCATTGTTTTCTGTCTCAGCTTTCCATGGGCTTACTGCTTTCTTTTGCAGCATTTTTTGATGGCACTTGTTTGCTGTGCACCCCAGTATCTTTGCAAGAAGGGATGGATTCCACACTGCTCTCCTATGCTCTAATATTTGTCACTAAGACATCGCAGATGGAAGTGCAGTTAATCACAAAGTTCCTAGCTGAAGAAGATGCCCAGTTGCCTGACATGCTGTGTGATATGGATAGGAGCAACTTTAGATTGCTTTTGGCATTCACAGAACAGCTACAGAGGGTGGACCGTCGCGTTTGAGCTCGGGAAACAAGCACTGAATGATGGGATCATATTGTCATGCAGGTCTGGGATGAAGAGCAGGGGCTACAGAACTTTCAGATGCAGAAAGCCAGCTTCCTGGAATTTTGTGTGGAGCTCACCCCAGCACTGTGCTTCAAGGACACCAGAATGAAAGCTGCCCTATTGGTAGAGAGGCACGTGGCAATCACTGTGTGGAAGCTGACGACTCCAGACTGCTACCGGTTGGTTGCAAATCAATTTGGAGTCAGGAAGTCAACTGTTGGGGCAGCATTAATGCAAGTGTGCAATTAATCGCATCCTGCTACGAAGGACTGTGACTGTGGATGAAATAGTGGATGGCTTTGCAGAAATGGGTTTCACAAATAGTGTAGGGATGATAGATAGCACACATATTCCAATTTTGGCATCAGACCACCGTGCGATGGAGTACGTCAATAGGAACGGGTATTTCTCCATGGTATTTCAGGCGCTTGTAAATCATCAGAACTGTTTTACTGACATCAACACGGGATGGTCCAGGAAGGTGCATGATGCATGCATCTTCAGAAACCCCAGCCTGTATAGAAAGCTACAAGCAGGGACTTCCTTTCCATACCAGATGATTACAGTGGGGGATGTTGAAATGCCCATAGTGATCCTGGGAGACCCAGCGTACCCCTTACAACCATGGCTCATGAAACCTTGCATGGGAAACCTGGACAGTAGTAAGGAGCAGTTCAACGACAGGCTGAGTAGGTGCTGGATGACAGTGGAATGTGCCTTTGGCGGATTAAAGGCACGCTGGTGATGCCTTTATGGCAGGTTAGACCTCAATGAAGATAATATTCCCATGGTCATAGCCACATGTTGTAGGTTGCATAATTTTTGTGAAGCTAAGGGTGCAAGGTTTGCTCAGGGGTGGAGTATTGAGGCAGAATACTTGTCTGCTGATTTTGAGCAGCCAAATACCAGGGCTATCAGAGGGACCCAGAAGGGGGCAATTTGAATCAGGGAGAATTTGAGGCAACACTTTGAAAATGAGAACCAGTAATGTATATCTCTGTGATTGGTGCTGCGATGTTACATTACATGTAGTTTTCCTAGGAAGCAATGGTGAAATCTGGGGCCTTACATTCCAGTAAGCAAATGATTAAACTGCCTGTGTATGTATTGGTAGTGCCTGCTATCAATACATACGCCCGACGGGTGTATGTGGGGTATTCCTCAAGGCCACATCTGCCGAAGCACAAAGAACAATTCACAGAAGCATGATTTTTAAGTCCACGCACAGTATTGAAACATTTCAGTGAAATACAGTTCTGGTAACATAACAATCACTTTCTCACTGACCCTTGGCAAGCATACATCTCTATGAACATCCAAAGCATGGTGAGTGTTGGCTGGAGGGAGGGGCGCTGTACATGGGAAAAGAGAACTCTGCAAGGGTTGCGGTGCAGCTGACTAGGGGAAAAATTCTAAAATTCTCTCACACTTTTCCACAGGCGGAGTTCATTCTAGCAGCTATCTCACTGCTGAGGGTAAGCCAGGAAGTGAGGGTACATCTATTACATGCCTGTGCTTCTGTCCTGGTCCCTATGCTCCTCCCCTGTGTGGCACTTTGGTCCCTGCACAGGTGATTGCCAAATGGCGTGGGAAAGTTTCCTACAATGGGGGAAGGAGCAAAGCAGCTCTGCCAAGTAACCTTCGGCAGAGGATTACCGAGTACCTCCAGGAAAATTTCCTAGAGATCTCTCTGGAGGATTCCTGTGAGATCTCGGCATGCATCTACACAGGGAAATGTCCAGCTCACAGAAACACAGCCAGCCTTCCACATTTCTATACCCTGAACCCACCTTTGCACTACACAAACCACAGCTATGTATCAGGTATCTCATCTCCTGCTTCTTACTCGCTGGAGAGCAACTGCTGAGACTGGGTAGACACCTCCGGAGTGGTGAACTGTTCCTGGTTGCCTGCCCAACCAGGCGACCCCGCCAGGAGCCCCACATCGTCATCTAACTCCACCTCTTCATCAATGACTTTGTCCTCTGGGTTAGGTCCTCTTTCCACTGCCTCCAGGCCCACTGAAGTATCCACGGGGCTCTTGGCAATGAAGGTGTGGTCGCCACCGAGGATAGCTTCCATCTCCTTATAGAACCAGCAGGTCTTAGGTGCAGCACCGGAGCAATTGTTTGCCTCCCTCACCTTACAGTACGCCTGCCTCAGCTCCTTTATCTTCACTGTGCACTACAGCCTGTCCCGATCATAGCCCCTTTCGCACAAGCCTTGAGAGAAATCTGCCCATAGGTATCAAAATTCCTATGGCTCAAGCACAGCTGGGACTGCACAACCTCCTCTCCCCATATACTGAGCAGATCCAGCAGATCCACAGTGGTCCAAGTGGGAGAGCATTTTCTGGGATAACCTGCCATGGTAACCTGGGAAGATGCGATGAGACCTCTCCATGCCAAGCCAGCAGGAAATGGAATTTCAAAAATTCCTGGGGCCTCTAAGGGGGAGGGGCGGATGGTTGGTTACCTGGCTGCAGGGCAATTGAGTTCAAACTGCTGACCAGAGTGGTCATGATGGGCATTGTGGGACACCTCCTGGAGGCCAATTAAAGCGATAAAATTAAGCATGGTGTCTACACTGGCACTTTGTCAACAAAAAATTTTGCACAAAAAGCCTTAGGTCTCTCATCAGGGTGGTTATATTTTGTCAACAAAACAGAGCATTTTTGCCACCAAGAGTCACGTCACAGTGTGTACGCATTCACGACAACACTCTGTAGTGTACACAAGGCCTAACAATAAAAACTGAGAATACCAGCTTCTTTCAAAGAGGTCATGGAACAGTTAGCAAAGCAACTTCTGGTTCCCATTAAGACGAGCTGCATTGAAACTAGTATCCCGGAGGTGAAATGCTCTGTAGTCCATTAGCTCTGGAGGCTAAACTAAGAAAGAAATACCTCCTCCTGTTGTAACTAGCTTCCAAACTCCTAAAGAGGAAAGCAATAAAAAGGAGGATAAAAGATCTATTGGACACTGTTAACACTGACCTTACAGAGTAAATAAAAATGAAAACTTGGGAGTGAAGTCTAAAAAATTGAGTAAATGTTTGCTAGAGCTAAAATCTGCTCAGAAAAAGCAACAGGAAATCAGGCACAGTATGTAGCTCAAGATATCTTAGAAGATGCTCTATAAATTCTCCTGTACCTTGGAGACTATGGGCTAAATCAGCCCTCGGGTAAGAATTTGCAATGCAGTTGTTTATAGTGCAGTTTTATCGGCTTATGTCAGTGGCTGAGTATGGCCCTAGATTTTTAAGGGTTGGCTTAGAGCTACATAAGCTTCAAAATTAGTAACACATTTTCAGATCGCCGGGGCTCCGACATCAGAACAAGTTTGGTTGCCACAGGAGGTGAGAATGTAGGAAGTAAATTAGAGCAATCTTTTGCCACTATGCTGGTGTATACATCTAGATTAATTGTTAGCACCAGCAGGACATTGCTGAGAGGATGCTCTCAGCAGGGCTGTAGTCTTAACCTGTGACTGTCTCTCTGTAGGCAAAAAGCCACCGGAAAGGGGGTAACAATCACACAAAGGGGAAAAGAATCCTAGACATAGTTTAAATTAATTCTAATTAAAATAAGGAATAGGTCAGGGCTAATTAGCATAATATAAGACAGGGAACTGGGAACACTCAGCTAGGATCTGTGCTTGTATAGCTCAGTATGTTTACAACAAACAAAATCTTCTCAGCTACTGTTACCGTAGCCATGGCAACAGTATTGAGGTTACATCTATCAACAAAGAGAGCAAAACAAGGATAAGGCTGATGTTTAATAAAGATGAGCCACATTAATTATATGCCAGGCAGCAGACGAATAGTCCGTGCTCCCAATGTATGTGACATTCTCTCTGAAGCAATAGAAATTCTAATGTTATCTTATAAACTTATGACCCCAGTGGCATAATTTCCTTAATTGGTGGACAAAAGGACTGGAACATATTCACAGACTCTTAACATTATTCAATGTTGTGAACTCCTTGTTCACCTATTTATTGTGACACTTCAACATTTAAGGCCTGGTGGCTTGTGTGGTAGAGTGGTATCAGAGGATGAGTCAGAAAAAATAACCAGAAAAAATAACCAAGGCTAGAAAACACAATATATGTTATTGGCAGGGATAATGTATTAAAGGGAAACTGCATATATGCAAGACTGTGCCATCACATTATTCACAGTTCTGTGTCTCATCTGCATAGCTGCCCATTGTATTCCTGCTATTTATAATACACATTTCCCATTAACACATACATCCATGGGCTCCTAACTGCGGGTGCAAAGACGCCACATGTATTGCAGTGTTCTAAAGTCTGGAGCCAATGGCATGTAGAATAAGACCCAATAAAAAAGCCCAAGTGGAAGGTCCCCAAAAACTTTTGGATCAGGTGCCCACCCAAAATCATTCAGATGAGGTGAGGCCCACATATTACTACAAGGGAAAATATGCTCCAATATAAACTCTAAGGAAATAATAGTTGGCAGTATATTTATTTATTTATTTATTTGCCTTCTAGCCTTTTGCTCCTATTTAGAATTGGATTAGGAAATGGCCAGAGTCAGCATTTGGGAGTTGATCCAGTGCTTATAGAAGTTGATGGCAAAGCTTCCATTGACATCAAGGGGGCTGGATCGGTCCTGTGTAAAACAGCCATAGAGGAAACTGCTGTGGCGTTTTAAGTAAAGATGGGGGAAGGAGAAACTGCTAATACTGCCTAACGTGTATGGGTATCCATGGGTACCACCAAAATACTTAAGTTAGGAAAGAGTAAAATCTGGCAGTGCCAGTAAACCAGAGCTGTGTAAGTACCTGAGAGAAAATGGCGATAGAAAGCATCCCTAGCCATGGGCACCTAATGGGGCACAGGGGAATACAGTTAAGCTGAAAGGAATCAGGGTCTTTTACAAAAACTTTATCATGGGATTGGCTACCTCAGGGGATTGATAATGAGTTCTGGAGACTCTCACCTCAAAGTCACTCATTCAAAGTCAGCCCAGGTCAGACCAAAAATTACAAACTCAAGGTTGTTGGGTGATCTGCGAGGAATGAATGAAGAGGGTTCAGTCAATCCGCTACTGCATAGGTGCTGACAACACATTCCCATATCAAACTGGCACTCACTTTCACTTCATCTAGTCCTTTTCAGGTCAGGGTTGAGACAAATTGACCAGGCAGGGTTACAGAGATGCTTTTATTATTGCTACACATGCTGTACCTGTTCTATCTTAACCATGAGATCTTGCATGATCTAAAAAATAAAAAGGAGTCATATAAAAAATGGAAACTAGGACAGATTACAAAGGATGAATATAGGCAAACAACACAGGAATGCAGGGGCAAGATTAGAAAGGCAAAGGCACAAAATGAGCTCAAACTAGCTACAGGAATAAAGGGAAACAAGAAGACTTTTTATCAATACATTAGAAGCAAGAGGAAGACCAAAGACAGGGTAGGCCCACTGCTCAGTGAAGAGGGAGAAACAGTAACAGGAAACTTGGAAATGGCAGAGATGCTTAATGACTTCTTTGTTTCGGTCTTCATCGAGAAGTCTGAAGGAATGCCTAACCTAGTGAATGCTAATGGGAAGGGGGTAGGTTTAGCAGATAAAATAAAAAAAGAACAAGTTTAAAATCACTTAGAAAAATTAGATGCCTGCAAGGGCCTGATGAAATGCATCCTAGAATACTCAAGGAGCTAATAGAGGAGGTTTCTGAGCCTCTAGCTATTATCTTTGGAAAATCATGGGAGACGGGAGAGATTCCAGAAGACTGGAAAAGGGCAAATATAATGCCCATCTTTAAAAAGGGAAATAAAAACAACCCAGGAAACTACAGACCAGTTAGTTTAACGTCTGTGCCAGGGAAGATAATGGAGCAAGTAATTAAGGAAATCATCTGCAAACACTTCGAAGGTGGTAAGGTGATAGGGAATAGCCAGCATGGATTTGTAAAGAACAAATCATGTCAAACCAATCTGATAGCTTTCTTTGATAGGATAACGAGTCTTGTGGATAAGGGAGAAGCTGTGGATGTGGTATACCTAGACTTTAGTAAGGCATTCGATACGGTCTCGCTTGATATTCTTATCGATAAACTAGGCAAATACAATTTAGATGGGGCTACTATAAGGTGGGTGCATAACTGGCTGGATAACCGTACTCAGAGAGTTGTTGTTAATGGTTCCCAATCCTGCTGGAAAGGCATAACAAGTGGGGTTCCGCAGGGGTCTGTTTTGGGACCAGCTCTGTTCAATATCTTCATTAACGACTTAGATATTGGCATAGAAAGTATGCTTATTAAGTTTGCGGATGATACCAAACTGGGAGGGATTGCAACTGCTTTGGAGGACAGGGTCATAATTCAAAATGATCTGGACAAATTGGAGAAATGGTCTGAGTTAAACAGGATGAAGTTTAACAAAGACAAATGCAAAGTGCTCCACTTAGGAAGAAAAAATCAGTTTCACACATACAGAATGGGAAGAGACTGTCTAGGAAGGAGTACGGCAGAAAGGGATCTAGGGGTTATAGTGGACCACAAGCTAAATATGAGTCAACAGTGTGATGCGGTTGCAAAAAAAGCAACCATGATTCTGGGATGTATTAACAGGTGTGTTGTGAGCAAGACACGAGAAGTCATTCTTCCGCTCTACTCTGCTCTGGTTAGGCCTCAGCTGGAGCATTGTGTCCAGTTCTGGGCACCGCATTTCAAGAAAGATGTGGAGAAATTGGAAAGGGTCCAGAGAAGAGCAACAAGAATGATTAAAGGTCTTGAGAACATGACCTATGAAGGAAGGCTGAAAGAATTGGGTTTGTTTAGTTTGGAAAAGAGAAGACTGAGAGGGGACATGATAGCAGTTTTCAGGTATCTAAAAGGGTGTCATAAGGAGGAGGGAGAAAACTTGTTCACCTTAGCCTCTAAGGATAGAACAAGAAGCAATGGGCTTAAACTGCAGCAAGAGAGGTCTAGGTTGGACATTAGGAAAAAGTTCCTAACTGTCAGGGTGGTTAAACACTGGAATAAATTGCCTAGGGAGGTTGTGGAATCTCCATCTCTGGAGATATTTAAGAGTAGGTTAGATAAATGTCTATCAGGGATGGTCTAGACAGTATTTGGTCCTACCATGCGGGCAGGGGACTGGACTCGATGACCTCTCGAGGTCCCTTCCAGTCCTAGAATCTATGAATCTATGAATCTATGGATGATGGATTGCAGGGCCCCTTTGTGCTACTACAATGGTGCAAAGGGTCATAAGAGTTGCTTTAAGATGGCAGCCGTTGATTCCCATACCATAGGGGACTCCTTAGCAGACACAGGGCTGTCATAGCCAGAGGTACATTTAAGCCCTGAAGCCTAATGGTTTACATACTTATCCATGGTTTCAGAGTAGCAGCCGTGTCAGTCTGTATCCGCAAAAAGAACAGGAGTACTTGTGGCACCTTAGAGACTAACACATTTATTTGAGCATAAGCTTTTGTGGGCTAAAACCCACTTCATCGGATGCATGCAGTGTAAAATACAGTAGGAAGATATATATACACAGAGAACATGAAACAATGGGTGTTACCATACACACTATATTGAGAGTGATCAATTAAGGTGAGCTATGACCAGCAGGAGAGGAAAAAAAACTTTTTGTAGTGAGCAACAGAGGGTCCTGTGGCACCTTTAAGACTAACAGAAGTATTGGGAGCATAAGCTTTCGTGGGTAAGAACCCCACGAAAGCTTATGCTCCAATACTTCTGTTAGTCTTAAAGGTGCCACAGGACCCTCTGTTGCTTTTTACAGATTCAGACTAACACGGCTACCCCTCTGATACTTTTTGTAGTGGTAATCAAAATGGCCCATTTCCAGCAGTTGACAAGAAGGTCTGAGGGAACAGTAGGGGGGGAGCAGGGGAAGAATAAACATGGGGAAATAGTTTTACTTTACCCAACCACTCCCAGTCTTTATTCAGGCCTAATTTGATGGTGTCCAGTTTGCAAATTAATTCCAGTTCTGCAGTTTCACATTGGAGTCTGTTTTTGAAGTTTTGTTGTTGTAATATTGTGACTTTTAGGTCTGTAATCGAGTGGCCAGGGAGATTGAAGTGTTCTACTGGTTTTTGAATGTTATAATTCTTGATGTCTGATTTGTGTCCATTTATTCTTTTACGTAGAGACTGTCCGGTTTGGCCAATGTACATGGCAGAAGGGCATTGCTGGCACATGATGGCATATATCACATTGGTAGATGTGCAGGTGAACGAGCCTCTAATAGTGTGGCTGATGTGATTAGGTCCTATGATGATGTCACTTGAATAGATATGTGGACAGAGTTGGCAACAGGCTTTGTTGCAAGGATAGGTTCCTGGGTTAGTGTTTTTGGTGTGTGGTGTGTGGTTGCTGGTGAGTATTTGCTTCAGGTTGGGGGGCTGTCTGTAAGCAAGGACTGGCTTGTCTCCCAAGATCTGTGAGAGGGATGGATCGTCCTTATCCATGTGTCATCATTCCAGTTGGACCCTGCGTGCCCTCTTGCAGGCAGGTGTGGTGTTGCAGGTGAGCCCTTACTTAATTTTCCCCTCAACCAGGATATCAACAAGTCCAAACAACCAGTTAAACACTAAGGAGCATCCCCTTATGGAGAGTCTCATTTATTAACAGAAAAGCTAACACAGAAGAGCATAAACAACTGCCGCTCAAAACAGTAAATCTTTTGTTCAGTTTCATTTTCATAATTCATTTCAGCTTCATCTGGAGAAAAGACAAACAGAGAAATATATTATACCTCAGTCCCTATTTGGATGGGCAAACCTATTTGGGTAAAATGGAAACCAGTTTAAATTTGGGCCACCTCACAAAATGAATCCAGATCAAGAAGGTTTCTTAGGTATCAGCCAAAACAGGAAATGGGACTATCTCTTGCTTTATTTGTGATCAAACAGAACTAAGGAACGTAAGTCTTCTGAGAGAGGCTCCTTTTATGAGATTATCAGGCCAAAGATTGAGACTTGGATGTCTAAAGTGCTGGGCTGAAGCCTGTGGTCAACAGCTACACTCTTCAGGCACAAGGAATGCTCGACAATAAGACTTAAGCTCATCTGTGCAGGAGAAAGAGCTTCCTCTGGGGGCAGTCTGAGACTGTGGAATGAATTCCCCCATGAGCTAAGGACCATCATAAGCCTCACCACTTTACACTCCAAGGGCAAGGCGCGTTTCTTTGCCCTTGCCTTCTCTGACATAAACACATAGCAACCATTATTTAAACAAACAAACACCAGACACCCTACCAAAACTGCACATGCTTCTCCCCTTGGGGAGAGGATGAGAGAACAAACAACAGGTGACAGATGTGTAGACATGTTGCTTAATGCACTAATCAAAGGCACTCAAATACTAAGATGAGCATAGAAAAAGAGCCTATATAGAATAGAATGCCTGTCTGAACCAAATTGCCAAACCTTTGGAGAAATTCTCACCACCCATCAATAGTGATGGGTATTTCTTCAAAGGTTTGGTAGCTTGGTTCATAGACACACCTCAAACTGCCTTGCCATGCAGCCAAACAATCACTGAATGAGTAAAAGAAAATTTAGGCTGAAAGCAAGGATAATCTTTCTGAAGGTCGGATCTATTAAAATGTGAATGATCCCCAGAGACAAGTAATGGAAACCCAGTTGCTTGAGTCATTTAAGAGTGGACTGAAAAAAGCACTGGGAAATATCCTGTAGGGAACAATTGTGCACCGATGGAGGGATAGCATAAGTGACTTACAGTAACCGGTCTATTCCATCTTCAGTTTTCAAGAATCTATGATCCCTAGCAAAACAGGCTTTACTTCCTCAGTTTAATGTACCACAATCTGGAAGAGAAAATGACAGAAGTATTTGGAGATGTGATCCTTCATACAACCTAGTAAATGCCAGAAATCAAACTTCCAGCATGCAAGAGCTTTTTATCATTGTCACTGGCTTTCATGCACTGTGCCAGCCCAGTGCTTTCAGATGCTAGACCACGTTTTCTCTCCCTTATTCAGTGAAAGTATTGGCCACATGACAAAACTTTGAACTCAACCTTGAATGCATAGAAATTAGGGCTGCCAAATGATTTAAAAAAAAAACAACAATTAGCTGCGAGATTTAAAAAATAGTCATGATTAATTGCAGTTTTAATCACACTGTTAAACAGTAATAGAATACAAATTTAAATTTATTATAAATATTTTTGGATTTTTTTCTACATTTTCAAATATACAGATTTCAATTACAACACAAAATACAAAGTGTACAGTGCTCACTTTATATTATTATTTTTGATTACAAATATTCACACTATAAAACAGATAAACAAAAGAAATAGTATTTTTCAATTCACCTCATACCAGTACTGTAGTGCAATCTCTTTATCGTGAAAATTCAACTTACAAATGTAGATTTTTTTTTTACATAACTCCACTCAAAAACAAAATAATGTAAAACTTAAGAGCCTTCAAGTTGAAGCATGAAGGGGCATACAAATGTTTAGCACATCTGGCACATAAATACCTTGCAATGCTGCCTACAACAGTGCCATGAGAATGCTCTGGTTTCACTTCATTTTGTAAATAAGAAGCAGGCAGCATTATATCCTGTAAATGGAAACAAACTTATTTATCTTAGCTATTGTCAAACAAGAAGTAGGACTGAGTGGACTTGTATGAGGTGAATTGAAAAATACTATTTCCTTTGTTCATGTTATTTTACAGTGCCAATGTTTGTAATAAAAATTATAATATAAAGCGAGCACTGTACACTTTTTATTCTGTGTTGTAATTGAAATCAATATATTTGAAAATGTAGAAAAGCATCCAAAAATATTTATAATAAATTTGAATTGGCATTCTATTATTGTTTAACAGTGTGATTAAAACTGCAATTAATCATGATTATTTTTTTTGTATGAATTAAATGCGATTAGTTGACTGACTCAATAGAAATCATTCACACTGCTCCCGTTTCACTATGTACATCTCCCTCTAATTTCTCTGGCTTATAGACTGTTTGCTAATGTGATACATTGTCTGTAAGAACATTCAAAGATACTTTGACTAATTATTTTTGCTTTAAATATGCAGTTCTCTCCCCAACCTCTACCTCCACTGTCCCCCCCATAAAAACTGGGAATCACCATCTGTGAGTTTAGTATTTTTTTAAAGAAACAAATCAGGCTAAATTACTGGAGAGTTGCATTATTTTAAACAATTTATGAGACAGTCTGCCTCACTGTATTTCCCTGTAGAAAGGATTGGGCAGATTTTATAAATGATTTATTATTGTTTTCTTCTGTAGGCACCAATAGACTAGACAAAAAAAAATCAAAGTTAATTGAATGCAAAGTAATCAGTTTTCTTCCTTTAGAGTGGAGCTGTTTGTGTGTGTGTGGCGGGAGCCTGGGGGAGGGCATGTGTGTACATACTTAGTATTCAGAAAATTTGAAAGTACCATTTGGTTTATGAAATAGAGACTATAAAAGCCCCCAAATGGAAAACTCTTGTATTAAGCAATATAAATTATGACCAGCCCCACCAGAAAGGGGTGTTTTATGTTTGCCTGACCAGAGACATTGTTTTGTTTGGCAGTGAATCTAGTGCTGATGAAAGGTATTGCCCTGCCATCTTTGTAGAGCAAACTCCGCTCTTTATCTAGGTAGCAGCATTATGGGCTTCACCACACAGGGTATGTCTACACAGCAACTAGACATCCACGGCTGGCCCATGCCAGTTAACTCAGGCTCACAGGGCTTGGGCTCCAGGGTTGTTTCGTTACTGGACTTGGGCTGGTGCCCGAGCTCTGGGACCCTCCCACCGCACAGGGTCCTAGAGCCTGGACTTGACCCTGAGCCCAGAAATATACACCGCAATGAAACAGTCCCGCAGCCCGAGCCCTGCAAGCCTGAGTTGGCTGGCGCAGGCCAGCTGCAGGGCTCTAGTTGTTGTGTAGATGTGTGCACAGCCCCACTTACAGGCCTCAGTTTTGATTTCACTTTCCACACTCACTCAATGTTTGACCTCTTTGCTGAGAATTCCAACAAAGACAACAGTCATTCTGGGTAGGTTTTGTCTTGTGCTTAAGACAATCCACTGGTACGCAGTAGATCTGGATTTAATTTCTGACGTTGCTACCGATTTTTTGTGTGACCTTGGGCAAACCACTTAATCCCTCTCTGTGCGGCAGTTGCCCATCTTCTGAAAGCCAGAGATGATGATGCTTCCCTGCTTCACAGGTGTGTTATAAGAACAAACCCTTAAATATTTGTTAGGTGCTGTGACAGAGCATTGAGGACTAGTGCTTGAGTCAGCACTTTGGTCACTATTAGTACTAATTCAGTTCCCCTGGAGAAGGCCTAATTGGACAGAGCTGTACCTGACTACCAGGCCAGATTAGGACTAGTGAGTCACTGAGCCAATTAGCCCATTAAGAGGTAAACTGTATAAAAGGACACAGGAAGGAGTGTGGGAGGAGGAAGAGAGATAGAAGGCTAGGAGATACTGACAAAGTCCTCTGAAACACCTTCCCCACCCCACTTTTTGACAAAGGGGTTAGAAAGTTGAGATACAGTGTCAGGGTGTGTAGACATTGCTGTGTATTGGTGGAGGGATTTAAACATTGTAAATGAACTACACCGTGATGTTTACAAGCAAGAATGTCTCACAGCTGTCAATGGCCCTGAAAGAGGCAGGCGTACGGTCCCCCATCAGATGGCTCCCACAGACTGAAGGCCTGGGTCATAAGAACTTAGATATGCTGCTGGTTGAAAAACCTGTTGAAAAATATTCATAGTTTGTCTATTTATTTAGGCAAAAAATGAATTTTCAGCCAAAAATTTCAGTGGAAATTTTGACCAGTTCTTCATAGTACCAGAACCAAACAGATTAGGAACAGGATTGTGATTGCCAATTTGTTTCACAAAGACCTTTGGACAGCTACTAGTTAACGCCTTTCAAGGCCAGCTTTTAGGAACATAGGACATAGGTCAGAAAGGAACCTCCTGGATCATCGAATCCAGACCCCTGCGATCATAGGCAATCCGATCATATAATCAAAGAGAAATAATAATACATAATATAATGAAGAAAAGCTCACAGAATCAAAGAATCACAGAAATTTAGGGCTGGAAGGGATTTTGAGAGTTCATCTACTCCATCTCCCTTGGCTGTGGCAGGACAAAGTATACCTAGATCACCCCTGACAGTTGTTTGTCCAGCCTAGTCTGAAAAACTTCAAATGATTGGGATTCCACAACCTCGCTCAGAAACCTATTCCACAATTTAATTACCCTTACAATTTGAAAGCTTTTACAAATATCTAACCTAAATCTCCCTTGCTGAAGATTAAGCCCATTACATCTTCTCCTACCTTCAGTGGACATGGAGAACAATTGAGCACCATCCTCTTTATAACAGTCCTCAACATATTTTCAAAACTGTTATCAGGTCTCCACCTTGGTCATATTTCCTCAAGACTAAAAATGCCTAGTTTTTTTTATCCTGTTCTCATAGGTCAGGTTTTCTAAACGTTCTACCATTCTTCTTGATCTTCTCTGGACTCTCTTCAATTTGTCCACATCTTTCCTAACATGTGGCACACAGAACTGGACACTGTACTCCAGCTGAGGCCTGACCAGTGCTGAGTAAAGAGGGACAATTACCTCCTATGTCTTAGATACAACACCTGTGTTAATACACCCTAGAATATTAGCCTTTTTCGCAACTGCATCACATTGTTGACTCACATTCAATTTGTGATCCACTATAACCCTCAGATCCTTTTCTGCAGTACTACTGCCTAGCCTGTTTACTCCCCATTAGTGGTTGTGTATTTTTTTTCTTAGTATAGTACTTTGCACTTGTCTTTATTGAATTTCATCTTGCTTATTTCAAACCAGTTCTCCAACTTGTTAAGGTCATTTTGAATTCTAATCTCGTCCCCCAAAGTGCTAGCAACCTCTCCCAGCTTGGTGTCATCTGCAAATTTTATAAGCATACTCTCCACTCCATTATCCAAGTAATTAATGAAAATATTGAATAGTACCAGACCTAGGCCAGATCCTTGTGAGAACCCACTAGATATGTTTACTAAAATCAAGATATCCCCTAGGCCAGTAACCCTGTCAAAGAAGGAAATTAGGCTGGTTTAGCATGATTTGTTCTAGACTATAATTTACAACTCTATCATCCGCTCAGTGCTTATAAATCAATTGTTTAATAATTTGTTCCAGTATCTTTTCAGGTTAGGCTGACTAGTCTATAATTCCATGGGCCCTCTTTGTTTCCCTTTTAAAAGATAGGTACTCTGCCCTTCTCCAGACCTCTGGAACCTCACTCATAGTCCATGAGTTCTAAAAATGATTGCTAAGGTTCTGAGATTATTTCAGCTAGTTGCTGAAGTACCCTAAGGTGAATTTCATTAGGCCCTACTGTCTTTAATATATCTAACTTATCAAAATGGTCTTGACCTATTCTGTCCCTATTTTGCCTTCTGTTCCTTTTCTTTTGTTGTTAATATCTGGTCACAATTTACCTTTTGAGTGAAGAATGAAGCAAAATACCTCAGACTTCTTGATGACATCTGTTATTAACTCCCCTTCCTCACTAAGGCCTGGTCTACACTACGAGTTTAGGTCGACTTTAGCTGCGTTAAGTCGACTTAAGCCTGGACACGTTTACACGACGAAGCCCTTTCTTTCGACTTAAAGGGCCCTTTAAACCGGTTTCTTTACACCACCTCGACGAGGGGATTAGCGATAAAATCGGCCTTATGGGGGTCGGAATTGGGTAGTGAGGACGGAATTCGACATTAGTGGCCTCCGGGAGCTATCCCACAGTGCTTCATTGTGACCGCTCTGGACAGCACTCTCATCTCAGATGCACTGGCCAGGTAGACAGGAAAAGCCCCGCGAACGTTTGAATTTCATTTCCTGTTTGCTCAGCGTGGAGAGCACAGGTGACCATGCAGAGCTCATCAGCACAGGTAACCGTGATGGAGTCCCAGTCCCAGTCTCAGGATCGCAAAAGAGCTCCAGCCTGGACCGAACGGGAGGTACGGGATCTGATCGCCATCTGGGGAGATGAAGCAGTGCTGGCCGAACTCCGAAACAGGCAAGCCTACCACAAAGCCAGAGACGCAAACGGAAGGTCCGGGGCTGAGCCGCAAACATGCCGCTACTACGAGGAGCTGCATGCCATTCTAGGGGGTGCAGCCACCAGTAGCCCAAGCGTGTGCTATCAGTCCCTCTCTGGAGACAGGGAATCGGGTTCGGCGGACGAGGAAGATGAGGATGGAGAGAACATCATAGATAGCTCACAGCAGCAAGGAAGCGGAGAAACCAGTTTCCCCAACAGCCAGGATATGTTTGTCACCCTGGACCTGGAACCAGTAACCCCCGAACTCACCCAAGACCCTGTGGGCACACAGGGGACCTCTGGTGAGTGTACCTTTGTAAATATTACACATGGTTTAAAAACAAGCGTGTTTAATGATTAATGATTAATTTGCCCTGGCAATCGCGGCCAGTACAGCTACTGGAAAAGTCTGTTAACGTGTATGGGGATGGAGCGGAAATCCTCCAGGGACATCTCCAGAAAGCTCTCCTTCATGTACTCCCAAAGCCTTTGCAAAAGGTTTCTGGGGAGGGCTGCCTTATCCCGTCCGCCATGGTAGGACACTTTACCACGCCAGGCCAGTAGCACGTAGTCTGGAATCATTGCATAACAAAGCATGGCAGCGTATGGTCCCGGTGTTTGCTGGCATGCAGACAACATCCATTCCTTATCGCTCTTTGTTATCCTCAGGAGAGTGATATCATTCACGGTCACCTGGTTGAAATGGGGCGATTTTATTAAGGGGACATTCAGAGGTGCCCCTTCCTGCTCTGCTGAACAGAAATATTCCCCGCTGTTAACCACGCGGTGGGGGGGAGGGGTGAAGTGTCCAACCCAGAGAATTGGGTGTGTGGGGGAGGGGAGTTAGTTGGGTTTGTGCTGCATGTTAAACCTTAAACCTCAGCCCCTCCTTTTACATTGCAAACCCATTTTAAATGGCCAACCCAACGGGTGCTTGGTATGGTTAATGAGAGCAGTACTGTTTTAAACCATCCCCACTTGTTAACAAGGTTAAAAAAGCCCAAAGACTGTGTCTTACCATGGCTGCCTGCAAGCTGAAATCTGTGGCCTGGCACTGCGTGAGTGATCTCTCACACCAAACCGGCAGTCCCTCAATGTAAGAGGAAAAATGCGACCTTGTAACGAAAGCACATGTGCTGTGTGATGTGAACAGCAAAATCTAACGTGAAAGAGTGTACCCATTGTTCTAAAAAATGTATCTTTTTTAAACAACTCTCCCTTCTCCTCCACCAGCTGCAAATGTTTCACCTTCACAGAGGCTAGTGAATATTCGAAGAAGGAAGCGAAGGACACGTGACGAAATGTTCACTGAACTACAGACTGCCTCCCACGCTGACAGAGCACAGCAGAATGCGTGGAGGCAGTCAATGACTGATTTTAAAAAAGCCCAATATGAGCGAGAGGAGAGGTGGCGGGCTGAAGAGGAGAAGTCGCGGGCTGAAGAGCAGAGGTTGCGTGCTGAAACGCGGGCTGAAGAGGAGAAATGGCGTCAGCTTGTACTCAGAAAGCAAGAGTCGATGCTCCGGCTGCTGGAGCATCAAAGTGATATGCTCCTGCGTATGGTTGAGCTGCAGGAAAGGCAGCAGGAGCAGAGACCGCCGCTACAGCCCCTCTGTAACCAACAGCAGGAGCAGAGACCGCCGCTACAGCCCCTCTGTAACCACCAGCCCTCCTCCCCAAGTCCCATTGCCTCCTCACCCAGACGCCCAAGAACACGGTGGGGGGGCCTCCGGCCACCCAATCACTCCACCCTAGATGATTTCCACAGCAATAAGTTTTAAAGTTTTAAAGTGCAGTGTGTCCTTTTCCTTCCCTCCTCCCCCACCCATCCCGGGCTACCTTTGCAATTATCCCCCTAGTTGTGTGCTCAATTAATAAAGAATGCATGAATGTGAAGTAACAATGACTTTATTGCCTCTGCAAGTGGTGCTTGAAGAGGGGAGGGGAGGGGAGGTTGGGGTGCTTGGTTTACAGGGTAGTAGAGTTAACCGGGTGCGTGGGGGGGGGGGCTGCGATTTCATCAAGGAGAAACAAACAGAAGTTTCACACCATATCCTGCCCAGTCACAAAACTAGTTTTCAAAGCCTCTCTGATGCGCACCGCGCCCTGCTGTGCTGCTCTAACCGACCTGGTGTCTGGCTGCGCGTAATCAGCGGCCAGGCGATTTGCCTCTACCTCCCACCCCGCCATAAATGTCTCCCCCTTACTCTCACAGATATTGTGGAGCGCACAGCAAGTAGCAATAACAATGGGGATATTCTTTTCGCTGAGGTCACAGCGAGTCAGTAAGCTGCGCCAGCGCGCTTTTAAACGCCCAAATGCACATTCCACCACCATTCGGCACTTGCTCAGCCTGTAGTTGAACAGGTCCTGACTCCTGTCCAGGCTGCCTGTGTATGGCTTCATGAGCCATGGCATTAAGGGGTAGGCTGGGTCCCCAAGGATCACGATAGGCATTTCAACATCCCCAATGGTTATTTTCTGGTCCGGGAAGAAAGTCCCTTCCTCCAGCTTTTGAAACAGAAGAGAGTGCCTGAAGACGCGAGCATCATGTACCCTTCCCGGCCAGCCCACGTTGATGTCGGTGAAACGTCCCTTGTGATCCACCAGGGCTTGCAGCAGCATTGAAAAGTACCCCTTGCGGTTTATGTACTCGGTGGCTTGGTGCGCCGGTGCCAAGATAGGGATATGGGTTCCGTCTATCGCCCCACCACAGTTTGGGAATCCCATTGCAGCAAAGCCATCCACTATGTCCTGCACGTTTCCCAGAGTCACTACCCTTGATATCACCAGGCCTCTCATTGCCCTGGCAACTTGGATCACAGCAGCCCCCACAGTAGATTTGCCCACTCCAAATTGATTCCCGACTGACCGGTAGCTGTCTGGCGTTGCAAGCTTCCACAGGGCTATCGCCACTCGCTTCTCAACTGTGAGGGCTGCTCTCATCTTGGTATTCTGGCGCTTCAGGGCAGGGGAAAGCAAGTCACAAAGTTCCATGAAAGTGCCCTTACGCATGCGAAAGTTTCGCAGCCACTGGGAATCGTCCCAGACCTGCAACACGATGCGGTCCCACCAGTCTGTGCTTGTTTCCCGGGCCCAGAATCGGCGTTCCATGGCATGAACCTGCCCCAGTAACACCATGATTTCCACATTGCTGGGGCCTGTGCCTTGTGAGAGGTCCATGTCAATTTCCTCATCACTATCGTCGCCGCGCTGCAATCGCCTCCTCCTCCTCAGCTGGTCCTCCTGGTTTTGCTTTGGCATGTCCAGGCTCTGCATATACTCCAGGACAATGCGCGTGGTGTTCATAGTGCTCATAATTGCCGCGGTGATCTGAGCGGGCTCCATGATCCCAGTGCTAGCTATGGCGTCTGGTCTGAAAAAAGGCGCGAAACTAGTATCTAAAGACCAGGGGAAGAAGGGAGGGAGGGAGGGAGGGAGGGAGGGGCGGGCGACTGACGACATGGCGTACAGGTACAGGGAATTAAAATCAAGAAAGGTGGCTGTGCATCAGGGAGAAATACAAACAACTGTCACACAGAATGCCCCCCCCCCCAGAGATTGAACTCCTAAGCCTGGGTTTAGCGGGCCGTTGATTTGACGGAGGGAGGGGGGAAGGAAATGAATAAAACACAAATCTATTTTTTACATCTTAAGACGACAGTGCAGCATGACTGATAGCCCTCGGCATTTTCTGGGTGCTTGGCAGCCAATACTTGGCAGCAAATAGTATACTACGACTGGTAACCATCATTGTCCAACGAGGACGGTTAAAGGCAAGGGGTTGCTGCTGTGTAGCAATGTAGCCCCACGTGTGCCAGCCACATGTCTGCCAGCACCCAGATCGCCCTCGGCCTTTTCTGGGTGCTTAGCAGACAATACTTGGCAGCAAATAGTATACTACGACTGGTAACCATCATTGTCCAACGAGGACGGTTAAAGGCAAGGGGTTGCTGCTGTACAGTAGCCAGAAGGCTCGGTAAAGGCGCTCAGGCTACAATAATCTATGAGCATTTCAGGCAACCTCTAAATTTACTTGCTTTCAGACCTGAGGAAAGCTCTTCTTTCAGATCTGCTGAGCACCCAGATTGCCCTCGGCCTCTTCTGGATGCTCAGCAGACAATACTGACAGGACGGTTACCAGTCGTAATAAACTATCTACTGCCAAAAGGCAAGGGGCTGGTGCAATGCAGCCCTACGGCTGCCAGCCCCACAGCTACCAGCATCCCGAGCGCCGATGAAGGCTACTACTCATGCTGCACCGTCTACCGCCAAAAGGCAGTAATCTGCTGCTGCTGTTTAGCAATGCAGTCACACGTTTGCCGGCACCCGGAAGACATATGGTGACGGTGAGCTGAGCTGAGCGGGCTCCATGCTTGGCGTGGTATGTTGTCTGCACAGGTAACCCAGGTAAAAAGGCGCGAATCTATTGTCTGCCGTTGCTGTGACGGCGGGGGAGGTGCGTGACGCAATGTACCCAGAACCCCCCGCGGCACTGCTTTGCATCATTCGGGCATTGCGATCTCAACCCATAATTCCAATGGGCGCCGGAGACTCCGGGAACTGTGGGATAGGTACCCATAGGTACCCATAGTGCAATGCGCCGGAAGTCGACGCTAGCCTCGGTACTGTGGACGCGGTCCGCCGACTTCATGCACTTAGAGCATTTTATGTGGGGACACACACAGTCGGCTGCATAAAACCGGCTTCTATAAATCCGGCTTCTATAAATCCGACCTAATTTTGTAGTGTAGACAAGCCCTAAGAAAAGGACCTACACTTTCTTTCATCTTTCTCTTGCTCCTAATGTATTTATAGAACCTCTTCTTATTGCCTTTTATGTCCTTTTCTAGGTGTAACTCATTTTGTGTTTTAACCTTTCGGATTTTGTCCCTGAATATTTGTGCTATTCTTTTGTATTCCACCTTAGCAATTTGACCATGTTTCCACCTTTTCTAGGATTCCTTTTGATTTTCATATCAGTAAAGATCTCCACATAGTGCCATACTGGCCTCTCGCTACTCTTCCAATCTTTTCTTCACCTTGGGATAGTTTGCTCTTGTACTTTTACACTGTCTCTGAGAAAATGCCTGATTTTTCTCTTATATTTTCTTCCCATGGGACTCAGTTCTCTGAGTTTATTGAAGCCTGTTTTGTTTTTAATTCTGTTGTCCTTATTCTGCAGCTCTCACTCCTTCCTTTTCTCAGAATCATGAAATCCATCATTTCATTATCACTCTTACACAAACTGCCATCCTTCTGGTTGGCCAGAAATAAGACTAACATGGCTGTCCCTCTGGTTATTTCCTCCACCTTCTTTAGTAGTTCTCAAAAGAAGTTTTCCCCCAATACATTTAAAGAACTTATTGGACTTTTCCAACAAATTTCAGGTTAGATAAAGTCTCCCGTTACTTCCAGATCTTGTGTTTTGGATATTTCTGTTGTTTGTTCTATAAATGCCTCATCTACTTCCTCCTCCTCCTGATTTGGTGCCCCTGTTTCCCTCCCCTTTTTATCTTTACCTGGAGACTTTCAACTGGTCTGCCTATCACCTCCTTCTGGACCTCAGAACATGTATATATATTCTGCATGTATAATACAACATCTCCTCTCTTTCTCCCCTTACCTGTACTTCCTGAACAAGCTCTATGCCTCTAATCCCATATTCTCATCATGAGAGTTACCCGACCAAGTCTCTGTGATGCCAATTAAGTCATACTTTAGCTTGTGTACTAATACTTCCAATTCTTTCTGTTTATTCCTCATAATCTTTTCATTTGTGTATAGACACTAAGATGTTGAGCAGATTCCCCCATTGTTATCCCTCTTGCTGCTCCTATTATACTTTTCCATCCTGTCTCCCCCAGCCCTCATGACTTTGAGCCCTCTATTAAGGTCACCTTTGTTAGACTATAGATATTCAGGACTACCTGTAAAGGCCTATGCTTTAAGAACTTAGGTGTATGTTTATCACTTAGCTAGTTATAGAGGTATAAAACAAAGAATCAAAAACACAGTACGCCTGTGTATGGGCCTTCTCTCACTAGGATAGTCTGAGGCCTTGTTCTTAGGCTAAGGTCTTTGGCTAAGCAGCAGGGGCAGCCATAAGCTGGGAAGTGTATGGTCACATCCTCACATCCCAAACCAGTCACATTGAAATAAGGTGGTATTGGGCTGTTAGGAAGACAATCCTGTCCTGGTAGTGCCCATCACCACCAGATAAAGAAACAGATCTTAAGATGGTTAAAGAAAACTTAGTTTGATAGCATCCTGTCTGGTAAGAAATCACTTATCAATGGGTATGGTTGTGAAACCCTCATTTCTGTATGTTTTATCTTTATGACCCCCACTTTTCTATTGTTAATCTGTCTGGTTCTCTAATTGTTTCTGTCTGCTGTATAATTAATTTTGCTAGGTGTAAGTTAATTAGGGTAGTGGGATATAATTGGTTAGATAATTATGTTACAATATGTTAGGATTGGTTAGTTAAATTTCAGTAAAACGATTGGTTAAGGTATAGCTGAGAATATTACTATATAAACTGGGGTCAAACAGGAAGTGGAAGGGAAAATGGAATCATGCTTGCTAAGGTGGTGGGGGGAACAGGAACAGGTACACAGGCAAAGCTCTGCGGTGTCAGAACTGGGAAGGGGGACAAACGGGGTAAATGCTCTGCGGCGTCAGAGCTGGGAAGGGGGACACTGGGGAACAGATTCTACTGGTGTATACAGATAAGCCCAACTGGTGTGAAGGGCTTTGGAATATGCTTGCTTGGAAACTAACCCCAATAAACATTGCATTATCTGCACTTTGGTCTTTTGCTGCTTGCTGTCTGCGTGACAAGAACCAGGGAAGTGGGAGGGTGAAGGAAAGCTCTCTAACAACCATTTTTATACCTATCTGTGGGCTTTTGTCATCTCAACCCTTTGAACCATGTCAGAGTTGCAAATGTAATAACAATTGCACAAGGACTTTTTTGGTGGGGAACTGCTCCACTCATGAGGTTTTCTGAAGCTCAAATACAGAACAAGAAGCAATGGTCTCAAGTTGCTGTGGGGGAGGTCTAGGTTGCAGTGGGGGAGGTCTAGGTTGGATATTAGGAAACACTATTTTACTAGGAGGGTGGTGAAGCACTGGAATGGGTTACCTAGAAGGTGGTGGAATCTCCATCTTTAGAGGTTTTTAAGGCCCAGCTTGACAAAGCCTTGGCTGGGATGATTTAGTTGATGTTGGTCCTGCTTTGAGCAGGGGGTTGGACTAGATGACCCCCTGAGGTCTCTTCCAACCCTAATATTCTATTATTCTAGTACTCTACTTATCCAGGTTTGGGGCAAACTAGTGAAATAAAGTTGAAAGGATCAGTAGCTACTCAATAGCTCTTAAACTGTTGTATGTAAGTGCACCACCAGTGGTACCTGAATTGTAATCAAGTAGTACACATGTTTCTTTACAGTACACCAGCAGAATTAGAATATGTAATAACTCCATTAATTAAAATGATAAAGGGGATGAGTCAAGTACTTGTGAGTTTTAGAGGTAAAAGAGCTGTACCTTGTCTGCACAGACACTTAGTGCACGGGGTGTAAAGCTACTAGCACAAGCTGCCTGCACTAAATGTCTCTGTGGATCCTGATTCTGTGCACTAACAGTTCCCTAGAGATCTACTCCCATTTCAAAGAGGGGTAGATCAAAGTCATAAAAGAATTGTTAGTGTACAGTGTCAGGATCCACACCAAAACTTATTACATGGCAGGCTAGTGTGGGGTAGATTTACACCCCAGCTTCTCGTGAACTAAGTGTTGGTGTGGACAAGCCTTTATTGTTAAAGTTTGAGAATTGCTGCTGTACCATCTACTAATGCCTTGAGTAAATTAATTTCCCCAAATAACATCCCCAAATAACATTAGTTAATTATATATTTACACTGTCACACTTCATATGTGTATGTTGAAGTATTTTGAACAATCTAAAACTGAACCAACTTTATGGGTCCATTTTATAGAAAACAATAAAAACTTACTAATAGAAAGGCATGCCTGTGTCAAATGATTGGAAATGTACTATTAAATGTACCATTTTGTTGTGCTCTGAGGGAGTAAGAAACCACAAACCCATTTTAATTTTACAGAGACAAATTGAAAGAGTCAAGCATCATCATTAGGGTGCAGCTGTCATAAAAACAGGGATAGAAAACAGAAGCAACAGTATCTTCAAATCACATCCATATTGGCATTTCACAACTGCAGCCTGATTGTATTGTTAATTAATTCTCTAAATGCACAATAAGCCAAAGGGACAATTTGCAAAGCATACTTGTCATTTAATTAGTAAATTAACTTTTTATCTCAAATGTTTCTCCATTTAATTAGTATGTACTGTAGGCCAAGATCACACCAGCTGGAGTTTGCAGGGGGAAAAAAACAATTTCTTTCATTTATCTAGTCAACAACTTTTAGGAGAGTGGTGTGTGTGTTACTTGTGGCACAATAAACACAAAGCTTGAAATACTGCTATGCAGATGAATTAATTGTGTAATTTGCTGAGATATGTCCCCACCCTGAAAATACATGGGCATGCAACTTTATTCATAAGTAGTCCCACTTTCAAAATTACTCACATGAGCAAAGTCATTCACATGTGTAAGTGTTTGCAGGATCGGGCCCTTTATGTTCATGACTAAATGTGTGCTGTTCCCTACAGAATGGATGTGTCAAAGGAGTTTTATGTAAAGGAGATAATATATTTAAGACTAAGATGGCCTGCTACTCACCTGAGCCTCAGAGTTTAATTTCTTGTTCCACCACAGACTTTCTGTGTAACCTAACTTCCATTGAAATCAATGAAAGGGAGAGATGATTTTGATTCACTAGAGGGGAGAAAGCTAGGTTGGCTGAGTTAGAAGAGCTATTTTGACATGTTGGGTCAAATTTCACCTTCCATTATATCAATCAGGTGGCTTCATGGTATACAAATGATGGCAGCATTTGGCTTCTTGTGTTATTTTATAATGATTTCTTTACCATATAGGGAAAGGACCATGAAGACTTTGTTCTTTAATAGATATTGACAAAGTCAAGGATTCCTGCTCTTAAAAGTCAAAATTGCCCTCAGAGGAAGGTCTTCAGCTACAGAATATTTTAGTCAGACAAACAGAAAAAAAAATAATTTACCACCCCAAAGCAGCAATGTCAAATGTAAAATTGTACATCAGGTTGATTGGCCCAAAAGTCAAAATTCCACATGAAGAGAGGATACTCTTCAAAAGAAATGTTTGTAAGTCGATCTGTATCAGTGTTTTAAACCCAGTGATGAACTGGGATTTGAAATATATTCATATGTACTCATGCACACAGCCTTCTTTCAAAGCCCATTCAAAATGTACTATAGCTGACATACTCCAGAAAAGGCAAGAAAAGCAGAGGTCTGGCTTCAATTCTGCCCTCAAGTCATTTCTGTTGAGATATACATCTGATGTAGTACAGTATGTCAGATGAGAAATTGATGTGCTGATGTCCCTATGTAGATGATTGGAAGGATGGTTCAGTGGCAGGGATGCTACACACTCAGGCTGGGAGATCCAGGCTTCTTTCCCTGCTTTGCCACAGGCATCTTGTGTGGCCTTGAGCAAGCCACAGAAGGAGGCCTGGATTTTTAAAGGTATTTAGGTTTTGCTCCACCTGTCAATGGGATTTAGGCTCCCAAGGTCCAGATTCTCAAAAGGTATTTAGGCACCTAAATCCACCATTTAAATACCATTAACATTTTGAAAACTACCGTCTTGCTGCTGCCTAACTCCAGAGGTACCTAAGTCCCCAGTGCACCTGTGACAAGCTGTACCTCAAAGCAGCACCCTGGAACCCCCACATTCATATAACTACACTGTCATATAATTATGACATGTTTTGTCCAAAATATGCCTTCTGAGGTATCATTTTAAAAGTCTTGAACATTATTTACCATTAATATCCTATTTGATTGCATGTGCTATCCCTGTATGTGAGGTTTATGAAGTATTGCTGTATATGCTACTGAAATTTTGTCATGAGGTTGGGAACATCCACAACCAGTCTTTCAGGTACAACAATGGAGTAGCCAGACAGCGTTAATGGATCAACACTCATCAAGAAAAGAATCCACTCTCCTAGAGATTTCTCGGAGGAGGCACATACGTAGGGTGACCAGATGTCCCGATTGTAGAGGGACAGTCCCCATGTTTGGGGCTTTGTCTTATATAGGCACCTATTACCCCCCACTCCCTGTCCCGATTTTTCATATTTGCTATCTGGTCACCCTACACGTATGCCATGGGGGCAGACTAACCCACCTCACAGCAAAGATCTTTCCAAGCAAGCTGGAAGAAAGTATAAAAGAAGGGAAGTGACATCATCACTTGGCCTCTCCCCAACTCAACACCTGGAGGAACCTCTGGAGGACAAAGACTTTGAACTGCGGGAGGATGGTCCAAGGCTGGAGGACAGTTCCATCCTATGTATTGAGGATCTGTGACCTGTTTGTGCCATCTGTCAGGGTGAGACACTGCTTGATTCAAATCCTGTTTAGTTTGTAGAACTCAGACTGCAAATTTATTTTTATTTCTTAGGTAACCAACTTTGATCTCTATGCTTGCTACTTATAATCACTTAAAATCTTTCTGTAGTTAATACATCTGTTTTATATTTTACCTAAAACAGTGCGCTTTGATTGAAGTGCTTGGGAAATCTCAGCTCAGTTTACAAAGGCTAGTGTGTGTCCGTTCCCCATCAAAGTAATGGACTGAGTAATGAACTTACACTGGCCAGGCTTCTGGGGTGCAAGGCTGAGGAGCTGGAGTCTCCTTATTGATGGTTCATGAGTAGCTGGGAGATCACTCAGTTGGGTGTGTCCCTTCCTCTGGATGTTTGTGCAAGTGTCTGAGGTGTGTGGCTTGACAACAGTGTGAGAAGCAACCCAGGTTTGTGGGTTTGAGGGGCTCAGCAGTCCCACAGTCCAGGTTGCACCCTGGAGACCCCATTACAATGCCTAAATTTCCTCTGGCTGGCATCTGAAAATCTGCTTAAGCCCTCATGCTGCCCTACAGCCAACAAGCATCTTGGGGCCCTAGCTCAAATGAAAGCCCCAAAGGCCCCAAAGCAGGATTCTCAAGCTAGACATGGGAATGCCTGTCTCACCAGTGGGGCCCAATCCTATAGGTGAGCTCTGAGCATGCCTAACACCTGATCTGTCAGTCCCTGCAGGAGGAGGCCTGGACCCAGGCCACCAAGAGGAAGGAAGGCAGCACAGCAACCACACAAAAGACATCCAGGAGGCACAGGGAGTCATAGGGTGAGCATGCGAGAGGTATCGAGTATGAGCAGGAGACCGAGAGTGGGAAAATCAGGGCTATCCTGTGTAATACCAGATGAGTGGCCTGCCTAATTGTATGGGAAGTCTGGCCATCTAGCTTGGTGCTCATGATTCCAACTAGTTTGATGCAGGCTACCTAGGGGTTAGGTATTGCCACTGTGATTGGAGCAATGTCTAGTACTGCTGAGGATATGGGCCTTTGGCTCTTAGTCTCTCTGGCCCAAATCCTCAAAGGTATTTAGAATCTTTGAAATCTTTCCTTTGAAATCAATGGAAGTTAGGACCCTAAATACCTTTGAAGATCTGGGCCTCTTGGCTTCAGTTCCCCACCTGTACAATGGAGATTAGAGTACTCCCCCAATCTCAAAGGGCTGCTGTGATACATTAAAGACTTTGTGGTGCTCAGATACTACACCAAAGGGGATCATATAAGTGTTTAAGATACACAAAGATAGATAGGACACCACAGCACAATGAGCCAATGGCCAAGTTTCAGAAGTAAACGCCACCCCCTGAAAGGGGCTAAACCCACACTCTTCCCACTGACTGAATATATTTCCTTCTGAGGGCGTTAAAAGAAAAATCTATTGACGTAATTTTAGCATATTCTGGAGGACGTTCCTCATTTTGACTGTAAATGGGGAATCACCATCCTGTGGCTGTGTTTCTAGTGGGGTCCTGAAGGGATCTGTTCTTGACTCTGTGCTATTCAATATCTTTATGAATGGGCTTCAAGCAATAAAATATAAAGTTATGTCTGGTTAAATTTGCAGATGACAGAAAATGGTAGACTGGTCAGTTTGATAGGCATGTATCAGCTGCACAGATCAATCTGGATCTCTTGGTAAGGTGGTCTCATTTGAATGTGTTTTAATACAGAAATGCTAAGTCATACATCTGAGAACAAAGAATGTCGATTATAATTACAAGATAGGGGACAGTATCCTGGAATGCATTGACACTGAAATGGATTTACGGGTCGTGGGAGATAACCAACTCAACATGAGCTTCTAATAAGATGCTATAGCTAAGAGGGCTAACATGATCCTTGGATATATAATCTGGGCAATATCAAGTAGAAGTAGGGAGGTAGTGTTATCTCTGTATACAGCATTGGTGAGACCCTTATTGGACTATGATGTCTAGTTCTGGGTCAACACTTTAAAAGGGATGTTGATTCACCGTCTGGAAAACACACCTCACGGTGAAAGATTTAAGAAGCTCAATCTATTTAGTTTATCCAAGCCAGAGTTAAGAGGGGACTTGATCACAATCTTAATCACAATATCACTATGGGCAATAACTTTTTGGTAATAGAGGGCTCTTTAATGTAGCCAGAAAAGGCAAAATCAGATCCAATGGTTGGAAACAGAAGTCAGACAAATTCACACTAGAAATAAGGCACAATTTTTCAACAGTTTAGGTAATTAGCCATGGGAGCAATTTACCTAGGGATGTGATTGATTCTTTATCATTTGACGTCTTTGAATCAAGATTGGATGTCTTTCTAAAAGATGAATTCAATTTATGGGCTTAAGTCAGGAATTACTGGGGATGTTCTCTGGCCTGTGTAATGTTGGAGGTCAGATTAGATGATCAGAATGGTCCTTTCTGGCTCTAAAGATCTATGATTTTTTTCTCCACTGTTTCTTGTCTGTGTCTCCACATCTTTTTGTCTCATCATGAACTCTTTGCTGGGGACATTTTGATTCCCCTTTATTAATGTGTATGCAAAACCTGCAAAGAGTCCTGTGGTGCCTTATAGACTAACAGACGTATTGGAGCATGAGCTTTCGTGGGTGAATACCCACTTCGTCGGATGCATGTCACATAGTCTATAAGGTGCCACAGGACTCTTTGCTGCTTTTACAGATCCAGACTAACCCGGCTACCCCTCTGATACTATGCAAAAACTGGGGATATAAACCTAAAATCGAGATACTCTTTTCATGTGTACCATGAGACCATTAATGTTGTAGATGAAATGTCACTGTCAAGTTTTAAAACCCATTGTTCTGTGTGCGTTAGGCCTCCCCTCCTGTGGTCAGCCAAAGAGGATATAAGCCTTCTACAAGTAGCAGCTACAGGGGTAGTCCTTTAGGGCAAGCTGTGAAGGTTTTATGCTTTAATTGTTAATGTCCTGGGTTCAAGACCTGGTCCAGAGGTGCTATCAGCTTTCATGGGGGGAGGGATAGCTCAGTGTTTTGAGCATTGGCATGCTAAACCCAGGGTTGTGAGTACAATCCTTGAGGGGGCCATTAAGGAACTGGTATAAAAAACTCTCTGGGGATTGGTCCTGCTTTGAGCAGGGGGTTGGACTAGATGACCTCCTGAGGTCCCTTCCAACCCTGAAATTCTATGTAATAATGTCAGTAATTAGATGACACAGGATCCATATTTCAATATAGTTTATTATTTCTTTTTAAAGGGTAGCTTTGCAAAAATAAATAAATACAATCTAAAGTAGTAGATGGACGTTGTAAAACATAATATTAGCCCAAATAGAATGAAGGAGTTTAGTTACAATCATATCCGTCAGGCATTAGTTAATTAATTATTATTATTAGTTTTCTGATCTCACTTACCCCTATGACTTTCTCTGCAGGAGCCTTAAAAATCTGCCTGTCCTGCCAATGATTTTTTTTTTGCCCTGTCGCGTAAATTCCCCTGTAAACCTCTGAGTTTCCTGTAAAAGAAACTCTACCCTTATTTCAAATCCAGTGATGTGTTAAGCCTGAAGATCTGTACAGGATATTGGTATGTAACAGATTACTATGTAAAACGATACTATACAGAGGGATCACGCCACGCCACTTCCGAAATAATTCCAGCTGGGTGAAGGGAGCAATCATTTCACAGTCCATGGCAAAACAACACCGCTATTTGTTTTACAGGACGTAATTTGAGTAGGTATTTAGGGACCTTTGTATTTTCTTTTTTAAAGCTGAGTTTTGACTCAGTGTACTTCGATGGGGTTAGATCACAGTTCTTGCTTATGGGAAATGGTGGATTAAGATACAAATTAACATCCTGGCCCATCCATGCACTGCATTCCAACTTGTGCTCTCACTTCTCTGAGGGGGACATTATTCAGCAGCCAGTGATGGAATTTGTTTTCAAGCCATGTCCAACCACCTTTAAACAATTTTAGGCTGGGACTTTCAAAGGATCTTGAGGAAATTAGGCACCAAAATCCACCTAGGAATCTTACCTCCCTTGGGTTTCTTTGAAAATCCTAACACAATGATTGCATTAGTGATCAGACTAGGCCACTTGTAGCCTGACTGCATACATCCTCAGGGTCTGAGGCCCAGATCCTCAAAGGTATTTAGGCACCAAACTCCCAGTGAAATCAGTGGCAGTTAGTTGCCTCAATGCCTTTGAGGACTGGTGCCTGAAGGACTAGTGAGAGTCAAGAACTAGTAATAATAATGTATGATACTACTTGAAAATTAGTGAGCATCTCTCATTCAGAACAATCTCATTTACTAACTATGGACCACAAGCAATGGTGCTACTTGCTAAACATGGTACTCCTCTATGTCAGAATTAGGACCAATGAGGGTACTCAGAGAGTGAACTATTACTCACCCTGAGCAAAGGTGCTAAAACTGAGTCCCTGGTAAACTGTTTATTCTTCACTGTCATGCTTTGTTGTGTTAAGTTCACACTGTTTTATTTTTAGGATTCAATTATTTGCTAATGGTTTGTTAAGGGTTTTTTTAATCTGCACAGCACTTCAGACCTTCTCTATTTACACTCTGTTTTGCATAATCCAAGCTAATTAACACATCAAGAGAAACAGCTCAGACAGGCTGGTACATGCCAATATCGTTAAATAGAGTTCTATGTCCTCAACTGTTCCTGCTGCACACAAAATGAAACCGCACTCGGAGATGTGAATGTGAGAAAAACAAAATCTGAACTCTCACAAGCAATTCAGCCGAGCCTGCTTTGTCTAAGCAACTGACAGAAATGATATGGCCTTCAAAAATAATTGCCTTGTCTGAGTGGTGTGTAAGATGCTACCACCAGGAAAACAATTTGGACCGTCCCAGTAAATATAAACTTTAGATTTTTCTCTCACAGTAATTTTATATTTATATTGGCCTTTGCAACCCAAAGGATCCCCAATGCATTTTATGGCTCATATGCATAGAGCACCGCTGAAATGCAGCCACCGGTGGGGAGGGGAAGCAGGACAGTTGGCAGGAAGATTGTATGCTACAAAGCAGGGAGGGTCCGTTTTGTGCAGGGTAAATAACATGCTTGAATGGCAAGTGCCATGGGATCTTTAGTATGCAGGTATTTAAAAAATTGCACATGATACAATGTATGGCACATACAGGAGTCTGAAGTGCTGAATTATGAACCTCTGTTACCAGGGTAGGTCTAGGTATTGCAAAACTGTTTATGGTAGACCTCTGAGGCCGGAAAGATTTTTCCAAATGATCCTTTTCTGCATGACTACTCCATATGTATCCAGACACTATAGCAGTCAGTCAGTCACATTTGTATGCTACCCAATCCTTCCTCCATTTCCTCAGTGACTTCTGTGAAAGAGGAAAACCTCTTATGAGGCACTGGCTGCGCTCTGACAGCAATCTTCCCAAAATCCCCTCCCGAGTAAAGATTGAAAATCCTTCCATCAAGCCTGCAGTAACCTATACTTTCATCGACAACAATTATTATTTTTACTTGTTTTACAGAAGCAGGTAGAAAATCCAACCAAGATTGGGGCCCTATTGTATTAGGTATTGTTGAAACACATGATGAGAGAGAGTTCCCTCCCCCTAAGAGTTTGCACTCTAAATAGACAAGATAGAAAAGGAGAAACAGAGGCTGCAGCACAACTAGGAATAGAACTTGGGTGTCCAGACTCCCCGTCCAGTTCCCTAGATTACACTATCTCCCTGTAACAATATTAATAAGCAAGACTGCTGCTTAATGGACAACATAACATTCCGAGCATAGTCTGATTTTCAAAGGCCACACTGATTTCAAGGGGCCTAGGGGAGTTCAAGCACCTGAGAAAAATCAGGCCAATTTTATTTAGATCTTTATGGTAGCTGTAGGCAACAAAGCTGGAAAAGTTCTGCCTGTTTTACATAGAAATTAAATAATGCTTGCTACTACCCAAGTGTAGATTGTTTGCACTCAAATCCTGGCCCACAATGGTCCCTCCCTGTGCACAGTTTTAAGTTTGCTGCAACCCTTTACCCTCAGTGTTGCTGTATGTATGTCATTTTTTAAGTGCTTTGGGGCCTTTTTGAATAAAAGGCATTATAAATGTAATATTGTTTTTGTAATCAGGACCTTTTTTATGTTTTACTTCTAGGAAAGCTTTCCCTTCAGCATGGTCTATGTAGTGACTGCTAGTCAATAAAATGATTGGTGGCCTAGGCAATTATTAGTCTTCATTAGCACTTCAGTGTCTTTGGTCCTGAAAGCAAACTTCGTAAAGCATCAAGGACATGAATATTTGACCAGTTTGCTTCCTGTAAATGCTGTATAAGCAGCAGCAAAGGAAGATGGAAAAGTAGTTTGTCTTGAGCCATGTTAGCAATATATACATCCAAACAAATGGAAAACCAGGATGTGAGTCTGCAGCAGTGCTCTTATTTCAGTCTCCGGAGCCTGTTAAAGAATGATACTTAGAATATTTGCACACTCTTCAAAAAAAGGTCCATAATTACATTGTACATCCCTTGAGCTGAATATAAAAACATCTGTGCATTGGACCTGGGCCCCTCCTTACCGCAAAACAGCAATACAACTCCATCCATGTCTATATCTACAGGAACTTTATCTAGACAGACAGCAACAAATTCAATCTCAAACTAGAAATGGTAGCATTCTAAAAGTTAGGTTTCAGAGTAGCAGTCGTGTTAGTCTGTATCCGCAAAAAGAACAGGAGTACTTGTGGCACCTTAGAGACTAACACATTTATTTGAGCATAAGCTTTTGTGGGCTACAGCCCACTTCTTCGGATGCATAGAATGGAACATATATTGAGGAGATATATATACACATACAGAGAGCATGAAAAGGTGGGAGTTGTCTTACCAAAAGTTAGGGGTGTTCACAGCTGAGATTCATCTTGTTTATATATATATATCAGGGGGTTTGTGCAAAATTTTGAACCAGATTAAAATTTAGGGTATGTCTACACTACGAGAGTAGTTCGATTTTAGTTAAATCGAATATGTGGAATCGATATTACAAAGTCGAACGTGTGTGTCCACACTAAGGACAGTAATTCGACTTTGTCAGTCCACACTAACGGGGCAAGCGTCGACATTGGAAGCGGTGCACTGTGGGCAGCTATCCCACAGTTCCCGCAGTCCCCGCTGCCCATTGGAATTCTGGGTCGAGCCGCCATTGCCTTCTGGGTAAAAAACTGTGTCGAGGGTGGTTTTGGGTAACTGTCGTCATCCAACCGTCACTCCCGCCCTCCCTCCCTGAAAGCGCCGGCGGGAAATCAGTTCGCGCACTTTTCTGGTCAGTGACAGCGCGGACGCCACAGCACTGCGAGCATGGATCCCGCTGTGACCATCGCTGCAGTTGTGGCCGTTGTCAACGCATCGCAGCTCATCATCGACCTTTCACTGAGGCAGATAGAGAGAAATCAGGCGAGGAGGCTACGGCACCGGGGTGAGGACCTGAACTCCGAGAGTAGCACACGCCTGTCTGAAACCACGACACCCAGTGCCGAGGACATCACGGTGGCAATGGGTCTTGTGGATACTGTGGAACGGCGATTCTGGGCCCGTGAAACAAGCACGGACTGGTGGGACCGCATAGTGCTTCAGGTCTGGGATGAATCCCAGTGGCTGCGAAACTTTCGCATGCGGAAGGGGACTTTCCTCGAACTTTGTGAGTTGCTGTCCCCTGCCCTGAAGCGCAAGGACACCCGGATGCGAGCAGCCCTGACTGTCCAGAAGCGAGTGGCCATAGCCCTCTGGAAGCTTGCAACGCCGGACAGCTACCGGTCAGTCGCAAACCAGTTTGGCGTGGGCAAGTCTACCGTGGGGGTTGTTGTCATGCAAGTAGCCAAGGCAATCGTGAAGGTACTGCTGTCAAAGGTAGTGACCCTGGGAAACGCGCAGGCCATCATAGATGGCTTCGCCGTGATGGGATTCCCAAACTGCGGTGGGGCTATAGATGGGACTCACATCCCTATCCTGGGACCGGACCACCAGGCCAGCCAGTACATCAACCGAAAGGGCTACTTTTCAATGGTGCTGCAAGCACTGGTGGACCATAAGGGACGTTTTACTAACATCAACGTTGGATGGCCGGGCAAGGTTCATGATGCTCGCGTGTTCAGGAACTCTGGTCTGTTTAGAAGGCTGCAGGAAGGTATTTACTTCCCGGACCACAAAATAACTCTTGGGGATGTGGAGATGCCTACAGTGATCCTCGGGGACCCAGCATACCCGCTAATGCCCTGGCTCATGAAGCCCTATACTGGCGCCCTGGACACAGAAAAAGAACTGTTCAACTACCGGCTCAGCAAGTGCAGAATGGTGGTGGAGTGTGCTTTTGGCCGTCTCAAGGGGAGATGGAGAAGCTTACTGACTCGCTGTGATCTCAGCGAAACCAATATCCCCATTGTTATTGCAGCTTGCTGTGTGCTCCACAATCTCTGTGAGAGCAAGGGGGAGACCTTTATGGTGGGGTGGGAGGTTGAGGCAAATCGCCTGGCTGCTGATTACTCCCAGCCAGACAGCCGGGAGATTAGAAGAGCCCAGCGGGACGCACTGTGCATCCGGGAGGCTTTGAAAGACAGTTTCCAGACTGAGCAGGGTCACCAGTGAATTTTAAGTTTGTGGACTCAGAACCTGAACTTGCCACCGTTTCTTTACCCAGTTACCGTTGACTATCCTCTCCAGTTACATACCCCCTTCACCCCCTTCCCAAAAAATAAAATCTGTTCTGTTTTGTTAATGAACACCGTTGTCTTTATTACTGTTTTCGCGGGAATGTTTTAAACCTGGGACGCAGACTGTGGCGGGGTGCGGGTTTAGTGTTGTGATGCAAATGATGCTTCTAAACTCCAGGAATGACGGGTTCCGCAGTGGTGGACTGGTTGTTTCAACAGAGCCTGCCAGCCCTCCTGGGCGGGACAGCGTGTATGTGTCGGCTATGTGACTGTCTGGCAGGGGGAGGAGGGTTACAGCTCCCCTGCTGCGGGGCTCTGTGATGCATTAGATCTGTAACTGCCCTCCCCCGCCACAAAGTCACAGAGCAACCCCCCCCCCACACACACACAGAACATGAAAACCACCTCCCAGATTGAACAGGGTCACTAGTCACTGCACTGGGTATGTGTCCTGATCCTGGACCTGACCCCGCCTCTGTACCCTGGTAAAGGTGACTGTCCTGTCCAATTACCATGCCCCTTCCCCTCGTTCAGACAGACTCTCATCCAAAATAAAATCATGGAAACAGTAATTAACAGAAACGAATATTTTATTATGAACCAGACATGAAACGTGGGGGTTGAAACTTGCACGGGGGCTTCTGTGAGGTGTGTAGGAAAGGACTTTTAAAATTTTGGGGAATGAGAGCCTTCTAGTGCTAGAGCAGTCTGCAGGGGTTGACTGAAAGTTTTAACGGCCCTTGCCGCCCCTCCTTCTTTGTACTTTGGGTGAGGGGGGTGTGGGACTTGGTGGCAGGGGAGGGCGGTTAGAGATAGACTGCAGCGGGGCTCTGTCCTCCTGCCTCCGGTCTTGCAGAACATCCACAAGGCGCCGGAGCGTGTCCGTTTGCTCCCTCAGAAGTCCAAGCAGCTTTTCAGTAGCCTGCTGGTCCTCCTGACGCCACCTCTCCTCCCGTTCCATGACTGCTCGGTGCATTTGGGACAAGTTCCCCTCCACTGTGTCTGCTGGGCTGCCTGGGCTCGGGAGCAGCTCATTAGTTCTGAGAACATGTCCTCCCGCGTCTTCTTCTTCCTCCTCCTAATCTGCGCTAGCCTCTGGTAGTGTGCTGACAGGCTGGGTTGGGAGACAGTCGCAGATGTGTCTGTGTGAATGGGAAAAATGGAGTGAATTCCTGAGACAGATAAATGAAGTTGTGTACAAAGAACCTAGTCTTTCTCTGTGAACAAGACCATGCACTGCACCTCTCACATGCGCACTCAGGACAAGGTCGAATTTTCGGCCATCGCCTTCAGTGCCTGGGGTCCTGCAGTGGTCTTGCAGTTATCTGAGAAGCGTGGCAGGACACCTGAACTTCTGTAGCGTGCAATCATGGTAAGCCGTAGACTTCTGGCTGCTTAAAACTGTACTAGTAGCACTGGCCTCCTTTCACATTGAAAGCAATGCCAGTCTCTGCTGCCAGCAATCAGGACAGCATGAACTATGCCCCTGTCCCACCCCCTCGCGGCTGTTCCAGGGAAAGATCCCTGTATGCTGCCCCTCTCCCTCCACCGCGTGGCTGTAAAGCAGTCCCAATACTAACATTCCCCTCCCTAATTCAAAGCAGGGCGTAATGAGCGACATCACCCTGCTGAGGATCTCGGAGTCCCAGAGGGAAAGGATGTTTCGAGAAAGCCTTCAGAAACCAGGGCCGTTTGCCGCTATGCTCTGCAGGGCAATGATACCAGAGTATCTGATGGTGTCGTGGCGCGGTAACGTGTCCTACCACGGAGGGCCCACTAAGATCGCCCTACCCAGGAACCTGATGAACAGGCTGGAAATGTACCTTCATGAGACCTACGAGGAGTTCTCCTATGAGGATTTCGCCTCCATCCCCGGCCATATTGACCGGATTTTCGCGTAGGTGCACTGGGACTAAAGAGTGGAGCGTCTTGGGCAGCATAATCATGACTTACCGGACATTGTAAAAAATTTTTTAAATACTTGGGACTAAATTGTGAAGAGCCTAAGGCAGACAAATCATGAAAAACCCTTTGTTACTATTGTAAATATTCCAGTTTTTTTGCAGATAATTGTTTACATGTTTAAGCACTTTAATAAACAGCCATTGTTAATATTATAAATATTTCAGTTCTTGTAAAAATAAATGTTTAGATATTTAAAGCACTTACTGCTTGATCCTTCCCCTGATTCTGTCTCCGGGGTAAGGGATGGGGACGGTTGGTAGGGGATCTCGGTAAGGGTGATGAAGAGATCCTGGCTGTCGGGGAAATCAGCGGTGCCAGCGCTGTCGACTGCCTCGTCCTCCTCATCTCCTTCTTCATCTTCCCCGTCCGCTAACATGTCCGACGAGGAACCTGCCGCGGACAATATCCCATCCTCAGAGTCCACGGTCAGTGGTGGGGTAGTGGTGGCGGATGCACCTAGGATGGAATGCAGTGCCTCGTAGAAACGGGATGTGTGGGGATGGGATCCGGAGCGTCCGTTTGCCTCTTTGGTTTTTTGGTAGCCTTGTCTCAGCTCCTTGATTTTCACGCGGCACTGCGTTGCATCCCGGCTGTATCCTCTCTCTGCCATGGCTTTAGAGATCTTCTCGTAGATCTTTGCATTCCGTCTTTTGGAGCGCAGCTCTGAAAGCACGGACTCATCGCCCCACACAGCGATGAGATCCAAGACTTCCCGATCAGTCCATGCTGGGGCCCTCCTTCTATTAGATTGCACGGCCATCTCTGCTGGAGAGCTCTGCATCGTTGCCAGTGCTGCTGAGCTCGCCACGCTGTCCAAACAGGGAATGAGATTCAAACTGCCCAGACAGGAAAAGGAATTCAAATTTTCCCGGGGCTTTTCCTGTGTGGCTGATCAGAGCATCCGAGCTCGGACTGCTGTCCAGAGCGTCAACAGAGTGGTGCACTGTGGGATAGCTCCCGGAGCTATTAGCGTCGATTTCTATCCACACCTAGCCTAATTCGATATGGCCATTTCGAATTTAGTGCTACTCCTCTCGTTTTGGAGGAGTACAGAAGTCGAATTTAAGAGAGCTCTATGTCGAACTAAATAGCTTCGTGGTGTGGACGGGTGCAGGGTTAATTCGATGTAACGGCGCTAAATTCGACATAAAAGCCTAGTGTAGACCAGGCCTTAGATTTCAAACACAGCCCAAGTTCAGGGTTGTCTGGATCTCAGGTTTTTTTCCAGTCCCATCTTTAATACAAGTGTATGTAACAGACTGCCTAAGGAGCTATCTCACGGATCAACAAAGATTCTGGAAATCCAGGGAAGAAGTCCAGATCAGGTAGAACCAGTTCACCATAATGCCAAACAAAATTCAGGGGTTTGGATATACAGCAGTTATTTCATGTGCTTATCTACATTTTACTGGCACCTCTACAAGTCCCTTCCACCTCTATGTGACCCCTCATTCTTCTGGTTTGATTAATGCTCATTTCAGGTCTCTGCTACAAAACCTCTTCCCTTCCACTACCCCATGACCACTTGTTTTCCCTTCAAAGTTCTGTGGTTTACGCACATGTCTTCTAGGCCCCAGCATTCACACATTCACACAGAACCTTTAAAGAACTCAGAATGAAGGTGCTAGTAGGCACCTGAATCTCAATGACACAGCTAAAATGTAGGGGGAATTGAAGGCCTGAGATATCCAGTAGTGAAAAGAGGAGAGATGGAGGCCTGAAGATACAGGAGGGAAAGAAAGAAAGAAAGACAGCCAGAGGCAGGGGTGGGGGTGGAAGCTGTGGAGGTGGTTGGGAAATGATTTTGTGATAAAAATAATTTAAAATTATCTTTCACTCACAGGGTTTGAAACAGACCCATGTCCATTTTTCAGTTTTCTGCAATTTTTTTTTACCAATTCTTTTCCTCATAATTGTTTGGAAATGTTTCATTTTTGGCAAATAAAAAAATGGATTACAATTGTAATAACAATTTTGGTAAAGTATACAATGGGAAGTTTCCTGGAAAACCTGAAAGATTTATCATGTTGAAAACATTTGGTGATGTGTTTGAAGTTCTTAAAAGGCCATTTTCAACAACATTTTTGTGTAATATATTTTCCCCAGTATTATATTTTTAAAAGTTTATAACAGGGGGGCAACATAGTTAGTTTCATATAATTTTGCTTCTAACTTTCACAGGAAAAAAGATAAGAAGAAGAAGAGCCAGAGAGGCAAAACACTTGATCATACTTTCCCTCTAGGTTGGAAATAAAATGCCATTAATATTAATGTAATATCATCTTGTTAGTTCTCTTCTAAAATGTTTCCCCCTAGGTATGCATTAGAACTGAGGCTTTGCAGCTACTGCTTATCAATTACATCTGACTATCTGCACTGGTTTCACTACTGGGCCACCCACATTAATTATAATATATATAGAGAGAGATCTTTTTGACAAAGACGTAAGCTTGAAATGGGATCTGAATAAGGATATGAACTGATAGTTTAAAAGAGTTGCATTAATGAATCCTTTTTCTTCATGTTCTTTAGCCAGTTTTTAATATATGCCAACTTTTCTCGTAATCTATTACTGCTTTTACATGCTAACTTCCCATGTGCCTTTTAAAACCTAAGGGCTAAATTCTGCTCTCCTTTATTGACATTGACGTGGCTTTTTTTCATGAGAAGCCCCACTGAAATCAGTGGACATACTTATACTACACAGCATGGAGAAGGGGATCCAAGTATGGCCCTATATACATACATACCCCTATATTATTTTTTAGTCCTATGATTAGGGCTCATTGAAAACTTTTTGCCAGAATTATTTTTTTTTATGGAAAATTGAATTTTCAGCTAACAAAATCTTCAGCAGAAAGTGTCTGCCTTCTGTGGCAAATGTCAGCTCTGTTGAAAAAAGTGGTTTTCATTTTGACTAAAAGGTGAAATTTTCCAATGGGGGGGAATTCAATTTTTTGATCAGCTTTATCTGTGACAATTACTGTAACAGATGCACTGAGATATCTGGGTCTTTAAAGCCATGGATATTTTATCTTATTTTTTCTTCTTCCATGTGCCCTTCTTCAGGGGGAGGGAGAGGTGAAGGGGGGGGAGTTGAACCGTCATGAGTACGATATAAAGAACACCCCAATCAGTACAATGTGCTTGGATACAGCAAAGCTGTCCTGTGCAAAACCTGACTTTAATACGTGTTTCATTATTTATACTCCACTATTGTTTGTTTCTCAATATAATTTGTAATGAATTATTTATTCTACAATCATTTTATTGTAAGTACCTTTTTTAAAATGTATTTCTTCTTTAGTACATTTTAGACTTCAAAGAAGCATCTTAATCTGGAAATGTCCAAAATATCTGACTAAACCTTTGATGATAAGAAGAATGAGCCAAATTGTACCAATGCATAGAGATAGAACCATGCAGAGTTTTACGGCTCACTGCAGCACTTCTTTGGAATTCTACTCTCAGATGGAAGGTGTTGTGAGGGATGGGTTGGGCCATGAAGGAGACTGAGGTGTGGAATCGCAAACTTACTGATCCCAAGGAACTGCAAGGAAGAGGACCCCATTTCCACAGAGGGGCTATCCCTCATGCTGCTCTTGTGGTCTTCTTCCCCGCAAGTAGCATGGCAACTGCCTTTAGACAGACCACCTTTGCTTGCACAAATTCTCACTCCAATAGTGGGATAAGGGTGAAGAGCTTGAGTTATCCATAGCTGCTTCAGTAAAGATACCCACTTGGATGGCTGCTGCTTAGGAAGGGGAGAATACCATATAGAGCAGCTTATCCTCCTCCAATGCCCACCAAGTACGAGGAAAGCAGGGTGATTTTATCTGTCTAATTTAGGGCTCTATATGGTCATTCATTACCATAATATGTGAGTGCCTGTCACATAAAGTCAATAGCAATAAAAAAAAGTCCCTAGTGGACTTTCTGGAGACTGTGGCACTTTTCCTTTTGTGGGGGTCAGAACTCTGCTTGGGGAGCTTCTGTGAACCCCTCAGCAGAAAACAGCAGCCTTCTATGGAAGGCAACACAGGGCCCAATGAAAGGAACATGACCTATGCTTTCCATTTTATTTCTGTAAAACTTGGGTTTAGCCTGACATTTAGTGCAAAGTGTTAGCGGAAATTAACCTTAAGATTCTAATTGAGGTAGGAAAATGATCTCATAATAAAAAACTGAAATGAGACTTGATTGTAATCAAGAAATAAAAAAAAAGGGATGCCATTTGGTATTTAATAAAAAGTAGCACGCACAGCTTTTGGTAGGTAATTTTCTTGGGTGGCATTAAAATGAAATGCAAAGCATATAAAAAACAAAAAATCCTATTCAAATGCTTTATGGAATCATAAATTGCAGTGACATTACAATGAGAACATGATTTGCCCAGTCAAAAGCAATTATGTTAGGGGAAAAGGGGAAAACAAGAAAGCTGTGGTCATCATAAACATTGTCAGCCCAAATCTGCATCTCTGTGCCTGTTATGCCAACTTGCCCTACTATTTCTCTTGCATCTCAAAAAAAAAATTAATTTCTCTTTCCCTGATTAAATGGACCTCTAAGCTCTACAGAAATGAAGTTTTTTGTTCAGTTTATCTTTTTAAGTGTGTGTGTTCTTTGGGATTTTTTTTTTTTTTTTATTTAGTTCATCCATGAAATGTTGCTTCCGACTGCTGTATATCACACTGCAGCCATTGCACCAGTGCATAATGAACTGCCATAATCTAATGAGCACATTAACCTTCAGAGTAATAAAAATGTGTATTTGTCTTTTATATACTGCAAATGTAATGGACATTGCCTTTCCTTCTGACCCATAACTTTGACTGTGGTTGAGTTTTAATTAGGCCTATAGTTAACAGGTCAAGATTCTGTCTTTTTCTTGCAACACAAGAAAAGAAAGGGACTCAGTCCTGCAAGGTGCAAGACACTTTAACTGCCACTCATTTCAATGGGAGTTCA
The DNA here is from genome assembly GCF_028017835.1 of Emys orbicularis. NCBI lineage: Eukaryota > Metazoa > Chordata > Testudines > Emydidae > Emys > Emys orbicularis. Next base: position 11,124,217 of record NC_088688.1, read on the forward strand.
GGGTGCTCAGCACTCTACATAGGGGTTCAGCACCTTGCCGGATCAAACCCTTAATAGTCAATGTTACTGACAAATAACAAAGGGCTAAATCAGATTCAAAAAGTTCAGGCAGAATGGGCAATATTAAAGTCAGCAATTGCCAACAGTTACAGATGTAAATGAGTTACCACTAGTGCCCCATGCTTAGAGCAAGAAAACCTTTGGTAGCTGTGTAGTATCTCTTGGTAAATTATTACTCTTACATGGCCATGGCTGTATCTACTATTGTACCATGATGGGAGATATCTATGTACTAGCGGGTAAGGCTTTTATTTAAACACCCAGTACATTTCAAAGGGTCTGGGTTACCTACTTTAAATGGTGTGGTAATGCTTGGCGTTGGGGAGGCAGTGTGAACTAGTCACACTGGTTGGCGCAATATGGCACTATCCTGAGTGTCAGAAGGAGGCTGGGGCTCTCTGATCCCAACTGACCTGCTGTCTTTGGTTCATTTGAAATTGGAGTTGGAACTGTAGGCTGTCACTTTCATTTGTAAGGGGTTTCCCGGCCCTGCTTGCCAGCTAGGGGGCTCTGTTAGGAAAGTGTGTGATGACTGCAGTTTGAGAAGAGCCAGCATCAAACAAGGTGAGGTGAATTGTTCCTTTGCTTTAGGGAGCAACCTGCTTTGTCTCTGTTTTTTGTTTTTTGTTTTTTTGGGTTTTGTTTTGTTTTTGCATTTTTGTGTGTTATTGTTCTGAATTCTAAGAAATAAAGTAGTGTTACACTGCAACTTTCCAGCAATTGTATTGTTATGTTTCTTTATCTAAATTTCTCTGTTTGCATGTCGTGAAACTAACACTGTACATTTGAGCAAATCTCTATGCTTCTTCTTACCCTTTGTCCATTTTATCGATTTACATTCTAAACTCTTTGGGGCCAGGACTGTCTGTCATTGTGTTTGTACAGTGCCTACCACAATGGATCCCTGATCTCAGCTGGATCATTTAGGTGCCCTTGTAATATAAAAAAAAATGGATTTAGAGATACTAAAAAATATTCCCGTTGGCTATGAAGTAGAGCTGGCCCAGTACTATGAAAGAAAAGGTTAAGGAATATCTGTTCAAATTTGTAAATGGATTTGCTTTGACTGCTCTCGCTAGTCCTTTTGCGTTTGCTTTCTTTGAATATTGTAGCGAAATAATTTACTTGTAGGACCATTCACAGAAACTGAGAAGCCTAAGTGAACGCTGCCAAATATTTGCAGACAGTGAATTTTGAATTTATAAGCATGATTGTTTGCACTGGAAACTTGTTTCTAAGAATTACATGCATCTAATCAAGGAAGAGAAGCAATGTCATGTGAACTGCATGTCCAATCTTAAATTCACCAAAAAAGCTGAAGTTTTTAAAAGTAAAAATCTGACCATTGTTCCCAATAACGTTACAAAGCTGAGATTTGTTCTCTGGAATCATTCACTGAATGATTTCAAACTAAGAATAAATGTGAGCCAATTGCAAACAAACAGATAGAAGCAAAATGTGTTAACTAAATTATTGGCCACAAATTATTCATCCACATCTACTCAAAAGTCAGTAGGAGCCTGATCCACAAATGATTAGGCACCAAACTGCCTAAATCCCTGTACAGGGCTGGTGGAACAATTTTTATAGCAGAGGTGCTGATGATGGAAACCATCTATTTGGTGTTTGTTATTACTACTTCATGACTGGGGGCAGCAACTCCAGAATCCCTAGTTCCAGCACCACTATCCCTTTGTGGATCTGGATGCAGAGGCCCAATGCAAAGCCCGTTAAAGTCAATGGGATGCATTGAAGCAAGATTAGACTCCTTAGTTAAAAATTCCCCTTGACAGCCCTTGCACAAGGAAGTCCAATTCAAATTGCCCCTCCCTATACTAGTATGGCAACTTGTAACACAGGTGTTTCATGCACAGACCAACATTCCATAGACTACCAAGGGATGTGTGAATCAGCACTTCACCCACTACCCTAGGTGAATCTCTTCCACTTGGTGTGTTGTACTAGGAGGGCTGTAACATCCCTTGGTGGAGGAAAGGTTGCAGCTTCTTCGCACAGCTGCAATTCACCTCCATTGGCCTTTCCACCACCAAAATCCTGTGCTCTGTGTAATGGCAGTTTATGTTGGCACAACACCAGGTGAATGTGACTCAGTGTGTAAAATTCATCCCTATGAAGAAGGCCAGTGATAGGCCTATGTACTCCTTAAACTCTACTTAAGCACCACGGGCTTAATTTCACCCAGTGTGTCTAGTTCTCAACCTCCCCAGGTCCCGATGTAGGACCTTTAGTTACAGGAGTGCTATATAATTGAGTCATATCTGTATCTGTGTGTGTATATATCTATATCTTTATATTAACTAGCTGTCTCATATATAGATATAGATATAGATATACACACATACAGATATGACTCAATTATATAGAACTCCTGTAACAAAAGGAGAGTGTGTGTGTATGTGTGTGTGTGTGTGTGTGTGTGTGTGTGTGTGTGTGTGTGTGTGTGTGTGTGTGAGCTAGTTAATATAAAGATACCCTCTACTGGCACATAAGAAATAGGTAGCATTGTTCACAAGCGAGTAGATTAATTAAAGCTGTTATGCACTGAATGTGGCTTCCTGAGTCTAGCTCTCCACATCTGTTAATAATCCCTCACTAAATGAAAGGGTAACTGATTTTAGTGTGCTGAAGACACTCAAGCAGACATATAAAAGAAGAGAAAAATTGCTCTTACCATTCTTTTTATTTGTGGAGGACTCTCGGCATGGTACATTGGCAGAGTGATGTATGGCGAGATTTTCCCTGAGGAGCACCAATAGTCCTGGCATTGTTCATCTTCACTTCATATCCTGTATATGACCTTTGCTGTGTTCACAGAGGACAAAAATCATCACTCTCCCCAACCCCCACTAAAATGCAGTTCAACGTCTTTGAGCCAAAGGAAGTACAAATAGGCAGTTTCTATTGTCTTCAGAATGGAAATTAACACTCTGAATTTAAGTTCTCAAAGGCACACTTCAATGACATTGAGAGTGAATGTTTCAACGTTTTACTTACATTACATGTACATAGTTATCAAAGACAACATGTTTTCTGTGTGGAACAAGGCACTGGAAGCCAGGTCTCCTAGATTCTATTCCCATATTTGACCCTGACTCACTGTATTGCCTTAGGATAATCAAATAGTTTAACTGAGGTATACAGAGGTTTCCCATGTACCTTTATGACCCCCTGAGTACCAAGGGAATACAATGGTTCTCAAACTTTTGTATTGGTGACCCCTTCACACAGCAAGCCTCTGAGTGTGACACCCCCCCCCCCCTTATAAATTAAAACACTTTTTAAAATATTTAGCACTATTATAAATGCTGGAGGTGAAGCAGGGTTTGGGGTGGAGTCTGACAGCTCGCAACCCCCCATGTAATAACCTCACAACCCCCTGAGAGGTCAAGACCCCCAGTTTGAGAACCCCTGGGATAACACCTAATTCAGAGGTGTTGTTAGGATACATTTTTTAATGGTAGAAAATACTCTTCCAGATTCTTGGATGAAATGCTCTGAAAAAGTATTATTTTTATTGCTGGAAAACAGAGCTGTTTTTAAATATTAATAGTAATCAGTGTTGCCAACTTTCACAATTTAATTGCAAGGCTCATAATATTTTTTTTCTTAAAGCCCCAGATCCTGGAATCCAATTTTTTACCTGAATCTCAGCTTTAATTTAAAAAAAAAAAAAAACACAGTATGGTTCTAACCCACATGATTACAGAGAAAAGGTTACAAACATAACCTGAATGCATATTAAGGGCTCAGAAACCAAAGGCAAATAAAAAGACCCCAAAGATTTATTTTTCTTTGTCTTGTGATTTTGGGGGGCTGGACTCCATTTTTGAACACTTGGGGTTGGCAATAGTGTAAAAGAACCCCCAGATTGTCTACATACCTAAATTGAATAACCACATTTTCTTATTGTTGTAACCTTCATCCTTCCTCAAACCTCATTCCCAACACCACAGAGTCTCATCTCACTGGGTAGCAACTAAATTAGGCCCTGATCATACAAGGCACAAAGCTCAGACAGGCCCCAAAACCTGCACAGACCACCATGGAAGTCAGTGGACCTCTGCATGGACATAGACATCAGCTTCTCCTGTCACTACAGGACTGAGGCCTTTGTTCCTAAATCGCATGGGGAAGGGCCCTTGTCTTTCTGTTTGTAATGTACTGTGCTGCGCATACTGTAGAAGCAACAATAAATAACAATAGCAATGATATAGGGCCAAATCCTCAGGTCCTTAGTATTTTGAGTCAAAGGAAGTTCATCTAAGTCACAACTGAGTTCAGACCTGAAGATTTGGTCCATAATATCTTCCTCTTCTCCACCAAGTCTACTTCTCTTTGTTTCTTTTATGAAGGAAGATGATCAGACTGCACTTAGGGCTCCACAGTGATTTGGGCTAGCTTCCAAGGCACTGGAAGGCATCTAAATTGTCTTTATATTATTTCTGATATGCTGTTTACTTAGGTGGTGGCTGGAGACAACAAATAGCTCTGTTTCTTGAACATCAAGGCACAAGTGGAGTTCCAGTTAAACGAAGAACCATCACATTTCAAGTCATCTGTCATCTGCATGTGATGTTTCAAACAAGTGGGCATGACAAACTCACTCACTATTAACATATTTCTCTACTGGTTTCCTCTTCTCTATTATAGCAAACATAAACTTCTTGTCTTCACTTACAAGGACCTACCTAACTCCATCCCCCCTATCATCTCTCATTCAGTATCAAAAGATTGATTTCCTCTTCCAATAAGCCCATGTTGTCATCCTCCATCACCCACATGTTAATTTTTCAAACAAGCATCTTTGTGCTTTCTCCCATGCTGCCCCTCACTCTTTGGAGATGCTTACCATAAACATCCACAAAATTAACTCAGTATCCTCCTTCAAATCTTTCCTTAAATCTCTCCTCTGCCATGAAACCTACAAAAACCTTGACTGCAGTTAGCCTGCTGGTGTACTGAGATAACTGCCTGCCATGCTGGCTAAGATTGTCTCATTGTTCCTTTGTACTTCCCCCTCGATCTGTCTGTCTCCACCTCTTTTCTCATGTCTTCTACTTAGCTTATAAGCTCTTCGAGGAACACACTGTCTTTTTTTCTATGTTTGTGCAGCATCTAGCACAGCCAGGTCCTGGTCTGTAACTAGAGCTCATAGGTTTTATAGTAATACAATAAATAATAATCATATTAAAATTACCAAGGGAATATAATGAGATGGTTCTCTCCTGGGGGCAAACAAATAACATGTATTGACCAATGTCTCCGCTGATGGAGTTTTGATGAGCACCACCCATGGCCAACAAGTCCATAGGACACCTAAGTATACTGGCTTTCCCTTTAACATGATTGTGTACTGCTGCATTTCTGGGTGGTTGCTTTTTTTTTTTTTTAATCACAGGAGCCAATCAGCATGTTTTGAATGTTTCTTAGTAACTACTAAAGGGAAACTGTGAAAGTACACATTTGGCCTTGAAAACAATATTTCAGGGGCCAGAAGGCATTTAATTCACATCATATTGCAAGGGCACCACATGTTTTGACAGGCCCTGAGAGAGGTAATTCAATGAGCATCACTTTAATGATATATGATTTAGACAGCTATTTTTTCCTTTGTCCTCTCTGTGACCCTGCTCCTTCCCCCCTTTCTTTTCAATGCCGCCACAGAGTCACTATCACAAAGATGTCAGATCTGTAGCTGACTGTGTCCTTGTTCAGTTATTCACAGGATAGAATAAACATACAGATAGCTGCACCATTTGCAAATCAAGGCAAAGACAATTAATTAGATTCCCAGTTCTCTTCGCCTGTCCACCAGATAGGTTAGACATATTGAGCCAAGTTCATCCCTGGTGTAAGCCCATTGATGCCGATGGAGTTGAACTAGGGAGGAACTTGGATCCAGGTAGGCAAACAAAGGTTTAGTGTTTAGTGGGCTCCTTCAGAGTAGTGTGACACAAGAATCCATCAATGTAACATAAGTGCACAATCCTTCCCTACTGGCCAGGCGTTTCATTGCTCCAGTGGAACATGGCCATTGTAGGAGGGAGAGGAGATCTCTGGGGGAGCGAGGGGAAGTCCTGTGGCTGATTTTGAATATCAAAGCAGAGAACTTGTACTGTATTTTGTACTCAAAGAAGAGTCAGCAGGTGTTGTGCTCATTAGACCTCTCTTGGTTAGGAAAAAGACAGACTGCCACATTTTGTAGCCGTTGGAGCTTTTTCAGGGTGTGTGGCTTCATTCCTGGATAGAATGAGTTGCAGTAATTAAGTATGGAGGTCATGAATACATAGATCGCTATGAACAGGCCAGTGTCTGATAGCGTGGGGCTCAACCTTCTAGCCAGCTGGAGACTGAAGTTGGTGGTTTTTGCCATCATATAAGCTCTGAGGAGAGGACCATATTTTTGTTCTGTCTTTATACAGTGCCTAGCACAATGCACCTGGTTCATGTCTAGGGCTCCTATAGACTCCACCTGGATCCAGGACTGTTAAGGGGAAACTCTGAGGGGCCCTAGAACCCAGGAAGTGCCTCCCATCACCATGTGAGTGGGTTGCAGAGAGCCAGGGACTCCAGCCGGGAGGACCAGAAGCAAAGATCCCCTGGGTCAGCCTGGGTTAAGCCCTAAAAAGACATTCAGTGCTGACAGATTAATACATCTCTGTCACTTTTTGAATCAGACTGGAATTCATTTGTTAATATATCCCTGCTTAAGCCTGTAAATTATTATTATTTTTCCTAGTTAATAAACCTTTAATTAGTTTGTTACACGACTGGCTACATGTGTTGTCTTTGGTTTAAGATCTAAGGTACAAATTGTTCTGGGGTAAGTGATTTGTCTCTTGGTACTGGAAGCAACCTGAATATTTTGTGATTTTTGGTCTAAGTGACCATTTATCACTAAGTCCAGCTTGCCTGGGTGGCAAGATATATTGGAGAGCCCAAGGGAACTATCTGTGACTCCATGGTAAGACTGTTACACTGATCTAAGAGTTCACATTTGTTACAGGTTTGGTGAAATCTAATTCTAGAACATACTGCCACCAGTCTGGGGTATCTGCCCTGCTTTTACAATGTGCCCTGAGGTTGGCACTCCAGGCATGAACCACTCCAGACAGTGTGACAAGGCGTTAGGCACCTTAAATCCTTTTATGACTCCCACCCTATGCTAACAACAACTTCAGGCCTACAGTAGCACTGTGGACTCCAAAAGAACACTGAGGCTAATGAACAATTTAACAATCTGAAGGTAAATGTCCTTGATAGTGGAGTATCTTATAAAATAGGCATGTTCACTGAAGCATGTCCCTTTTCCTACCAGCATCACCTCAGTGTTCCCTGGGTACAATTCCTCTTCAACCTGCTACTGATTTCAGATAGTCATTGATAGAGCTGGGAAATGGTGCTGTTTACATGTTGGTGCTGTCTGTGGTATGTTGGCATATCAACCCATCCTCTCTCGTTGGCTCTCCCAGTGGCTCTATGTAGATATTGACTAATACAGAGGATAGGTTGTGCGTTGTGATACCTAGTACATAAGGAATTTGGAGATGGAAGAACAGTTGCCCACGGGTTCAATCTCAGAGAACTCAGAGAACTGGCTGTGAGATGGTCCAGGAGAGAGTTCTTCACTCCTTCAGCTGCTTGGAGACTAGGCAGAAGTATTTGTTGATCAACAATATGAAATACCACAGAGGTGTCCGACTGAATGAGTATGGATGAACTTCTTTTACCTATGGACAGGAGGAAGCCATCCATCACAACAGCTGTCTCGTAGCATGCTCTCTTACGCCCTTGTAAATCCACTGACTTTAGTGGAGATACTCCTTATTGTCACTGGTGTAAGTGAGAGGAAACTATTCTTGAAAGACAAGAGCACCTTCATATTCTGCACCTAAATACTGGTGTGTAATTTGATGCATATTATTGATTATGCTTTGTACATAGACATCTCAGTCTTGATTACAAGTTTAGTTCTTCCCTGGCATGCATATTTATGGCTTATTACAGCAATCTATAACCCACTAACAACCCCACCCAGCTGCTCCCCTTCCTCTTCCTTCCTGTGACTGGAGGGGTGTTAACGGGCCACTTCACCTTGAATGGTCCCTTGAAATGTGTTAACTACTTATTCCAAACAATCTGTTCCATCTGGTATTTGGCTGTGACACTGAGTACATTTCCCAGGCCTGAAGAAGAGTTCTGTGTAAGCTCGAAAGCTTGTCTCTCTCACCAACAGAAGTTGTCCAATAAAAGATATTACCTCACCCACCTTGTCTCTCTCACATATATCTTCAGTGAGTGCTGAAAATACAGGGTATGCTTATCTATACTTAAAATAAGCAGCTAGTTGCTTGGCAACGGAGTACCAGGGCATTTTACCCATTCACCTCCGTCGGGTTTGATTATGATTTTGATGGCATCGTGGTACTTGATATTTTCAGTATCTAAAGACACACTCCTCTGCTGCTCATATATCAATCCACAGTATAATCACTGGAGGGATCCATAAAACCTTATTGTTTACAGAAGCCTAGTCAATGATACAAAAGCTACCGACACAGGATTGCATCATTGTCAGTATATTTCCGTACACTTGGGTTAAGATCAAACTGAAAGCCCCTCGCATATGCCAGTTCTCACAGGGTTGTTTTTTATCAACATCTGTGTTTGTTTATATGAAGAATAAATATTTAAATGGGGTGAAAAAAATCTAAATCTGCTGCTTTTCCCCCTGTTGCCTGAAAGAAATTCATGGAACTTTCTAGTTTGCATAAATAAGAACTTTGCGCTAGTTTCCTCAGAGGGATACTAAGTAAATTTTTTCACTTCAAATTTAACCACATAAATGGCATTCCCAATTATAATGTATCTTTGTGATCCAGAAAAAAACAGCCAGGAGGCATGGGAGATGCTAACCACTGATGCTCAGAATGGGAAATGAAGGAGGTTATTACTACAATTATTATTTGTAATATGTATTACAAGTAGGCTTAGAGACCCTAACCAACATTGGAATCCCATTGTACTAGGCACTTCACAAACCCACAGTAAGAGACAATCCCTGTCTCAGAGGGCTTACGGTCTAAATAGACAAGAAAAACAAATTGGGGGGGGAAGGGTAAGTGCCATTAGAACCATTTTAGAGATGTGGGAATGAGGTACACACTGTAGTGGAGAGGCAAATACAATATAGCAATGAGACACCCTGATGTTAAAGAACTCATGAGTTTTAAGATGCACTCCCATGAGACTCTGACAGCTTTGTTTGTTCCCTATGCTTATTGGATATATCATATGGTATCATGAGATTTCACGATAAGTCTAGCAAAGATTTACAATCCCTATTCCTCTCTCTGAAATTACTCTTCTCATGTCAATACTGAACAAACATTCAAAGGAACATAACATGTCCATCAGAGTCTGTGATGAAACTCAACATTTAAATGCAAATTGATGTTTTTTTAAATTGCCAGATTTATATCTTCCTTTCTTTGGGAAATAAGCTACATGCAAATTTTTTGCCACATTTTGACCTTTTACCATTTACTTTTTCCTAACACAGAACGCTAAATGAATTCCTCTTAATTGCACGCGCATTGTTAACATGCTGCAAGAATTTGAAAATGCCATTTCGGTACCTGCCAGTACGTCTGTGTGGCAGAATTAAGTATAGAAACCTGGGCAAATTTGGAATCCAATCACTGAGCAATCTGAAGACACACAAGCACCCTGTGATGAAACAGTTATACCAGCTGAGACTCTTGCTGTTCTCAGCACAGTGTGGATTTATCAAGAACAAATCATGCGACGCCAACCTAACTTCCTTCTTTGACAGGGTTACTGGCCTAGACGATAGGAGGGAACTAGACATGAGCTCTTGATTTTAGTAAGACATTTGACACAGTCTCAAATGACATTCTCATAAATATATGAGGGAAATGTGTTCTGGATGAAATTCCTACAAGGGGGGTGCACAACTGATTGAAAGACTGTACTCAAAGAGTAGTTATCAATGGTTTACTGTTACACTGTGAGGACATACTCAGTAGGGTCCAACAGGGGCCAGTCTTGTGTCTGGTACTTTTCAATATTTCCATTATTGACTTGGATAATGGAGTGGAGAGTATGCTTCTAAAATCTGTGGATGATACCAAGCTGGGAGGGGTTGCAAGCATTTTGGAGTACAGGATTAGAATTCAAAACAACCTTGACAAATTGGAAAATTGGTCTGATTTCAAAGAAAAGTGCAAAGTTCTTCACTTAGGAAGGAAAAATCAAATTCACAACTACAAAATTGGAAATAACTGGCTAGATGGTAATACTGGTGAAGAGGATCTGGCAGTTAGATTGGATCACAAATTGAATGAGTCACCAATGTGATGTGATTGTGATAATGGCTAATATCATTCTGGGGTGTATTAACAGGACAGCAAAGGTTAAAAAAATGGGTGTGTTTCTTCTTGAGAAAACAAGATTGAGCAGGGGACCTGATAGCAGTCTTCAGTAAGTTAAGTTCTGTTTGCAGAATGAAGCCTTACTCTTTGTTAACAGAAATGACAAGGGGGCTCAATGCAGGTGGCTGTCTTTGCAGGGTTGGGGTCTTGATTAGAGCCAACACTACCATAGAATAAGTGAAGAATGATTCTTCCATATTCTGTACCCATGTACCAATTAACACCCGCATAAACAGGGTTCAAAAGTGAATGTAAATGCCTCTGTATCAAAATAATGATTTAATCCCAAGTTACACTGGTGTAAGTGATTGCACAGGGAAAGGGAAGGGAAAAATCTGACCCTGAATATTTTTATCCTAAACTGAGGATATTTTTCAATTCCAGAAATAACCATGCACCATGTCTGCTAACTATGATTGCATTTCCTTCATAGAATCATAGAATATCATGGTTGGAAGGGACCTCAGAAGGTCATCTAGTCCAACCCCCTGCTCAAAGCAGGACCAATCTCCAACTAAATTATCCCAGCCAGGGCTTTCTCAAGCTTGACCTTAAAAACCTCTAAGGAAGGAGATTCCACCACCTCCCTAGGTAACCCATTCCAGTGCTTCGCTACCCTCCTAGTGAAAACGTTTTTCCTAATATCCAACCTAAACCTCCCCCACTGCAACTTGAGACCATTACTCTTTGTTCTGTCATCTAGAACCACTGAGAACAGAGTAGATCCATCCTCTTTGGAACCCCCTTTCAGTTAGTTGAAAGCAGCTATCAAATCCCCCCCTAATTCTTCTCTTCTGCAGACTAAACAATGCCAGTTCCCTCAGTCTCTCCTCATAAGTCATTATGAGGCTGGTGTGGCAAGAGCCTTAAAACACAATGTGGCCTCCCATTTCCCATCACATTCCCTAATTCTCAAGTGGGGAATATCAGAACTACTTTAGTGTAAATCTCTCACTAATAAAGTAAGTTCATTGCTAGCAGTTACTTTGTTCCATTATTGTCTCCAATATTGCATACATTAAGTACAAATATGCTGTTATTATCATTCCTAGAATTTTCCTAATAGAAAATATTATTTGACCTGAGCAGTTGCCAAAATTTGGGATTTAATGAGGTGTTTCACTAAGGAGGAGAAATTGATGTTGGAGACAAGCAGGATTGCACAAAAGAAATACCTATTTACAAAGAATGTATAAAGTCCTGTTTCCTTGTACACAGCAGGAATCAAACAGGAGACAGTTTCTTGACTCACAGTTCTAAGCCTCTTTTCAGACAGCACTCAGACAAAAAACTCTCTTTCTAAGCTGTTCTCAGAGTCATGTCCCCATGCTTGTTTTGACTGTGTCCTTGGTGTCCTGCTATTTCTCTCCAGCTTTTCTTACTTCTCTCACAGAGACCAACGCATACGTCCACCAAACTATACACAGAAAATGTGTCCACCCACATGTCCTACTGATTTGGGCAGTGACCGGTGCCTGTGTTTTGAGTAGAGGCTGCTTTTATCTGGTTCCACAAAGGATCTTAATTGTTTCTTATTTATCTATAATGAAGGGTGACTGTTACACTCACCAATTTCAACAGGGGTTAGCCCAACCCATAGCAATATATTTCAAGAGTTAAAGATGAAGGAAGAAGGTTATCTTCGGACTCCTTATAATTCATCACAAACCCCAATTAATTCACACCATTCGCACTGTATTAGTAGTATAGATGGAAAGGATCACCTGCGATATAGTTTTTTCACTCATACCAATTCAGCCACATATGTTGTGCCCAAAATATCTGACGTCTGTTTTTCCAAGTGCCATCTGTGCATACAAAATATCAGGCTATTGCATGCCAAGCTAACCATTTTCAAGGATGGATATACCCATATGCAGTGGGGGCAGGAATGTTCTTGTTGGGCAAAAATTGCACTGGTCTATCTTGTCATGAGACCTTTGTAAAATAAGTAATGGTTTTCTTCACAAAAGGTTGAAATTCACCCTGTGCACTGGGCCTGGAGAAGGTCTAGGCAGCACTGAAGTTCCTAATGCCCTAATTTGAGGGTTTAAGTGAGAGTTAAGATGGCTTGGTGCTAGCTCTTTGTAAAGGGGCAAGTTTCACTCAACAGGGGCAGTATTTTTTCTAGACTCCCAAAACTAGAGGCTCACAGGGCCTAAAACCAAATGTTTGATAATTCCATGGCATCTTGCTACATCTGGCTCCTGGGACCACAATTTAACAATAGGCCAAGTTATATCCGTTGTGCCATTTAGAAGTAAGCTGGATAAATCCTGGGTAAGTATAAGGGGAATATATTGAAGGGAACAATCCTGCCCTGATGGAAGGACAGGCTAGATGATTTAGCTGAGGTCTTACCGTCTCTAAGTTCCACGGTTTTCAGTCAGTGCCTCTGCCTCCCTCCTCCTTCTCTAAAATAAATGCTTTCCTAGATGAACCTGCACTAATATATTTTTCTCTCCTCCCATTTATCTTCTCCTCATTACCTCCCTCACTTCATGTTGCTATTGCCTTCTTAGCAGAGTCCTCAAGGGATGAGAGTCATCTCTTTATCACTCCCGGGCATTCCCCAGGTGTGCCAAGCCACTAGCCCACCTAGTTTGTTTTATCCTGATTTCCTTCACTGATTGGCACTACTACATCACCATAGTTCAGTCATATTCTCAATCAGATAAGCATCTCAGCCATTTTCTGTTGGCTTTGTAATACCACAGTTCTACTTCCTTGAGGCTCCCAGCCACAAGATATCATATACAAGAACCCCCACTATCTTCAACAGAATTTCTAGGTACAAGATGCTTAAAGGATTGGGTCGAGGCAGTATAACAAGTATGGCAGGAAGTAACAGAAATAGCTGTCAATTGGGGGAGCCCATTGAAATCAATGGAAATTTTCCATTGACTTCAATGGGTTTTGAAGTCAGGCTCTGCGATAACATCCCTTCATGTGCACTTACTTTAATAAAGCTAATGAATATAGTCCTACAAATACCAGTCTTGATCACAAAATACTCACTACTCTTATGATAATAAAAAGTACTACCTGCAATTATCCCCTAACTGCCTGTGCTTATGGGATATGATGCTCAAATCTATTGCATTTGCTGGAAAGTCAAAATATAATATAAAAGATGTGTCATGTTCTTTGCTGACTGTGGTGGGTGAGGACCCCATTGAGTCCCCACGAGACCACAATTTGGGCTGCTTAGAGAGTCCTTCCCCTACTTGTGGCATACAAGGAATTCTCTAAATAAAACAAACAAGAAGGTTATTTTCCTCTCCCTGAGTTTGCTGTAAATTACTTAAATAAATCGCCTTCTCCAGAAAACTTAAAAAACTGGTGCAATTCCCAGTCTGCTCCTGATCTAACCTAGACAGGGAGATAATTCCCTAATAAATTCTATAGATTGGTTTAAAAATTACAGAAAGGAGACCATTTGTATTGAACAATGTAGACTTTTGATCAGTTTCACTAGACATTTCCACCCCCATTGAATTCCATAGGCTCTTTTTTTTTTTTTTTTTTTTTTTTTGTATGTAATGATTGGCATGGGAAGGTATAAGTAGAGTAAGACTCAGGAAAATGCTCTAAAAATAAATCACAAGTTTATCAACTTAATAAGCAGATTCCTCAGCTGGTGTGAATTGGAGTAATGCCATCAAAGTCAATGGAGCTATACCAGTTTCTCCAACTGAGGATCTGGCCCGATACGCTTTAAACTGAGCACTCTATTCCCTCCCACTGTGATTTTTTAAATAGCTATAAAAGCAATAATGCATGACCTAGCACAGGATTCTATTGTGTTATGAGGTGTTAGAATTGCAGACTTCCCAAGTAGTATAGTCCTTGGGGGGAAATATAGACTTGCTTAAAAGAGAGAAAATGTGCAAAACTGGATTTTATACATGCAATGGATGGTTGAAGCCCTTGTGGATTCACTGCAGGCTTTACATTTTTGTCTTTGGTCCAAGAGTTTGCACCTGTTCCACTGTGTGTGAGTGTGTAGCCTATAAAGTACCACATTCAATCATTATAAAAAAATGATGAGGCTTAACTGTGTTGTGTTATTGTTATCCCTGGCCAGTTTCAAACTTGAACGTAAAATTAGCAAAATATGTGTTAATTATGAAAAGACAGTTTAAAAATTCTCCACGGACATTTCTGTCAGATGTCATATAAAATATGCTATCATCATCATCATCATCACTCTGCCATAATTGCACATCTAGCTTTCACCAATAGGGCTGGTCAACAAACATTTTCAATGGAAAATTGGATTTTCAGCTAAATGAAACATTTCATGGAGCATTGCTGCTTCTCTTCTAAAATGTTTGGATTTTTTTAGTTTGAAAACCAAAAACTCTGACATTGAAAATTTGGGGGGAGGGGGGTTGGTTGCTGAAAATGTAAACACTTTTGGGTTTAGGCTTTCTGCTTTTCAATGAAAAGTCAATATTCAAAAGAAAACAAACAAAAACAAAAAGCCAATATTTTCTGGTCAGCTCTACTCACTAGCTTTTGATGATAATTGTACAATAGTTTACCTTCCACCCCAGGAGTTTATAGGAACCCAAACAAGCGGAACACAGAAAGGGAGCTCTGTCCACTTCCAATTTATCTCTGCCCTCTATCCACCCACATTCTTGCTAGGAGGAGTATCTGGAATGCTAGGACAGTGCTTGGTGCCAGACTCAGAGCCAAAAACTAAGTAGTTCTTACCTGGCTGAGCAGTGAGGTGGTCTCCCTGACATTGCAGATGAACACAAGGGCACAGAGTGGCCCACAGTTAGTACAGATGTGGCCAGCTCCTCCAAGGCTTAAGTATCCTTAACTCCATAGCACTCAACATCTCAGATGTCAGAATGTTTCATTTCAATTGAAAATGTCAAAATATTTCTTCTTGGTTTGTTGAAATGACCCCCAAATGACTTTCCAAATCTTTTTTTCTTTTTTTTTACAATTTCCATTCTGTGTAAAATTTCAACTTTTCATCCTGGTTTGAGATAGAAATGAATGTTGGAACTTCCCATGGGAGAGAAACTCTGAATTTCTCTCAATTCTGGCTATGACCTATAAAGCCCTATATGAGTCAGGAACCTGCCTACATGAGAGATTGCCTCTCTCCCTAGGCCATACTGCCACAGCTCTGGTCAGCAGGGATATGTAAGATGAATCTCAATCTCTGTCTCTATGAAAGAGAGAGGGTGGTTGGCAGGGAGTTCTTTTTGAGGGCTCCAAGTGTCTTGAACTTGCTTCTCTTTGTTCCAAACTAGCCTAAATGGTGGTGACCTTTTAGTAGGGTGACCAGATGTCCCGATTTTATAGGGACAGTCCTGATTTTGGGGTCTTTTTTTATATAGGCTCCTATTACCCCCACCCCCTGTCCCGATTTTTCAC
This sequence comes from Emys orbicularis, assembly GCF_028017835.1. Taxonomy (NCBI): domain Eukaryota; kingdom Metazoa; phylum Chordata; order Testudines; family Emydidae; genus Emys; species Emys orbicularis. The sequence goes on from NC_088688.1 coordinate 11,140,152, forward strand.
ATTTGCTGTCTGGTCCCCCTACCTTCTAGGCATCCTGCAAAATATATCTGTTGAGTGTGTCTTTGGAGAGGGCTGAGGGTGTGCTTCCCATAATGATAAAGGGGTGGGGACAAGCTTCTGTAGGCGTCTGGTTGGCTGAGTTCCTATTGGAATGCAAAAAGAACGAGGAGTACTTGTGAGACTAACAAATTTATTTGGGCATAAGTTTTCGTGGGCTAAAACCCACTTCATCGGATGCAAATTTGTTAGTCTCTAAGGTGCCACAAGTACTCCTCATTCTTTTTGCTGATACAGATTAACACGGCTACCACTCTGAAACCTATTGGAATGGTTATTTCAGTTTATCAGGATTTCAGCATATTGTATAATTAGTGAATGTGTTGGAATGCCTTGGATAGGCACCTTTTCATAGTTTAAAATCTAAATGAATATATAAAATGTATGGGACATTTCTGTAAGAAACTTTGTGATTTGTTGCCCACAATCCACCATGACTTACTTTCACTCTCCAAAAACAGACATGCCTAACTTCCTCTCAAGGGCTGTAGGTTGTATGGCCCATCACAATAAAAAATAACATGGGTAGAACTACCCCCAGAGGGCATCCAAGCACTGTTAGCCAAATTCTTCCCTCTGTGGATCTGTCTACATTGCACACTAAGCCTGGACTCTCACTCAGGTTTGAGCCCCAACCCTTCTTCCAACCACACACAAATCAGTTTTACTCAGGTCAGCATGCACTCAAGTCTTAGGGGATGGGTCAGAGCCTGAGTCCTGCTATGACTCAATTCCAAGCCTATTCATTCTTCAGGGTGAATGAAGCTCAAACCACAGACCCAAATCAGAAGGGCTGCACTGTGCAGCATGGATGTGTTCAGGGCCGGCTCCAGGGTTTTGGCCGCCCCAAGCAGCCAAACAAACAAACAAACAAACAAAAAAGCGGCGATCGCGATTTGCGGCGGCAATTCGGCGGGAGGTCCTTCGCTCCGAGCAGGTGTGAGGGACCGACCACCGAATTGCCGCCGAACAGCTGGACGTGCCACCCCTCTCCGAAGTGGTCGCCCCAAGCACCTGCTTGGTAAGCTGGTGCCTGGAGCCGGCCCTGGATGTGTTAGCACGGCTGTGAGACCCAGGTCCAGCAACTGTAAACCCAGGTTTGCAATGCAATGTGGACACTCAAGTGTAGGACTGGAAACACCAACTCCACAAGCCTGAGTTCCATAGACCCAGGTTTACAATGCAATGTAGACAAACTCTGTGACACCAAAGCAAATCCAAAGTAATTCTGTTAACAACAGTGGAGTTGCTCTGGATTTTCTAGGGATTAGAATATGACAATTAAAAAATTGTGTTTCTTTAATTTGGGGGAGGGAGACAGGCAAGTAGATAGAAAAAACATTGTTTTGTTTCCTGTGGCATGTTTTTCATTCTAGGGCACATCTGCCAGATTTTGCTTATGTCCTCTGGAGGAGTTGCCTTACCAAAGGATGTTTTGATAACTATAACAAGTAGCTGTGGTTAGTCAGATGTGCAAAAGTCATTTTAAGGATTCACTTCAAGGTTACATGTTATTGTCCATTGCAGGTTTGTACATTTTACCCTTCAGCCCAGTGAGAAACTCTTTCCACAGACATATAGAAGTTAGGGATCATAGCTAGGGACGATCACCTAATCCATTCCTATCAGTGTAGAATTCTTCCTGTTTCCTAGTGATTTATGCATTCTAGTATTAAATGTCTCAAGTGATGGGGCTTCAGATGATTATTCCAATCTAATTGCGCTCATAGTAAGGAAGATTTTTTTTCCTGATGGTCAGCCTAAATTGAATTTTTTTCGTAACTTTAGTTTCTATTGCAATTAGATGACTCTTTACTACCCTAATCAATTTATCTTCTTTTTTCCCCAAAAAACCTAATAGATGACAAATCAATGGAAGAAAAAAATCCTCAACAACTAGGAATGTGCCAACCTATATGTTTAGTTATTTCCTCACTATCATATATTGGTACTGTAGAAACTCCCATATCGTCTCTCATTAATGGACAGAAACATTTACCATTTTATTGAAAGATACAATAGTATCAATATTGTAAGATAGTGCGCAGTTCCCTTTATCCAATGGAGATTCCGGGTAGCTAAAGTACATATATTGAACAGAATCACATATCATGGAATTTTAACTTATGAAATCTATTTATCTATATTTTGTTTATGGCTGAAAGATGAATAAGAATTATTATTCCTACAAAACTCTACAGTGGAATAGCCAAGATAATAATCTGGACAGTCAATATCCTCCTGGGAGATATTTCTGCAACCTAAAGTGCAGTCCGTGTAAGGTAAAATATTCCTCTTCACTTTGTGCTGAGTTAGAAAGTTTTTACTTTGGAAGCAAGCATCATAAAATTTAAATATCATGGGCTTCCTTGACATTGTGATTCATGATGCAAATAATGGCACCATTAAAAAAGAGTGGAGTAGGTAGCCCATTCTGTTGCAAAGTCTAGGATTAGGGATGCTTGTAATATGACCACAAGACATCAGTGCAAATATATCACCCTCCAGCTGAGTGGAGATGGAAGATGTAGGGGATGGAGCAGTTTGTTAGCATATGATGTGGCATTATCGAGGCTATTGAGAGGTTAACTCAATGAGAGGTGTTGTGATGCCTAATGTGGTAGGATTAAGCATGCTAATGTGATATTTCTAAATTCTGAGTGTATCATGAAAAATTGCAGAGACCTTTTCCACTTTTGCCTGAGGCAGTATGAGAAACCGACATTTCATCAGGCTAAAACCTTTCTTCTGAGGTCACCATGTAAACAGTTAATGAAGCAGAAACACTCAGGGGATTCATTGACTGAGCATATTTAGATGTGTTCTATATAAATGTTCAATTGGAAGTAGTGAAATTGCTCCACTGATGCTTTACCGGAACTGTGGACATTGTACCCTTTCCGTATTAAATGAGGTGTTCATAATTAATTTCTTATTTTCTAAGCCAATGTAACAGTTTGACTATAACTTTTATTAAGCATAACAAAGTTAAAAGAGGGGGGAAAGCCTAGAGGTCACAAAGTACTCGGTACAATATAGAGTGGAGCTAGGAGTTATTGCTGCACTAGAGCCTGGTAATGTTTTTTGCAATTTTCGGTGGAGTTAACGTTTTTGTCTCTTATAATTAGTTACCACCAAATGCTGCAGAGTATTGCATGGAAACAACCGAGACAGTCTTCTTGGAAGCAATGGGTCAATGTAGGAAATGCCTTTAATCTTGCAGGGTGCGCTGACAGGGTGCTATCAGCAGCACCCTGATCACTGATATTGCTGCAGCCTGGAGAAGGCCGCAGGCCCAGCGGAGGGCAGTTATACAGTTTCTGGTGGGGGGATTGTGAGCATCTGTGTGACAATCTCAGGGCTAACAAAGTAATTGGGGACAATATAAGGAGAGGAAACAGGAAGCAGTTCACAAGGAAGCTCAGAGGGTGAGCCTGGGATGGGGAGTGAGGGCTTCAGGGAAGCCTGTGTTGCATGGTATTGTTATGTAAGAGGGAAATAAATGCACACCTTGGTGAGAGATCAATGCCCTGGTGTGCATTTGTGACTGCAAAACCATCGCAACTGGCCAGGCAGCGAGGTTCACCGGGTAGCGACGGACTCCAATAGTCATAGTGTGTCCCTCAATGAATAACTAATGATTCCTCACACATGCAGTTCAAATATTAGGCCCCAATTCTGCAAAAACGTATGCATACACGAACTTTATGAACCCTCAGTAGTCCCTTTGAAATCAATAGGACCATTCACAGTGTGTAAATTTAGTGCCTGCATAATTCTTGGTAGGATTGAAGCCTTAATGATTCACATGTTGCTAGCAATCCATTATAAAAGTAGTCACAGTTTATACTGAGGATGCATTTATATATAGTTTATAAATGGTTAATACATGAGGAATAGATGTTTTAATAATAATTAATTGTTATGGAGGCCAACAAGTTAACAATTTGCTTATAGTGATGGTGCATAAACATTCATAATACCTTTCCCTTATACCATTATAACTATCTATAACACGTTTATCATGTCTGTAACAAGCTGATAAGATCTCTTACTCGTTTATTAACCCTTTATAAACTATTTATAAAAGTAGCCTTAGCACGAAGTGTGAACACTATTCTTTTGCTGTGCAAAGTATAAACTAAAATAACGTAAGACAACAATAGACACTTTAATATGCCACATCAACATTATTAGAACATAAAATACAGGGAAAATAGTCTAAGACATTACCTCTTTAGATAGATAGACAGATAGATAGATAGATCTGAGGGGCAGTAGTTTCCTTCAGGTTTAGTTAATCAGTTTATTTCAGGCCAGTCAGTGCTATAAGAAAAATCTGTTGGTTTTCAAGAAATTTTGATCCATCTGTCACAAAAGTCCTCTGGTTTCTATTTGAAGAAATATGCAATCTGTTCCATTAACAAAATGTCTTAAGTAGTTTCCTCCTTGCATGCATACTAAACCCAGTTGACAGGTGGATATTTTGACCTATGCTTGGTGCAAGCACTGAGTCATTTAGGTAAGCATATGTCTCCACAAAGAAAAGAAAGATAGACACTAATTAAAACCTGGGTAAGTCATCTGGAAGACTGGTGGCACACTCTGGCATTTGTTAACACAATACAAAAGTCACTAATTATAGTAGTATTGTTAGTGCCAAAGTAGTTATAACAGCCTGTCAGTGCTGCATTATAAACCACTATATTCAGGTGTTCATAACTCACCCATAAAAATTCAAATAAGGCTGAAACTTGGCATACATGATCTCAGTTTAGAAGCTCATTTCTTTAACAAATTGGTAGAGAGGGGGAAGAAAGGGAATATTTGACACTTTAAAAAATATGTATAAAAAAAACCTCAGTGGTTAGAAAATCTTATGTTCAACACCACTAGTACTGCAGGAATTCTTCTGGACTGTCAGTGGAACTAATAAAACTACTTCTCTGTGATGTATTAAAACCAGAACCAAAATACTTTTAGAGACCATGGGCTAATTTAATCTTTCAGTTGGACCATTAGAAACTTGGAGTAACTCTGTTGACTTTTGTCCGCATCCGAGGGTGCTGAGGGAGTTGGCTGATGTGATTGCAGAGCCATTGGCCATTATCTTTGAAAACTTGTGGCGATCAGGGGAGGTCCTGGACAATTGGAAAAAGGCAAATATAGTGTCCATCTTTAAGAAAGGAAAGAAGGAGAACCTGGGGAACTACAGACCAGTCACCTCACCTTAGTCCTGGGAAAAATCATGGAGCAGGTATTCAAGGAAACCATTTTGAAGCATTTGGAGGAGAGGAAGGTGATCAGGAACAGTCAACATGGATTCACCAAGGACAAGTCATGCCTGACCAACCTGATTGCCTTCTATGATGAGATAACTGGCTCTGTGGATATGGGGAAAGCAGTGGATATGATATATCTTGACTTTAGCAAAGCTTTTCATATGGTCTCCCACAGTATTCTTGCCAGCAAGTTAAAAAAGTATGGATTGGATGAATGGACTATAAGGTGGATAGAAAGCTGGCTAGATTGTCAGGCTCAATGGGTAGTGATCAATGGCTCGATGTCTTGTTGGCAGCCGGTATCGAGCGGAGTGCCCCAGGGGTCGGTCCTGGGGCTGGTTTTGTTCAACATCTTTATTAATGATCTGGATGATGGGATGGATTGCACCCTCAGCAAGTTCGCAGATGACACTAAACTGTGGGGGAGAGATAGATATGCTGGAGGGTAGGGATAGGGTCCAGAGTGACCTAGATAAATTGGAGGATTGGGCCAAAAGAAATATGATGAGGTTCAACAAGGACAAGTGCAGAGTCCTGCATTTAGGATGGAAGAATCCCATACACTGCTACAGGCTGGGGATCAACTGGCTAAGCAGCAGTTCTGGGGATTACAGTGGACGAGAAGCTGGATATGAGTCAACAGTGTGCCCTTGTTGCCAAGAATGCTAACGGCATATTGGGCTGCATTAGTAGGAGCATTGCCAGCAGATTGAGGGATGGGAGTGATAGCTCAGTGGTTTGCTCATTAGTCTACTAAACCTAGGGTTGTGAGTTCAATCCTTGAGGGGGCCATTTGGGGATTTAGCAGGGGATTGGTCCTGCTTTGAGCAGGGGGTTGGACTAAATGACCTCCTGAGGTCCCTTCTAACCCTGTTATTCCACGATTATTCAGCACTTGTGAAGTCACATCTGGAGTATTGTGTCCAGTTTTGGGCCCTCCACTACAGAAAGGTTGTGGACAAATTGGAGAGAGTCCAGTCGAGGGCAATAAAAATCATAGGGGACTGGGGCACGTGACTTATGAGGAGTGGCTGAGGGAACTGGGCTTATTTAGTCTGCAGAAGAGAAGAGTGAGGGGGGATTTGATAGCAGCCTTCAACTACCTGAAGGGGGATTCCAAAGAGGATGGAGCTCAGCTGTTCTCAGTGGTGGCAGATGACAGAACAAGGAGCAATGGTCTCAAGTTGCAGTGGAGGAGGTCTAGGTTGGATATTAGGAAACACTATTTCACTAGGAGGGTGGTGAAGCACTGGAATGGGTTACCTAGGGAGGTGGTAGAATCTCCGTCCTTAGAGGTTTTTAAGGCCAGGATTGAGAAAGCCCTGGGTGGGATGATTTGGTTGCTGTTGGTCCCGCTTTGAGCGGGGGGATTGGACTAGATGACCTCCTGAGGTCTCTTCCAACCCTAATCTTCTATGATTCTATGATTTCTGGTATCTCTTTTGTGGTCAGGATCCAGGGGTCCTCCACATGCCTATTACTACATGTGGTGTACTTCATCCAGTGCATCAAATGCCCGAACAGCAACCATGTAGGTGAAACAAGACAATCACTATGCTCCCAAATGAACTCACACAGGAGAATGATAAATGACAGAAACACCTGTGGGTGAACATTTTTCATGAAGTGATCACTCTATATCTGACCTATCAGTCCTCATCCTCAAAGGAAACCTGCATGACACTTTTAAAAGACAAGTCTGGGAGCTTAAATTCATAACTTTGCTAGACATTAAAAATCATGGACTGAATAGAGACACTGGATTTATGGCTTGCTACAACAATCTATAACCCAATAACAATGCCCTCCCCAATTGTTCCGCCCCCCCTTCCTTTCCTCCCTATGACTGGAGGCCTGTTAACAGCCCACTTCACCTTGAATGGTCCCTTGAAAAATGTGTTACCCACTTATGCTAAACGATCTGTTCAAACCTTATATTTAGCAGTGAGACTTTGAGTTAGTTTCCCAGACCTGAAGAACACCCCCATGTAAGCTCAAAAGCTTGTCTCTTTCACCAACAGATGTTTGTCCAATAAAAGATATTACCTCACCAACCTTGTCTCTCTAAGGTTTGATAATGTCAAATCTGTCCATGGGAAGGAAGGTCCTGGATGCCAAGGAATCCCAGGCTGGTCCTATACATCATATGTTCTGTATGAGAGTCAGTGTGGATTTGTCCACATTCAACTGTAGACCCAAGTCCAGGAACAGAGAAAGCACTGTTCATGTGGTGGACAAGACCTCTTGGTAAGACCGAACCTTGAGTAGCCAATTATGAGGTATGGGAATACTACAATTGCCTGACGATGCAGGTAGGGAGCCACCACTGATAGAACTTTTGAAAACACTCTCAGAGCCAAGGACAGACCAAATGTGAACATCTGATACTGAAAATGATGTTGGCCTATGACAAAACTCAGGAACCTTTTGGGAGATGGGGGTATCACTATGTAGAAATACTCATCTGGAAGGTCGAGAGCCAAAAACCAATCCCCAGAATGTATAGATGGAGTTATAGCTGCCAGAGTCACCATCCTGAACTTTTGAGGCCTCACAAATTTGTTTAGAAATCTTAAGTCTAAGGTTGGTCTCCACCCTCCATTTTTATTCAGTACGAGGAAATACCTCCAATAGAATACCTTCCCCTGTGTTGAACGGAGACCAGTTTATCACTCCTACATAAAGAAGGGAGTTTATTTCCTGTCTTGCCAGGAACTCATCTGAGGGGTCCCTGAAAAGGGATGGGGAAGGGGAACAATAAGGAGGGAAGGAGGTAAAATGGATGGTGTAGCCTGATGGTATTACTTCTATCACCCATTTGTGCAAGATGATACATTCCCATGTTTGCTAGAAATGGGAGAGTCTGTCTCCAAATGGTGGGAGGTGGGCAAAATGTTGAAGCTGGCAGACTAATGGCAGGTTGAACCCTCAACCATCCCATCAAAACTGACGCTTCGATGTTGAAGTCACATCAGGTGGTTAGAGGGTCTCTTTCTCTGGAACCTGTCTCTCTTTCTAGGAGGTTCAATAGGTCTCTGAAACCCAGAGAATTGCATCGCATGTGATCTTTGAGCCATTTGCGATCTACTAAACTTTCTTTGGTTTGTAGGAGTGTTGATGCCTAATAAATGTAATGTTCCCCTGGAATCTTTAAGGGTATGCAATGACTTGTGAGTATTCCCCATAAACAACTTCAGTCCTTAATATAGAAGGTCCTCTACCATATTCTGGCCTTCTCTAGGGAAACCAGAAAACTGTAACCAGGAAGCCCTGAATATCACCACTGTTGTAGAGATGGAATGTGTATCCATGGCATCAAGAGCTTCCTGAAGAGATGTCCTGGCCAGTAATTCTACCTTAGCAATAGAGACCTGAAATTGTTCCCTTTGGTCTGCAGGAAGATGTTGAATAAATTAACCAAATTTTGTATAATTTCTGAAGTTGTATTTGGCCATCAGTGCCTGGTAATTTTCAATGCAAAGTTGTAGGGTTGTCAATGAATACATTTTTCTCCCCAGGCCCTTCTGATGTCTGTCATACAGGGTGGGCTTATATTGATGCTGTTTGCCCCATTCATTCACTGCATCAACCACCAAAGAGCTGGGTGTAGAGTGAGAAAATAAGAACTCACAAGAGCTGGCAACCTCAGTACCCGCTCCTATTAAAAAAAAATATTTTGTTTACCAAACTCATGTCTGCACCATTATTCTGGAGACGATGCCTGTTTGTGCTAACCTGCCAATTAGAAAATTGAAAGGTCTGATAACAATACATTGTACATGAGGGCTCTGTTTATTTGACAGGATCAGTGTCTTTTTATGCCATTGGAAGCTTGACGAAGCCATGGAAAGTCTTAGAGTTAGCACGACTCATTTTTCCCCCCCATCTGGTCAGTGAAAACGTCTTTTATTAGAGATGGTCAAAAACTGGTGGGTTGCATGAAAAAATTCAAAACTTTCAAATCTTTCAATATTAAACAAACAAAACCAGGTTTTTGGGGGGAGAGGGCTGTGATTAGTTTCTCTGTTTGTTTTCCCCATTCTCCCTCTTTTTTTCCCTTTCCTTCTGCCCTTTTTTTCTGACTTTCCATTTCCCCACTGAAAAACAGAGGAAAAGGAAGAGAAAAGTCAAAGAAAGGGGGGGGAAACAACAAAAAACCAAAATGTTGCTTTTCAGTTTCAAAAAACGAAAAATGGAGTTTTCAGTTTCAGATTGAAAATTCTGAACATTCTGAAAATCTGAAATTTCCATCCAAAAATAAAATCATTTTTGAAAAAAGGCCATTTTTGTCAATAAAAGGTTTGTAAAGAAAAAAAATTGATCAGCTCTACTCCTTTCCCTGCCCCTGTCTCACAGTGTGGATTCAGGACCATGAGTGCAGAGGAGGAGTACAAAGAAAACTGTCAACATATGAAAGCTGGAAATCAGGACATTTGGAGACAAAAATATGACGGCAGCTTTAGCTGCGTTGGATGCTGCTTCTTGGTTTAACTAGTAAACAGCACTCCTTTCCAAATTTGCTTGCCACGCTGTGAATAATACAGCGTACTTAACTAATTAGAGGAATCTCCTATTTAATGTCTGGAATCCCTGTATGTGACTTTTACAAATTATTGCAGCCAAAACTTGAAATGAAATCCTATGGTCTGTTGACAGTAGCTCTTACTGCGAGAGCTGTGCTGAGCATCCTCCAGCAAGAGGACTTTCTGCAAGTCATACAGGTCCCAAATCAGGAAGGTTTTGAAGTCAATGGGACTTACATACATGCCTAAAATTAAGCACGTACTTGTGGTCTTGTGGTTAAAGCAGTAGCTTGGGCCATAAGTATTCAGTTTCTAGCTCACCCACTACATTTCTCTGTGACATTGGCTAAGCCACTTAGGCATAGGTCCTCAAAGGTATTTAGATACCTAACTCCCATTGATTTCCTAAATACCTTTGAGGATCTGGGCCTTTAATCCTGTTCGATCCAGATACTTAAGCACCTGCTTAATTTTAAGCATGAGATGAGCTCAATGGGACTACTTGCACATTACAAGTTTTATGAATCAGGTCATTAATCTCTCTGTGCCTCAGTCCCAATCTGTAACATGCCACTTATAATAATACAGCAGAAAAATAATACTTCCTTTTCTGTCCCCTTTTGTCTGGTTAGATTGCTCATCAGGGCAAGGACTGTTCCTTTCCATGTGTTTGTACAGAATGGAATATGCCCCTAGGCACTACTGTAATACAGATAGCATATAATAGACTTTTAGCAAATATTCCTAGTGATAAGTCCTGCTTTCAGATATTTATAGAAAACCAAGTACTCCTGTATCTATAGGAAAGTGGGCTAACTCAACAAAATTAAAGATTTCATGCCTTAATTGCTCATGACATGTTAGTTCATAGACTTAATGAAAGAAAACTGTTTACATGTTGCACGTATACCTACATTAGAATGATTAAATCCCATAAATTATGCAGGACACCATTAATAAGTTTCATTATGCAGCAGATTACACTGTCCTCACTCCAGCGCTGGTATCTGATTAATTACATGACAATCATTGCAGAGCTGACATTTCTAGACAACGGGGATTACCCGTAATGCCCCTTGGTGCTAACAATCATTAATGTGATGGCACAAGGATTTGGGATAACAAATCGCCACTGGATAGAATAGACCAGAACTTAAAGTTTAAGTGTTTAATGAATTTAATCTTTTATTTACAAAAATAAATCTATGGGAGATTCAGCTGATAATATCTTGGGTTTACCTTCTCGGAACAAATCTGTTAGTGACAATGCTTTGGGAAAATAACCAAGGTGTTTCAATAAGTTGCATCAGCTTTTCTAGAGACACTTGAGTTCAGGATTTTTGTAATACTTTGCATCAGAACATCAGACCAGTAGTCCATCTAGCCCAGTATCCTGTCTCCAACAGTGGCTAGTACTAGAGCTTCATGGGACTGTACAGAACAGAGCAAATCTGGAGAGATCCACCTATCTTCCCTTCCCAACATCCAGCAGTCAGAAGCTTAGGGTTGCCCTGAGCATGGGGTTACCTCTTGACATATAGCCATTGATGGACCTATCCTCCATGAACTCATCTAATTTTTTTAACCACTTATGCTTTTGGCCATCACAACATTTCATGGCAATGAGTTCCACAGGGTAATATAAAAATACTTCCTCTTGTTTGTATTAAACCAGCTGCCTATTAATTTCATCAGGTGACCTCTGGTTTTTTGTATGGTGGGAAAGGGTAAATAACATTTCTCTATTCATTTTTTCCATGCCATTTATGATTTTTAGACTATCATATCCCCCTCAGTCTTCTCTTTTTTAAGATTAACAGCCCTAATGCTGCTAGTCTCTCCTCATATGGAAACCATTAATAGAATATCAGGGTTGGAAGGGACCTCAGGTCATCTAGTCCAACCCCTTGCAGATTTTTGCCCCAGATAGCTCCCTCAAGGATTGAACTCACAACCCTGGGTTTAACAGGTCAATGCTTAAACCACTGAGCTATCCCTCCCCCATCATGCCCTACCTCTGATCATCTTTGTTGCCTTTCTGGGCACCTTTTCCAGTTCCACTATCTCCTTTTGCAGAAAAGGTGACCAGAACTGAAAGCAATATTCAAGGGGGGGTGGGGGGGCCATGAATTTATATATCATGGCATTATTATGTTTTCTGTTTTACTATTTATCCCTTTCTCAGTGGATGCTAAAATTCTGTTAGCTTTTTTGACTGCCACTGCACATTGAGTGGATGTTTTCAGGTTACTAGCCACAACAACTACAAGATTTCTTCTTTGAGTGGTAACATAATTTAGAACCCATCACTGAATATGTATAGTTGGAATTATTTGTTTCCATTGTGCATTGCTTTGCACTTATCAATGTGGATTTTTATCTGCCATTTTGTCACCCAGTTTTGTGAGATCCCCTGTAACACTTCACACTCAGCTTTGAACTTAAGTAATTTTGTAAAATCTGCAAACTCCCTTTTCTAGATCATTAATAAACACATTGAACACCACAAGGCTGAGTACAGATCTTTGGGGGACCCCATTGCTTACCTTTTCATTATGAAAACTGACCATTTATTCCTATCCTTTGTTTCCTATCTTTTAACCAGTTACCAACCCACGAGAGGCCCTTCCCTGTTATTTCATGACTACTCAGTTTCCTTAAGAGTCTTTGGTGAAGGACCTTGTCAAAGGCTTCCTGAAAATCCAAGTACACTATAATAACTGGATCACCCTTTTCCACATGCTTGTCAAAACCCTAAAATAATTCTAATAGGTGAAGCATGGCTTCCCTTTACAAAAGCTATGTTGCCTTTTCCCCAACAAATTGTGTTTATCTATGTGCCTGTTAATTCTGTTCTTTTCTATAGTTTCTACCAATTTTACCAGTACCGAAATTAGGCTCACCGGCATGTAATTGCCAGAATTGCCTCTGGATCCCTTTTTTAAAAATTATCATTACATCAGCTACCTTCCAGTCATCAGGTACAGAGGCTTGTTTCAGCAATAGGTTACATATTATAGTTAGTAGTTCTAGAATTTCATATTTGCATTCCTTCAAAACTCTTGGGTAAATACCATCTGGTTCGGGTGACTTAGTACTGTTTAATGTATCGCTTTGTTCTAAAACTTCTTCTTTTGACACCTCAGTGTAGGACAGTGATTCAGATTTGTTGCCCAGAAAATATGGCTCTGATGTAGGTATCTCCCCCACATGCTCTGCTGCGAAGATTGATTTAAATAATTCATTTAGCTTCTCTGCAATGGCCTTTTCTTCCCTGAGTGCACTTTTAACACCTTGGTCATCTAGTGGCCCCACTGCCTGTTCGGCAAGGTTCCTGCTTCTAATGTACTTTAAAAAAAAAAAAAATATATATATATATATATATATATATATATATATAGTTAGTTAGTTAGTTAGTTAGTTAGTTAGTTTTTGCATCTTTAGCAAGTTGCTTCACAAGTTGTTTCATATTAATCTGCCTTATTATAATTTTACACATAACCTGCGGGAGTTTGTGCCCCTTTCTATTATCCTCACTAGGGTGTGACTTCCAAATTTTAAAGGATGTTATTTTGCTTCTAACAGCCTCCATTACTCTGCTATTTAGCACTGATGGCATTCCTTTGGTCCTCTTATTGTCTTTTCTAAATTGGGGTTTACATTTAGTGCCCAGGTTGCTTGAAGGGATTTAACCCTTGTGACAGCTCCTTCTAATTTCTGTCTAACAAACATCCTCATTCTTGTGTAAGTTCCCCTTTTTAAAGTGAAATGTTACCATGATGGTTGGGTTTTTGTTTGTTTGTTTGTTTGGGGTTTTTTTGGTATTATCCTCCTCCTGTCACACAAGTATGTTAAATTTAATTACATTATGGTTACTATTACCAAGTGATTCAGCTATAGTTACTTCTTGGACCAGATCCTGTGCTCCATTTAGGATTAAATCAAGAATTGCCTCTATTCTTGTGGGTTCTAGGACTAGCTGCTCCAAGAATTAGATATTTATGGTGTCTACACATTATCTCTGTGGTGACATTTACTCAGTGAATGTGGATAGTTGAGATCACCCACTGAAATCAACCAGTGACATAAGTAGCTCACACAAGATACCTTACTTTTCAATGTTTTATATATATATATACACACACACACAGATAGAGAGAGAGAGAGGGGTAAGGTATCTTGTGTAACGTATAGTATGTATATACACACACACACACCACATATATATATAACCCCAAAATATCTTGTGATATATATACACACACTTTTCATTGTTTTTATATATATCAATATCACTATTTTTAAGCCACACACAAGATATTTTGGGGTTCTGATTCATGATTTTTGAATGTGTTGCGTTGGTAGTACTGCACATCACAGGCTGGATCTAGACTGTTTTCAGTGGTACCAGATGACAGAACAAGGAGTAATGGCCTCAAGTTGCAGTGGGGGAGGTTTAGGTTGGATATTAGGAAAAACTTTTTCACTAGGAGGGTGGTGAAGCACTGGAATGGGTTACCTACGGAAGTGGTGGAATCTCCTTCCTTAGAGGTTTCTAAGGTCAGGCTTGACAAAGCCCTGGCTAAGATGATTTAGTTGGGAATTGGTCCTGCTTTGAGCAGGGGGTTGGACTAGATGACCTCCTGAGGTCCCTTCCAACCCTGATAGTCTATAATTCTATGACCAGGACTCTGATCCTGAACTGAGAACCATGCTAATAGAGTCCTGCTCCCATGTAGGCCTCACTGACTCTATATGAGTACAGGGGTTTACCTGCATGGTTCTCAATCCAGGGTCTGAGCCCAATGACCCAATCCTCCAAACCCTTCTTCATTTGAGATGTCCTTATGGTGATGGGGTGAATTGGAGAACAAGGGGTGAAGGAGTGGCAGTGGGACCAGGCAGCTCCGCCCGGCCACACCAGCAAAGCCTGCACAAGCTGGAGGCAGAGCAGCTCAGAAGGAGGCAAGCAGTGGAAGGGAATTGAGCTCTTCTCTGAGGAAATAACAGCCCAGGAGCTCTTGTTGCCTGAGACCTGACCACACTGACCTGACAAGTCTGAAAAGGAGAGAAGATCTGAGAAGGTCAGAAACTATTTTCAGTTCAATTCTTTAATTTACCCTGTGGGGAAAAATGGCCACTCAGGTTAGAAGTGATCCAGGGAGGCAGCTTTTTATCACCCCAGATTTCAGAATTTAGCTGCCCACCATTGGGCCTTGGATTGGTGCCCGATGGAGAGTGTGAGCCCGGGCTCCCCTAACAACCTCTGAATGTGGCAGAATAGGAGTCTATGTTGGGGGAAAACATCAGTACATTAGGGTCCAGAGTCCAAGTCCCAGAGCTAAGGAGAAAGTTCTAAATCCCTCGCAGGCACCAGAAGACTTCCTCTTAATTGAACTTTTCTTTGTGTATACCCCTAAAGGGGTGGACTAGAATGTATAACCCAGCAGGAGTGCTGAGACATATCAGAAGGGACCAACCCCACAGGATAGAGTTGTGGAAGAAAGGGGGACCACCGACCACACCTTTCACACTTACTCACATGAGTAGTTCCATTGAATTCCAAAGGAAGAGTTGATCTATTCATGCAGTGATAGTGCTCGGGAGAAGGGAAAGGAAGGAGAAAAGACAGAACCCCAAAGTATTATAAAATGCTGAAACCAGTGACCTGATTCTCCACTGCCTTGCAACTTATGTACCCATTTACACCAGCGAAACATGAGTATGAAACATTACCTTTCTGATTTGCACTCCCTGTGCAAAGTTCTAAATGAATGCACAAGGTTCAGGATAATGGGGATCTGGCACTGAGGGTTTTCAGGATAGACCCCTATAAGCAAGTATAGCTCCATCTACCACTGAGCTGCAGCCACATGTTGGAAGAAATGTGATGACTATTTAACAGCTCCAAGCAATGCTACTTCCTATCCTAAATTCTAAGTAAGGAATAATATCATACCATATTGCAACTAGATACCCAGGAAACTGGCATTCTAGAACAACAGAAAGAGAGAATTGAAATGACAAGGGGAATTGAGGTGGTCCGAATGTTGGAATGCAGACAGGACACTGGGTTTAACACCTTTATTGCTGGTGAATAGCACCAAGGAATCTTGAAATCACCTTTAGCAATCAGAATTTTTGTTTTTCATACAACTCTAGCGTTGCCAGCCAACATTACGCTAGGGCAGTGGATTAATATGAACCCAGAAGGAAAAGAACAACTTGTTGACTCTGCAAGATCACTTGCTTTAGTGCCTAGATCTTCCTTGGTACTTTCCTCATTTAATTCAACTCAGTAGGACCAGGAAACACAACTTGAAATGAGTTACTAACAGGTACCCACTGAAAACGGCTGTATATTTCCTCCTTCATTTTCTGGGACACAGCAGCATCCTTGTATCATTCATCAAAGGCTGAGCTTTTGATATTTGCCCACCTTATTGTTTTGTATTTTCTGGTGAAAGCCCTGAGCATTTGGAATGTAGTTGACATTGGCAGTTAATTTTTCTGAATACACATTGTCATATACTTGTGATATTTATATATTCCTTGAGGGTTTTGAAGGCACTGTCATCCCAGCACACAGGGGGGATATTTTTCAAAGGCATAAAGTCTTTGTAGGTACTTACATTATTAGGCCACCATTACCAGACAGTCTTTCACGTATTTGTCCTCCCAATACTGCTGTCAGGGAAGCAACTTGTCCAAGGTCACCTAAGAAGTCTGTGGCACAGCAGGGAAGTGAAGCAGGGTCTCCAAGTCCCAGGCTTGCACCTAACCACTGGACCATCCTTGCTCTCAATGAGCATGTGACGGGGTTGTGACTCACCACCACGGCGCCTCCTACTGGTTGCCTCTGGGAATTAGCTCTGTCCAGTGGAGCGCCCCCTCCTGGTGGTGTCCCGTCCGTCGTCTCGCCCTCGGTTGGCGTGTCCAGACCCGCGTTGCTCCCAAGCTCGCGGCGTCCTCTTCGAGCCACTGCCCTCCGGCAGTGCCCCTTAGTCCATCCTCGCCCCCTTCCGGGTTGGGGGGGGGGGATCAATCAGCTGCCTCTCTGCGACCTGGCCAATGTGGCCAACTGCACCCTCAAAGTCACTCCCCTCTTGGCAGGGGGTTGGTGCAGCTATAGATGGCCGCTCCTTCAGCCGGGTGCACGGCAAGAGGGAAAGGGGGGGACCCAGGCCCGCCCACTACTCTGGGTCCCAACCCAGGGACCCTCTAGTGGCAGCCATCCTGCCCTCCTTCTCTCCCTCCATCTGTCCACGTCCCTGGGCTGCTTCCCCTTCGGCCCCTCGCACCGGCAAGGCCCTTCCCTTCAGGGCCTGCAGCCTGGCAGACACCGGGCTGGAGTTATCCTCTGCTCCCCCGGGCCTACCCAGCACTGCACTGTCCCAGGTACTAGTCTCCCAACCCTGGAGACAGACCTTCCCCTGTCGAAAGACTGGGACAGACTGCCTGCTGCTCTTCCTGAGCAGCCTTTTATAGGGCTGAGCCTGGCCCTGATTGGCTGCCTCCAATCTGGGCCCTGATTGGCTCCCTATAAGGCCTTCCCCGATTGGCTCCCTCTCTGCGCAGGCCCACTGGCCTGCTACAGCCCAAATTCAGGGAGTGGGGCAGTCCGCCCCACTACAGAGCACTTACACCAAACTGTCCCTACGTGCCACTGGAAATCTCCCCCCTAAAGTTCAAGCAACATCCATTTCCAAATATTCTGTTCCATAAACAAACAAACAATCTCACAAAAGATCCTTCAGAAGCCAAACATGAACAGAACAGACAACAAACAAACCTGAAGAGCCTCAGGTCTTAAATGTCCTACGTTAAGAGTAACATTCATCAAGGGCACTGGGAGTAGAGACAAACAAGGATCAGCTCTACATTAAAAGACAAACTAACCCCATTATACCAACCTTCAGTACCAACATACTCCTGCCTTTATCGCTGCTACTTCTCTCCAAGCCTTCATGCAAAATTGTGTGTTTTGTATATTGTGGTGACTTATTTTAAAGCAAACAAACTAAATAAAAAATCCAACAGAAAAAAAAGATCACATCTATGAACGCTTGGACTAGACATATTTAAAACAATAAAATAATAACTGTTGGCTATTTTTTCCCATTGTGCCCATCATTGGGATTATACAAATTTTGCAAGAACGGTTTGTAGTTCTCACTGGACTAGAATAGAACCTTCCAATCCAGACGGTATAAAGGGCCAAGCTGCCCTGGCCTGTGTGATTCACAGTTCAGTCTCTTCTTCCCCCTTGGACCAGGGGACAAGAAACTCGAACACCTCTTTGTCTGGCCTAGATTACTTCATCGTCCACATCAGTTCGACCTTGCTGACCAACATATTGAGTGGTGAGCCAAGGCTCCATCTACTCCTTGCCCATCTGCAGGGAAGGGGAAGTAGCAACCCACTGAAGCCAGTTCCCTCCCCACCCCTGCACACGCTGTAGTAGCTCAGGTAGCCCAGACAGGAGAGAAGGGGGCTTGTTAGGTACCATAACCACAGTAAACGGGTGCGCAGCTGAGTTCAGGATTGAGCTCCTTATTTCTAATATATGATGTCACCAGCAGCTGTGTTTGTTGCCAGGCCAGTAGTTAAGCAGAATAATGTTCCTGAGACCAGCAGAACATACCCAGATTGCAATGGCTTTTCAAACAGGTTTGAAGCCTAGATATTCATCCCTCCACTGAGCAGGTGTAATTGCTACCCTGTATTTTGCTGTTTCTGGTAAGATTTCTGCTTGACTTCATGAACAAAGTTACACCTGCTGAATGTATTTCTCACTCCTGCTTTCAGACCTGCATCAAACATTCTATCAGATCTTTTATTTTATTATTTGACTATTCCTGGTGTTCCAGCATTTTTTATTTGGTGCCGATACATTGGCTTCTCTAAAAAAAAAACAAAAAAAAATGAGATGGGGAGGGATGTAGCACAGGTGCTAGCAAGAAGGAATGCGGTAGTGCTCATGTACACCACAAGGATATAAATCACTGAGCAGGGCCAGCTCCAGGCATCAGCGGAGGAAGCACGTGCTTAGGGCGGCACATGCTAAGGGGAGGCATTCCGTCCATTCTTGGGGCAGTACAGTCTGGGAGGCTTTTCTTTTTTTTGCTTTGGTAGTTCGGGCGCTAGTCCGAGCGGCCTTTTTTTTTTTTGCTTGGGGCGGCAAAAATGGTAGAGCCGGCCCTGTCACCGAGGAAGCACTTTGAACTCATTCATAAACTGAATTTCATAGAATCATAGAAGATCAGGGTTGGAAGAGGCCATCTAGTCCAACCCCCTGCTCAAAGCAGGACCAACCCCAACTAAATCCCAACTAAATCATCCCAGCCAGGCCTTAAAAACCTCTAAGGACGGAGATTCCACCACCTCCCTAGGTAACCCATTCCAGTGCTTCACCACCCTCCTAGTGATATAGATTTTCCTAATATCCAACCTAGACCTCCCATACTGCAACTTGAGACCACTGCTCCTTGTTCTGTCATCTGCAACCATTGAGAACAGCCTAGCTCCATCCTCTTTGGAACCCCCCTTCAGATAGTTGAAGGCTGCTATCAAATCCCCTCTCACTCTTCTCCTCTGCAGACTAAATAAGCCCAGTTCTCTCAGCCTCTCCTCATAAGTCATGTGCCCAGGCCCCCTAATCATTTTTGTTGCCCTCCGCTGGACTCTCTCCAATTTCTCCACATCCTTTCTGTAGTGGGGAGACCCAAACTGGATGCAGTACTCCAGGTGTGGGCCTCACCAGTGCCGAATAGAGGGAAATAATCACTTCCCTCGATCTGCTGGCAATGCTCCTGCTAATGCAGCCCAATATGTCGTTAGCCTTCTTGGTAGGGTGACCAGATGTCCCGATGAGTTTGATAAATTGTTCTCTTTATCCATTGACAAGACAAGAAGTAACGGGCATTAGGAAAAACTTCCTAACAGTAGGTGTAATTAAGCATTGGACCAAATTAACTAGGGAGGCTGTGGAATCTCCATCACTGGAGGTTTTTAAGAACAGGTTAGACAAACACCTGTCAGGGATGGTTTAGATAATATTTAGTCCTGTCATAGTGCAGGGAATGGACTAGATGACTTATTGAGGTCCTTTCCAGTCCTGCATTTCTATGATTTTCAAAGGTGCAAAGGGAAGCTAACACTCCTTATAAAGCCCTGGCTGGGATGATTTAGTTGGGGATTGGTCCTGCTTTGAGCCGGGGGTTGGACTAGATGACCTCCTGAGGTCCCTTCCAACCCTGATATTCTAGGATTCTATTATTCTATATACTGGGCTGAGGTAAAACACCATCAGAGGAAAGATAGACCAGTAATCAGGGCACTAATAGTCAGGGCTCAGAATACTGGGGTTCAATTCTGGTATAGTTAACATAGTACAAACCTCTAGTGTGTCTGTAGTAATGCCACTATAGATAATTCCTGTATAGAAAAGGGAATAAGCTATAGTCATATAAGGCACCTTCATGCTGGTATAAGTGCCCCAACAGTAGGAATTGTACTGCTATAGTTATACTGGTGAAAAAACTCACCCCTAACTAACCTAGTGTACAAGCATAAAATCTGTCTGTAGATTCTTTCAGTGCACTTCCCTACCTTACAGGGGTGTTGAGAGAATAAATACTTTAAAGGCTGTCAAGTGCTTAGACACCATGGTAACAGGGGTTATATAAATACTTTAGATAGTACCTTCAGAATCACCCCGTGTTCACTTTCCTGAGCTTTTTTCAATCACTGGGCCTGATTCTTCTCTGTTGCATCTTGCATTATCATGCACCTCAGCGTACCTAGAATACAAAATGGGTGTAAAATGCTACCATTTAGACAGTATGATATTTTACACTCAAGTGTAAATGACTACACAAAGTGTGAGGATCTGACTCAATGTCCATTCCACTTCATGAAACAGTGATGCACCACAAGGCCTTATCCACTGGCTCACATGGGCTCACAGAAACCCACAAAAGAAGCCCTCCAGAGAAGCTGTGCAGGATTTAAAGAACCATGGGTGATGTAAGCTCGAAAGAATCAGAGATGACATCTTCATTGCTTCGATTTTCATTAGCTGCAGGTCATTAAACAGGCATTTGCCAGTGTAATACTGTATGCATAAAACAACTGAAATATTCATTACACAAAACGAGTGGAAATGCACTCACATCATTTCTGTGTAAGATATTTTCAACTCTAAGGATACAAATGACCAGAGGGCTTTATTTTTCACTCTCTTTATTAAAATATTTAAGTACTCTAGTATTTGTGGTAACTGGCCAACTGAATGTCGACACCGAACTAGCCTTTTGCTTGGCACTGTGTGTGTAAAAGACTTTCCATAGAATGAACATATATTACACACACAAAAACTACATTAAAAGAGTGTCAAAGATGTAAAAGTCATGCACTCAAAAAATTAGGTGGTACTAGAGTTAAGGTTGCCTGTGCAACTTTAATTTGACCTATGTGGGTGTCTGTTCTATGATAAAGCCTTTAACTGCATTATTACACACTATTTTTTCCTTACCGCGCCTGCCTCATTCAGCAAACTTAAAAGCAACCGAAGGGAAGGTGTTATAACAGAAAGTGTTGGGCAACCTTAAGTACAGGCAACCCTATCAGCTTGTCCCATAATAGACCTCGGTTCTATTCCCAGTTCTGCCCCTTGCGTGCTGGGTGACTTTAGACAAGTTATGTCACCCACTCTGTGCCTTAGTTTCCCTTTCTGTAAAATAGGGATAATAATACTGACCTGCATTGTAAAGCACTTTAAGATGTACTGATGAAAAATGTTACATAAGAGCCAGGTATTAGTATATACATCTGGAAAGATGAAAAATGCATAGTGCTAAAGCAGTAGCAACATATTTTCCTTTAGCTGAGGGGGAAAAAATCTAACAATGAATGTGTCCAGAAAAATACTTCAGTTTTTGTTCTGTCTTTTTATTGCAATCTTCTCCCTCAAATCAATGAGCTTCAAATCTGATTCTCACTGGTGTCTGGAAGGGGACAAGAGAGGCAAGTTGCTATAAGATGATAATATGGACTCATCATATGGACTCAAACAATGTGCTAACATTAGGATTTAGGGTTGCATACAGTCTTCCTTGACTGGAGAGTAGGGGAAAGCTGTGAGTGTAGGGGAAAGCCACCGTGGGTCAGGAATGGTATGAGCGAAGACCTTCCAGGTCTCAGCCCAGTTCTCACACCTTGGGCAAGCCACTCAGGCCAAGCTTCCAAACTTCCGTGTCTACAGTTAGCCACTGAAACCTCTATTTAGGCAACTAAGTAAGTGTCTGCTTTTTCAGAGGTGCAGAGGGAGGACCTTCAATCTGACAGATTTCACTTGGAGTTTCTTGTGTGTATGGCTACATAATCAGGTCTGTTTTTTGTAAAATGCTTGGAAGATGAAATATAGGTATATTCTGTAATCCTTCTCACTGGGAAAGGGTGAATTACATTTTTTGCAGTGACACCAAAGTCATGCACCAGCAATATCTGTGAAAGAAAAATGGTCTTGGGATTACATGGACTTCAGATGGCAGCTCAATTCCTGCCTCTGCTACAGGCTTCCGGTGTGATTTTGGGCAAGTCACTTAATCTTTCTGTGCCTCAGTTTCCCATCTTCAAAATTGAGACAACACTTCCCTAATTGACCTGAATTTTGTGAGGATAAATCCATCAATATGTATGAGGCATTCAGATGCTACTTTAATAGAGATGCATGATACATTTTAATGTTCTTGACCTGTTCATGAAAATGTGTCCTATGTCAATTACAGTGTGCTCTTGGTCACCATGATCACATGGATTGCAGCGCTACAAAAGTCACCACAGAGAAAACTTCCTGCTTGTGATAGATAACAGACTTTGGACTAGTCTAGGAAAGGACATGGTGGAAGTGTCATCACTTGGGTCATTTAAAGCAAAAAACACATACACTGTTGGGTCTATTTTGCTATGATGGCAGAGAGGTTACAGTTAAGATGACACAGCACTTAGGGTGACCAGATGTGCCAATTTTATAGGGACAGTCCTGATATTTGAGGCTTTTTCTTATATAGACACGTATTACCGCTCACCCCCTGTCCCGATTTTTCACACTTGCTATCTGGTCACTCTAACAGCACTACTAGAAGTGCTATGTAAATGTTTTATAACCAATCCATATAAGACATGCATAATTTTGGGTTGCATTGGGGAAGTAACTTTCACTGGGTATTCACTGTTAGTTTTTAGGTTCGGGTGAACTTGGAACTCTAAGCAAAATTTAACAATTGGGACCTAAACTCTCCTTGTTTAGGTCCAGAAAACCAAAAGCATTAGGGTTTTCAAAGCCCTGACAAATAGGTCTTTTTAAACTCTTTTATGATAATAAGGTATATTTCTTACTGTTCCGAGAGAGAAAAAGAGAAAACGCCACATATTTTGGCAGATCCTCTTGTTAACATGTTATGTACACAGTTGGTTAAGAGGATTATGGAAGAAGTCAAGCAAAAAACGAAACTAAAATAGACGAGAGACATACTCTTGGAAATTGCCAGAAACACAATTGTACTCCAAGAAAATATCATGTTATGAAGCCATCAGGAAGAAAAGGATGTGAATTTGCATTCTGCACAGTGCACTGTTGTGATTTTGCTGCGAGGCACAAAGGACTTGGAGACTGTACAAAACATGTAAGGACATCAAAGCATATTTCAGCTTGCAAATCAAAAGTGATACCTCTCCATGTCGGCTGGCATTTGGACAAGCATTATCAAGCCAAGAAGGTGAAGAAGGAATGACAAAGGCAAAAGCAGTATTTGTTGCATTCTGATTGGAACATAATACCCCCCTCTTGTGAGTGCAATGACCATGCTGAGATTTGTTTTTCCCTAGGAAATGTTCCCTGACTATTCAAATAAATTAAAAAAAAAAAAAATCAAAACTCCTAAACCCTCACATCACAGACGTAAGGCAAACACAATTAGGAACAATGTCTTTGTTGCAGTTTGTAATCCAGCGACAAATCTGGAGTTCATTCTGGCTATAGGTAGCAGTCCTAAGAAAATGCAATTATAAGAATGCACCTGGTGTTTTGGGATGCCCTCTAACCAGAAAGCTTAAGAGGAAGTTGCTGTGTGTCAGTTTTGGGGAGAATGAAAATAAAACTTGGTAGATTGTTATCAGCAAAACTCAACAGTTCTGTTTTTACTAAATATAAATAAATAAATAAAGCCCAAACACATACAGTTTAACATGGCAATGTGGAAATCTGCTTGTCCTGTGGGGTTAATATACTGTATAAATAATTAATTGAATGGGCCTACATGTATGAGCACACTGCCCTCTGCTGGATGGGATTAGAATTGCTCAACTATCTATCACAGGCCCTACACATGCTAACCAAAACCCTGAGTGGAAGGGGTCTGTGTTTTTTCAAAGCAGGATGAGAAAGGGAATGGTTCTTAGTGTCTTGGGGTTTTCAGTAGCAACCATCAGCATGGTATCTACGGACTTCCCACGTAAATTAGGTCTGTGTGGCAAAGTACCTAATGTGGACACTAAGTCATCTGCTCTCTTCATTTTGGTGTTAGGAGTGTTAGTGATGATAATGTAGTAGTCAGGCTTGTATATTTGCCTGAAAGAGAATTTGGGGTCTTGTTGGCCCATTTGACTTTTGATGTTTTTATATTCTTACTAATGTGTGTGAACAAAGAACAAAGACACTATGTGTTTCATCTGCCCACAAGCTGATGTGGGTGAAAAGAGAGACGAGATAGAGCTAAAGGGTAGCGTGTGAATTTAATATATGAGCGTATACTTGAAGGACAGTCCTGCCTCAACTCCTCTCTTGAGATAAGGTCAAGCAACCAATTGGGAGAGTGAGAGGGATGGAGGGGGAAAGGTATAAGAAACACTAAAAGCCAAAGAAATGGCTGTCCCTGACTGGAGCACCACCTCACTCCTTACCCCTCCCATGGGATACAAAAGAGGTGGTACTGAAGCCCCCAGACCCAATACCCTCCAAAACAGAACATGACCACAAATTGTAAGGGGTGGGACCAAGGGCATGCACTACAGGTATAATTATACCTGCTAAGGAAGGGAAGGGAGGACACTGGGGAAAAGGCTCTACCAGTATGCAGAACTATGGATATGCTTGCTTGATTAACCCAATAAAAATTGCATTGCCTGGACTTCAGACTTCTGGTCTTCTGCTTTCTGTCTGCGTGACAAGACCCAGGGGAAGGTCTAAGGGAAAGCCCATAACAGGTAGATGCTATGTACCTGTTTTGTGAATGAAGAACTATGTTTATTAGGGCTGTCACTCTGGCAACCAGATTCACTAGCCACACACAGAAACAATCCTCCAATGTGAATAAAAAAAAAAAAAACATGGATTTTATTGTGTCACTTTTTACAAAAGGAAAACAAAAATCAAGGCAGGAGGATCTCATGTATCAGTAAAACAACAAAATCCTGGCTTCTAAGTTAGAGAATAAATTAGAGACCCTAAGCTAGCTCTTCTACTGGAAATGGATATAGCTCCTTTCAACTTACTGATTTATCCAAGGTCAAGATCTGGGCCCTGACTGTTTCTCTGTGTGGAGAACTGGGAAATATCTGTATTTTTAAAAATAAATATAATATGCACCTCAGTTTACCATGGTGATATTCTGGCTGGATGCATACAGTTATCTCTAAGGAAGCTTTAAGAGGGAAACCCACAGGAAATGAAACAAGATAAGACAAGACACCTGGGGTAATCAACTTCCACGCATTTCAGATAATGGCGGAGCCATCAATGGGGAAGAAACTACCTGTCTGACTCCATCCAGGCTCCAATGATTTACTCTTCCCAAGACTAAAGACTAGTATAAAAGGAGATCCTACGCCTCAAAGATCCTAGCGCTAGGAGAGAGTGCCCAGGGAGAGGCACAAAAATTGACAGTCTGGCCAGGGAATGCACAAAGAAAGAGAGACCCTACTACAAGCAGGACAGTCTGCTTCTCCCTGCCACGGATGGAGTTAGCTGGGCAGAGGCGGACTTACACCTTACTATATCTTTGCCAGCTTTTGTAAGTCAGATGCAGCGATATAGGCCACTTATTGTTTTACCCTTGGCTCTACGTGCATTGCACCTTTGGGGAATGAGTGAATCGTGCTTGTTTTTAAGACACTGGTCTTTGAGTCACTTTAATCAGCTCACTGGTCACCGGTCTGCAAAGTGTAAGGGCTGACAGGTGCCAAACTGAGCTGAGCCTGTGTCGCAAATGTGGCTGGGAGTGAGAGGGCTGCAGCCCGGAGATCTACTCCAAGTGGGGCTGGGCCATATGGTTCCACCCTGAGTGAGGTGTGGGAAGCCAGGCCTGTCACCTACCGGGTACACTTGAGAGGGACGAAAAGGGGACCCAAGGCATAGCTCACCCTGTAGCTATGATGGTCTGTATTGTCACAGGTCCTGCAGTATATATTGCACCTGTAAATGAAATGCCTTTGATAGTAGGATAAATAGCAACAACAGGGAGAGTTTCAGGCTTGCCTCTCAATGTAGGAAGAGAAAGCTGTGTTAATTTTTTGGTTGATTGAATTCCTCGGTGTCCTCACTCAGGCTAACGTTCCTGTGCCAATTCAATCTGACTCCGCACAGAAGGGTTTTTAGTCAGATGAGGACAAAGACAATGACCCTGCATCAATGCTATTTAACTTGCAGTGCTAATAATTCCAAAGGCAGCACAGCTAATGCATGAAGTTTTACTTAAATGAGGCTTGAAGTTTTATTCCTTTAAAAAAAAAAAAAAGAAAGAAATTTTGGCATTGTCCTTGGCATTTATAGCAGCACAGAAGTTCACCCTAATTTAACAGGATCTTTAGCTGTTGAAAATTGATTACATGCTTTTCAGGCAAGACGGTATGAGACAATGGAGCAGATCCTCTGCTGCGTCCAGCTTACACTGGCTACAGAGGAGCCATCAGGAAGCCTGTTACAAGGACTTGATTTTCTGTCCCATCTCCATTGAGGGTTAATGCAGTCTGGAGGCTGCTCCAATTTCCACCAGCTGTCTATGGTCCCTATGGGCCATACACCAACTAGGGATTGCCAGGTTGCATCATGCTGTGGCCACTTGCCCTTCTTGTCCTCATGTATAGGGTCCTTGCATCAAGGGATGCAGGTTGGGAAGCATAAGAGCTATCTCTGATCAGTCTCTGCCTGCTCTGCTGTGGGCTCCTCCCAGGCTGGGGATGTCTCCAGCAGGTAACATACAGGAAGTTATAAGCTGGGATCTACTCTGGCTTTTCCAGGAGTGGGGAAGGTAGAATTAGAGCTGGTCAGGAATTTTTCAACAGAAGTTTTTTTCCAGCAAAAATGCTGATTCACTGAAATTGAAACTTCACAGGAAAATGTTTAGTGTTACAAGACTCCCAGCATCGCCTTATGGCATAATCCAGAATTGTGGCATTTCTACCTCAATTTCCTCTCAACAATCTTCAGCCTACTCCCACTGTAGAGATGACTTGGCCCTCTGGCCAAGCCATTCTAAAAAGTTCAACTTCTTTCAGGGTAACAGACTCCCTTACCCTAAAAACAACATCAAAACAAGAACCTTTCGGCCCTGCTAGGCTCTGCCTTCCACCCGCATCCCTACAGGAGATCTCCCAGTAGCCATGGCCTGCCTCACTGTCTAACCACTGGCTCCGGGATTAGAGACAGGTGACTACAGGTCTTGTAAACAAAAACTGAAAATGTTAGTGTTTCCATTGTAGGTCCAGCTATCCTCTGCAGGAACTGAATTCCATACAGACCCTGGCCTCTTACCACCCAAGCCCTCCCCACTCCCTTTTTCTCCGTCACTGCTGACATCACCACCATACTTTCTGTCACCTAGGCCCATAACCTGAGCATCATCTTTGATTCCTCCCCACTCTTGTCCTGCACAAATCCTGCTTTCTTCTTCCTCTGTAACATTTCTAAGATCTCTCCTTTCTACTTCTCTGTCCAGACAGCCAAAACTCATGTCCAGGTCCTCTCGATTACTATAGTCTCCTCCTCACCCACATTGCCTCCTCCATCCTATACAAGAAGCAGTAGCTAAGCTTATCATCCTTGCCCATGGGTGTAACAACATCATCACCCTCTGAATCCCTCCACTGGTGCCCTCTCTTTTATCACAAGTTCAAGCTTCATCTTTGCTCTTCCATACTTGCCCTTTCTTGACTTTTAATGTATTGTCTAGCCTCACTTTCCCCACCTGTTTGTGACTCCTCTGTACATTCATCAGTGCCTAACACAAATATCTTTATGTCTTATTAAATGATGCTGGTATTCACAGCCCTTTCTGAACTCATCCATAAGTCCACTATCCTCCTTCAAACCGCCCCTCAAGACCCACCTCTGATAGGAGGCCTATAAGAAATCAAGCAATTAATAATAGCTTAGGGGGCAGATGTAAATAATTGATACTTGATAATGATCAGTATCCACACAGCAGCCTTTTGTTTTTTATCTAATAATATGTATCACATTTGAAGGGGGCATAGCAAATGTCCCAGTGATGTGAGGCCAGGGTTCATATGGAATTTGGTTCCTGCAGAAGATAGCTGGACCTATAATGGAAACATGAATGTTTTCAGTTTTTGTTTACAAGACCTGTAGTCACCCATCTCTTATCAAGGATCTTTAAAATGAGATTAGTAAACAACTAAATTGACTTTCATCTTACAGCACAGCATACAAATTGGAATGTGTTTATGCTAATACTCATTGCACTTGAAATGATATTTTTTCCCACTGTTGACAAGACAACAAATAATTCTTGTTTCTGTCTCTCGGCTTTCCTGTCATGAAAAGAAAACCCATTCCTTTCACTGATGCGATGCTTGCTGCTAAATGATCACTAACTTACTAATTAACTGAAGTTGCTAATTAACGTATACTGATCTTCTTTGGCATGTAGGGACCACATAAGGTTCAAAAGATCTTGAGCATCTGCTCCCCAGCCCATACTCAGGTAAATGGCTCAGCTTACTTTATTTGGGTTGAATTTTGTTTCTGATACTCTATATTCCTGTGGATCTTTGTAAGACACCTATTACCCTCTCTCTTTCTTCCAGTTCCCCGCAGTGCACCTTATTTGTTCCCAGACCTCTACTTTAAAATTTCTGTGGACCCAACTGAACATATTGGACAGCAATGTTACTGCTGCCAACACAACTATGCTTGCAGTCACTGGTGCTGTTGAGCCTACCTGAGTCTGTGTTGGGTAGGGATGCCAACTCTCCAGGATTGTCCTGGAGCCTCCAGGAATTAAAGATTAATCTTTAATTAAAGATTATGTCATGTGATAAAACCCCTAGGAATCCGTCCAACCAAAATTGACAACCCTTGTGTTGGGCCTGAACTAGAGGCTCTGTCTGCCATCCACTTCTTCCATAATGAACTTGCTGCACTCCTATGCAATGTATTATTGCATGCATCATAATCCACAGTGTCATAGGTAGACCCCATTCAGTGAGGAAATACCTGGCAGTTAAAGAGGCAGAGCATTCAGGTCTAGCGCAGACACAGCTGGGCCTGGTAACAGCAGAGGATGAGTACGGAGAGGGTAATGAAATAACTAGTTGGCCACCTAGCAGTTCTCAACCCAATTCAGAGGGGAACAACAGAACTGTTCCTCAAACCTGGGCCAAGCCCTGTAAAAAGGGAACTCTGGACATCAGAACTCAGAGGGATTCAGAGTCTGAATGAGAGGGATTTGTGTTAAAGAGAGCCTTGTATCTGATTCAGATGGAGGCTGTGGAATCAATCTGCCTCCATAGAAGATACTTCAGGGATCAGGAGTTTATCCAGTCCATATCTGGATTATGTTCCCCACATGGCTTCAGATCCTCAGCCAGGTTCAATGGCTCAGATTCAAAACAGAGTGAGTGACTCAGCGCCCTGTCATTCAAATCCCCATCCCAAACTGGGGCCTAATTGAAAGACAGGCAATTGGCAGAGGGTGCCAATTAACTGAATAGAGATACTGCTGAGGGGCTAATTGGGTGAAAGTAACACCAGTGGCTGGAACTATATAAGCAGACAGGAAGGCAGGGAGCCCGAAGGAAGGCAGGAGGTGCTGCTAATCATAGAATATCAGGGTTGGAAGGGACCTCAGGAGGTCAGCTAGTCCAACCCCCTGCTCAAAGCAGGACCAATCCCCAGACAGATTTTTACCCCAGTTCCCTCAGTGGCCCCCTCAAGGATTGAACTCACAACCCTGGGTTTAGCAGACCAATGCTCAAACCACTAAGCTATCCCTCCCCCCGAATAATAATAATAATTAATTAATGTACCCTTCCCCAGAAGCAAGTGGGGGAAGCTGGTGACTGACTGTAGATAGTATGTAAATAATATTCCATGTTGTACCCCGTTGAAGGGATATAATAAAGCACAATGGTGGTTATAAACACCTGGAGTTGTGGTGGTCAGTTAGTGAGGCTGGAAAAGACTCTCAGGGTACCACCCTGTAATAATGAGATTTTCCAAAGGGCTCAGGATTCATGAAATCATAGAAACTGATAGACCTCCAGTGGTCACCTTGTCCATCTCCCTGTGCTGAGGCAGGATTTCTCTGCTCCCATTGAAGTCAAGAGCAAAACTCCTGTAGCCTAACTCTCCAGCCACTGAAGTCAAAGACTGAGTACCCTAGAAAATCTCACCCTAAAAAGATATTGAGCCTCTCCCGTAGCACTCATGCTCAGGGCCGGCTCTGGCTTTTTGGCCGCCCCAAGCAAAAAAAAAAACAAACCTGCGGCGCGGCTGGAGCCAGGGTGCAGGGGGACTCCCTGCGCTGCAGATGTGCCCCGGCTAGTGGGGGGAGGGGGAGGGAGCGGGAGGAGAGAGAGAAGGGGGGCGACCAAGGCTTCAGCGGGGCGCTGCCACACGGCCCCACCGCCTGCCGTGAGGGCTCTGCGCTGCTCCGGTCGGCTGGGAGCGAAGGACGTGGGCTGCCCTGCCGGGCTTGCTGCAGGGCACTCCCGTCCTCCGCGCCGCCGCCCCCTACAGGGCAGCCGGAGCAGAACACCACACACACAAAAAAAAAAAAGCGGCCGTGCCGCCCTAGGATTGGGCGGAATGCCGCCTCCTACAAGCTGCCGCCCCAAGCACCAGCTTGCTCGGCTGGTGCCTGGAACCGGCCCTGCTCATGCTATAAGAGGAGATGTACTTCCAACGTGGCTACAGCACACACGTCTGCTAGAAGATTATTGTAACTAATCCAAAGAAGCAAGTTCAACACTGACTCTTTCTTAGAACTTTGAACCAAGACTTAACGGGAGTAGCAATACTAATTCAGCTCTCCCAGCACGTAAGCACGCTAGCTAATGTGCATGAATAGAACACCAAGTGAAGATGGACAATGGAAGGATTTCCTAACACGAATGGATCAGTGCTGTGGATCTTTACCTTGTGAAGGCCAGCCCCCATCTAACAGGCACTTGGAGAAAGCCTGTACAAAAAAAGAGCCTCCTTCTAATCATCAAGGTAGGCAAAGCCTGATCCTGTTTTGATACTGCTGTTGACAACTCTGGTGATTTTACCACTTATCTCATGATGTTAGAGCTTTATGAAAACACCAGCCTCCTGGAACCATGTGATTATTTCATGGTAATACTCACTCTCACCTTCCCTGCCACCCCCAGATACACACACACAGATCTGTAGCCCTTATGGTTGCAGACAAAAGTTTGAAAATGTGACCTGAGTGCATCTGAAAGAGCCAAAAAACAGAAAGCAGATACAAGAGAAACAAAAGAAGTATCGTTTTTTAAAGGCTCATGATTTTCAAGCCCATCATGATTTCTGAAGCCTGATTATTGTCTTTTGAGCACTTGGAATTGGCAACATTGATTTTACCTCTGCTGCGTATCAGCGCCGAGAATGTTTGTAGATAAGTCACCAGCCTCCTGTGAGATGAGTTCCCCTTCTCCACTGGCCAACTCTGAGATGTCACCAACTTGCATGATATTCAGACTCTGGACACATTCCTCCAACCCAGACATATATGACTGCAATGTGTAGCTATCCTTGTGTTCATAACAGTCACCTTTACAATAATTCTGTACCTTCCTAGTTGATGTCTGAGGCTCTGAATGCCAGTCAGCCAAGGGTGAGCTATTCAAGGAGTTTATTATTGCTTCTATTGTCTTTGTAATTCTTTGGGCACATATATTTGGATTACAAGACAATCACAAAAGGTTCATGGCTCAGTTAGCCATAAAGCCTAAATTCCTGATAAACAGTTAATTTTCCCTCTTAAAGACCTACTGCTGCCATGCTGCTTGCAGTGAACTACGTTCACTTGTGTACAAACTGTCTCTTGTCGCTCCTTTCCCTGAACCCGTCTCCTTGACTGTCCTTAAATGTTGAGCTGCTTGGAGCACAGAGCACTCTTCCGTGAATATTAGGAAAGCGCTTTGCATGTTGTAGGCATGCCTGTACATAAAATAATAATATATAGCTGCTCTTTAGGACGTAGGCCTAATCATTCTCTATGAGATAGTCCACAAATGTCAGCCACTTGCAATGAATTGTCCACGCTAATCCTTTCCACTTATTAAAAGAGATTTCATTAAGTGATACAATTTCTTCCTGTATGATGCTCCAGGGTAAATGAACCACCACAAGGCTAACTTGTTTTGTGTTTGAATGATTTCTGTGTCGACGTTACTTACAACCTGAAGCCTTTATGATGACTCACATGCTCTCAGACTTCAGAGACCAACACGTAACTGCACATAGTAACACTCGATACATATCCGTCTTGCCATGTAGTCACCCCAAAATACACTACTCACAAAAATAGGAAAAAGTTCCTTCTGCCTTCAGCAGCAGCATTTGCATGTTCAAACTTGAAATGATTTATGGAGATGGAATTGTTCTTTTATGGGCCTTGCTAACCTGGCTGTTAAAAGCTGAAGAGCAATCCTAATTTTGCTTTGTTGTAACTGAGTACTAAGTACTGCACGATATATATTAATGTCAAATGTTTAAGCCTCAGGACAGATCAATTTAATTCTTGATATAACTTCATTCAAGTCAATAGTCTTACACTGGAGATATATTTGGCCCCACTGTATTTAAATTCATGGATAGAACCATGGACGGGTGTGCAGGAGACTTGGGGTCTATTCCTGGTTCTGAGAGAGGACTGCTAGGTAACAATTCACTGTCCCGTGCCTCAGTTTCCCCATCTATTAAATAAGGTTAATGATACTGACCCCCCTTTAACAGTGCATTGCGATCTACTGATGAAAAGCACCACATAAGAGCTCAGCATCATTATTATTCTATCTGTAAACAACAATATGGATGTCTCAAAGAATAAATATATGTATGAATTTTACACACATCACTAATAACTCTACTATGACTGAAAGAAGGGTGAAGATCTTAGCTCCATTAAAGTTAATAGTATTTTCTCACATTGATTTAAATGGAGCCAGTTTGTCAGCTCTGATTTATTTTGTACCAGTTACGCAAAATATTTAACTTCACATTATTAATAGTACTGCAGTAGCGCCTAAAGACCTGACCAAATTCAGAGCCCAACAGCACTATGCACTGTGCAAAAATAGAGTAAGACACAGTTTCTACCTGGATGAACTTACAGTGTAAATAGACAAGACTGACAAAGGGTGGGAGGAGAAATAGAGGTGAAATGACTTGCCAAAGATCACATAGCAAGTTAGTGGCTGAGCTAGGAATAGAGCACAAGTCTATTGAGTCCAAGTCCAGTACCCTGTACTCTCGGCATCACTGAAGATTGGCCATATAGACATTTTGTTTTCAGTTTCATTCTGCATTTCTCATATAATGCTGTAGGTTATGGGATGCTGCAACTTGGGGTTATAGATAAGAACATAAGAACTGCCATACTGGGTTAGACCAATGGTCCGTATAGCCCAGGATCCTATCTTCAACAGTGCTCAATATCAGAGCTCCAGGAGAATGTACAGAACAGGTCAGTTTTGGAATGATCCACCTCTGGCTTCCCCTCCTGGCTTCTGGTAGTCAGAGGTTTAAGGTCGTCCTGAGCATGAGGTTGCATCCCTGACCATCTTGGCTAATAGCCATTGAGGGGCCTACCCTCTGTGACCTTACTGAATTTTTTTTAAACCAGTTATACTTTTGGTCATCACAAATTTATGGCAATGAGGTCCACAGGTTAATAGTGCATTGTATGAAAAAAAGTACTTCCTCTTGTTTGTATTAAACCGGCTGCTGCCTATAAATTTCATCAGATGACCCCTTTTTTTTTCTATTGTGGGAAAAGGTAAATAATACTTCTCTATTCCCCTTTCCCACACCGTTCATGATTTTATAGACCCCCTATCTTCTCCCTTCCTTAGCTGCCTCTGTTTTAAGCTGAACAGCCCTAATCTTTTTAGTCTTGCATTGTATGGAAGCCGCTCCATACCCTTTATAATCTTTTTGCCCTTTTCTGCACCTTTTCGAGTTCTACTATATCCTTTTTGAGATGGGACAATCAGAGTTACAGTCAAATACTATTCAAAGAACAGTGTCCCCTGAGATGAAAGTTAATAGAAATGTCTCCCAAAATGTCAGATTTTGCAAAAGGTTGTTTGCATAAGATGTGAATTTCGACCATAAATTAACCTGACAGTGTCCCTTTAAATGCTAGAAATGGAAACTGAATTCAGAAAAGCATTTACTTTGAAGAGCTTCACCCCTTCATTCAAAGGAACGGCAGAGATGAGATAAGGGAAAAGGAACTTCTGGCTCTCTCTATGGCAGGTCCATTCACTCAGATAATTTTCCTCCATAAAGACAACTGGCCCTAATGCTCTGTTCATTTTTGGTTCCAGAGCAGTTTCAGCTGGAGTAAAACAAAGAGAATGGATGAAAGGTAGCACTGAGTACCGCCCCCTCTTTAAAGAAGTTATATTCATAGTGGTTGTACCTCATTTTAAAGCACAAAGGGCCAGATCCTTAGCACTATTCCAGATGATTTGTTCCACTGGAGGCACAAGGCAGCTGTAAAACTGCTGAATCCATCCCCCGGTGGATCTCCCCTGCAGAAGGGAAGCCTTAGGCAGCATAAAGTGATGGTAGTGACTTCTATGCCATCTGTTCCCAGCCTCCTCTTCCCCAGTGCAGGAGTGTGGCCAGAGAAAAGGGTATATGGCTTGGCATTCGTATACCCTGGTGGTCCCTGGCTGCCAGAGATTGTGAGCAGCTGATTGTAAATCAGAGCATCCGGAAGGCTGCTCTAACTTATGCTGGGGCCAGACTAGCCCCAGTATCAGGAAAGCATGTAGATACCTAAGCTGGTAGAGTTAACTGTGCAACAAGAGAGAATCCTTAAGTCTACTCCCATTGTTACTGCTTCCTCCTACTGCTTTAGTAACATCTAATGAGTCAGGTAAAGGAGCACATGAATACGTATTCTTTGGCGCCTGCAAATCAGATGCAACCACATTTTGTTGTCTAGCAGTTAAAGAAGAAGACAGGAACTTGGGACTCAATTGAGTACTTTTCCAGTTCTACCATTGGCTTGTTCTATGACTCTGGGTGACTCAATTTCCCTCTGTAGCTCAACTGACTCCTCTTTATAAATGGTTTAATTATGACTGTCTTGCTTTTAGATGGAAAGATAGTGCTTATTTTTTGCCATTAATACTAAACTTTCTTTCAAAGCTACTCGTTGCTTCAGATCTACACAGCAGAGAAGGCAGGAGGAAGTGGGCTGTGTGTGTGCATGCATGTAGTGATGCAGGACTCACCCCTGCAGCGCCTCTTGCTGGTCCGGTACAGGAATTAGCACTCCAGCCTTAGAGCGCCCTCTACAGGCTAATGTCTCACTGTCGCTGGCCCCGTGTCCCTCCCAGACCCCGGTGCCCCTCTCCCTTGGGTACTGCCCCCTGGCAGTACCCCCACTCTCTGGGCTCCCCTCCCAGGGGAATCCCCACCCTCTATCTCCACCTTGCCTCCGTGTTCACTGCCAGTCCTCATCTTGCCCCCACACTCTGGGGCAGACTGCAATCTATATCACTCATCATCGGCAAGCAGGATTTGAACCTACTGCCAGGGCCGGCTCTAGGCACCAGCAAAACAAGCTGGTGCTTGGGGCAGCACATTTTTAGGGGCAGCATGGCCGGCGCCAGAATGCCGCCCCTAAAAATGTGCCCCGGCCGCCCTAGCTCACCTCCGCTGCTGCTGCCACGGCGCGCGAAACAGCGGATTCGCGTGCCGCTACTCGCCCTCCCTCTCGGGCTCTCAAAATTGTTTTTGCTTTGGGCGGCAAAAATCCTAGAGCCGGCCCTGCCTACTGCCTCCACCTACCCCCGGGCTGCACCCCTACAATCTCAGTACCTTTCCAGGCCTGCAGCCTGGGGGGTTTCCAGGTGGGAGCTCCCTGGCTCCCTTACCCTATTCCCTTGCATTGTACTGTACTGCACTGGTCTGGTCTGGTCTGGTCTGGTCCCTTACTCAAGTCCCAGGCCACCAAGCCCTTCTCTCTCTCTACCTAGAGAGAGACTACCTATGCGTCCAGACCACAGCCTCTTTATAGGGCCAGCTGCGGCCTGATTGGGGCATGGCCCAGCTGTGGCTACTTTCCTAATCAGCCCAGGTTTTCCCCTACCACAGCCATCTCCCAGGGCTGTTTTAAGCGCTTCAGGGCAGGAGCAGGTGGCCAACCTGCTACAGTGCACATAGGATAGGAGGGAGGGGAAAGTTGAAATGTGGGTTCAGGGCAATGCAAGAGGTTGGGGGAATTTGGAAGACAGAAGGGAGGGGAAACTGGGGTGTACAGGATGTGATGGTCTGGCAAAAGAGAAAGTCAACCTGCCTGATGCACCAGATCTACTCAGCAGAGAGGGCAAGGGCAAGGGCAAGGGTGGAGGTGGGTGGAGGCAGAAAATAGGGAGTTAGAGTGGGTGCAGGTGGAAAAGGAAACATGGTGGGAATGTAAGGGTTGTTGGAGAGGGAAAGCTGAAGTGTGCATGTTCTGTGGAGTATAGGGAATGCAGAAGGCAGAGGGGAAAGGTTTGTGTTTAGGGGAAGTGAAGAGATGCAAGAGGCAGAGGAATTTTTAGGACCAAAGAGAGAGGAGTAAGCAGGTGAACAAAGCTGTTCTAAACCCTGCTTCTCTGGCCCATACCTTCTGGCTGCTTTGTACTGCTTCAGGTTGGGTAAAACACCCAGAGCAAACCAGCAAATGACCCTAAAAGTTCAAAAAATTAAAAGTTTGAGACTTCATCTCTTCAAACCATTAGGAATATTGCACTGCTACATGCCCTCCAGGGTTCTTGCTGAGGTGCAGAAAACTCTTAATTTTAAAAAAAATCAGGAAATTCCCAGACAAAACCTATGTTGAGATGGCATTGACAACAAATATCAGTAATTTAGGGTCAAATACATAACAGAATAAATCACACAATGTTATTATCCCAAACCAACTGTTAAACCCAGGATATTGAGAGTTAAGGTTAAACTTGAAAGAAATCCCCACATGAAAAGTAAGAAAAGGAAAGGTCAAGCACCAAAACAACACTAACTCTGCACTTTAGAAATGCCATGGGGAGGAAAAAACATCTAGTGTGTTTCTAAATATTGGATAAACCTGGTACCGCAAACACTAAAATACCTTTACGATAACTTATGGTTATTGCAGAGCATCACAGCAGGGCTCAGTTAAGGTTGTTTTGGTTCCTTAACTGTGTATTTGTTATCTTAACATATTGAGATTTCTTTTAAATGTAAAAGTTTTTTTTTCTTTTACCTTCAGCAAGATGCCAAGTGCTCCCCAAAAAGCAACATCCATACAGGGCAGAAGTCTTGTCCCATCACAATAAAACACCCGGCTAGAGTTGCCAACTCCTGGAACTCCAGAGTGACCTCTTGGGGGCTCTGGCAAAAGGACTACAACTATGATAGCTGCCAAAGGCCTCTGACACCATTTCCCAGGATGCTTGGAGTTAGGGGTGTGGACAGAAGGAATTAGAACCTCCTGTTGAGGCCATCGCTGTCTCTAGTGATATTATGGATTTGGTTTTGCTGCCTCCTCTACTGATGAATGCAGGGGAGAGTCTCCCCTACTGGGAGTTGTTACCTGGGGTTTCCTGAACCCCAAACTATGGTAATTAGTCTGTGTTTTCCAGGTGGTGTCAGGACATAAATCAATGGGGACACAGCTCCTCCGTCTGATAAATGATTGGTACACACAAGAGTGCTTTCACTCAAAAATCCTTTTTTATTGAGAACAAACATACACATCTACAATAGCAATAGTCTAGAGTGCTCCAGATTATCCAAAACCTGAGTTGGTGTTGAATGGTCAGCAGCAGTTTTCCAGTGGCCAGCCTTTCTCCTAGCAGCTGGGGAGTTAGATGTCAGTTTTCTTGCTTGCTGAAATCCTCTCCAAAACTTCTCCAAAAAGCACACTCTAACTAACCTTTGTATAGGTTGTTCAAAACAAAGCACATAATCATAACTCATAGTCACCTCTAATGGGCTAACAATTTCCCTAGCAATAGCAAAGAACTCATCATTTCTACTTATCAGCAATGCAACTCCCAGTAACATATTTACAGACACAGACAGTCAGACCAAGGTCAGCTATCCACATTCTCTCCCTTTCTCATGAATCTGTCGCTGTATCTATCCTTGTTAGCAACTGAAGCTATGCAGCTGTTTTTGTCTTCCTAAGCAAAACCCAAATTATTCCTGACTACGTGGTGTCCTTGCTTCCAGATAAGGATGGCTGAGTACACAAAAATGGCTGTAGTTATGTGAAGTCCAAGTTATGTCAGATCCAGTTATCTCATTAACAGAAGTTGTCTGTTAATTGTTTGACTGTGTTATGAGAGTAAAGGATCTAAACCAAGGCAGAGGATGCCCGCTGGCTGAAATGTTGTATTGATCTCATTCATTACTGTTCAGTTCTGGAGGGTGTTGGGCTGCTGTAGATTGTTTGCCAGAGGCTGGGAGTGGGCAGCAGGGGATGGATCACTTGGTGATTGCCTGTTCTGTTCATTCCCTCTGGGGAACTTGACATTGGATGTTGTTGGAAGACAGGATACGGGGCTAGATGGACCTTTGGTCTGACCCAGTATGGTCGTTCTTATGTTGTTCTAGGGGAAGGGAAGGATCCTGTTCATCCACCAGCTTCAGCCCAGGTTGGCCTTGTCTTCCTAGCAAAAAATCAACCAAACAAAAACAAACAGTGGTCTCTTAACTGGAGCTAGTTTACTTGAGTTAAAATACTAGCGAAGACAAAGCAGTTGGAGTTAAACCCCACAGTCCCCTTTGGTTGTTAATAGAGCTGGTCAAAATTTGTAATTTTCTTTCTGTGGGCATTGGCAGATTACTGCACAGGCCAATGGGGCTAGTGCCCAGGAACCACGGCCAATTTGGGGACCCCACAGGAGTGGCCAGAACTCTGGCCACACCCCCAGCTCCCTCGCTACCCCCCCACCTTACTCCTCCTCTTCCCCCTGAGGCCCCATCTCCAGCCCAGCCAGAAGCCTGTGGAAGGGTGGTAAGCACGAATGCATATTCCCCCCACCCCAGGCAGAGCTGGCCTGAGTCCCGTTCCCATCATGCTGCACTGGACCAAGGGGCCCCCACCCTGCACAGAGCTGGACCGAGGGGCGCTCCCGCATGCAGCACTGGACTGAGGAGCCTTCCCTTCTCCAGCATGGAGCTATTCTGAGCACGGGGTAGTTGTCAGATGGCTGGATGATCCTCAACAATCCCTCCATAACATCTTGGATTCAGGCCCCTAGCAGGCAACATGCATCCTGGGATGCCATGCCAGGTTGACAGATGGGAGCTCTGTCCCCTGCAGAAGGGAGTCACCAACCACCACTATCCTATGTTTCCACTTGGGAGTTGTAGCTGCGATACTCCCATCCTTGGGGCCACATGGCTTCTCCTCCTCCACCTTTGGGGCTGATTCCTCATTGCTCATTGTCAGGGCAGAATAGCGGTTCTTCATCACTATGGTGGGTGGATTGGGAG
The DNA here is from genome assembly GCF_028017835.1 of Emys orbicularis. Classification (NCBI taxonomy): domain Eukaryota; kingdom Metazoa; phylum Chordata; order Testudines; family Emydidae; genus Emys; species Emys orbicularis. The sequence goes on from NC_088688.1 coordinate 11,180,033, forward strand.
TAGGGGTGGAGCACGGCCTGCTGCCAGAAGTAACCAGCAGCCAGTGACCTCCCTGTGACTGAGCCATATCCTCCTCCCCCAATGGCATGACAGCAGTCCTCTCTAGCTGGATAGCTTTCTCAACCTTGGAGTCAAGTATCAGAGGGGTAGCCATGTTAGTCTGGATCTGTAAAAAGCAACAAAGAGTCCTGTGGCACCTTAAAGACTAACAGATGTATTGGAGCATAAGCTTTCGTGGGTGAAAATTGCGTCTAACGAAGTAGGAATTCACCCACGAAAGCTTATGCTCCAATACATCTGTTAGTCTATAAGGTGCCACAGGACTCTTTGTTGCTTTCAGCCTTGGAGGTCTCCATATGAATACTCTCAATGAATTCCTCATGTGCACAGATGTTCCTGAACCTAGCCACCTCCTCCTGTAGCTCTCCCAGCTGCTTCCTGAGAGATTCCACCAGCAAGCACCTTTCACACTGGATGGTCCTCCAGCCTGGCTTTCTGAAGGAGGAAAATGCAGGCCACAGTCCCTGCAAATCCACACCAGAATCTGGGTAGAGGCGTCCATGGTTAGGTTCTGCATCTGGATAAAGGTACAGGTGGAGGAGACAGGAGCAGCATTGGCACTGGCAATGTGGCCTTTCCTAACCATAGTGATTATATTATGTCTTCCTCCGACAAACTCCGCTGTTCGCTGTCCCTTGGTCACTTAGCCTCTGGCTTTTAAGCGCTTCTGTGACATTATCCAAGGCACAATCTGGACTGATGAAGAGCTGTGTTCCCTCAGTTCTCCAACCTAGGGTGCCTTTTACACTGCTTTGCTGAGAGATCTACCACTCCTGGTCTGCTCACACATAGCCTCCAGAATGTAAGTTACTCCCACTTTTAGTGTATGAGTGTTATAGCCAGCCACTCATGAATTACACTGCAGAGTAACACCAGCAAATTCCCTGTCCAAGACTTTCTCTAGAAATGTATGTCTTGTACATCCCAACTCTCTACTGCACAATACAAGCTCAAATAAATTCCATCATTTTATGAATTGAAAATTATATGCTCAAATCCTGTTATCCCAAATGTAGTTTCCCAAACACTTCAATCCAAACACACTGGTTTAGATAAATCAGCAAGCAAGTTTATTAACTACAGAAAGATAGATTTTAAATGATTACCAGCAATGAAGCATGTGATGGAGTGTACAAACCCCACACTGGGCAACAAGGGGTTAAGGGATTATTTTGGGCTCAGCTAGCCCCACCCTGCCACACCTGCAGCAAATTCTCCAGAGCAGAGGGAAGCCTAAAGGCTCTGACACAGATGCCCAGAGGGCCCTCTCTAAGGGAAGGAAGGACCCACCCCAGAGACAACCAGAGAGGGAAGTATCCTGTGGACCTTGGACATTGGTAACTCCCTCTTACTTCTTTTGGTTTAGATTTCCCCACCAGGGGAAGGCCTTGGACTAAGCTCACCCCGGAGGTGGTGGTGGAGGGGATGAGAGAAAGTGGCCCAGGGAGGACAGCCTTAAGTGGCCTTGGTTATCAGACCACTGGTAGCCCAAAGGGCCCTGGGATGGAGCCCCGTGGAGTGGGAGAGCCCAGGCTCCCCTCCCCACAACCCTGGCAGTCAGGTTGTGGCTGTGACCAGTAGGCCACACTCCCCAATCAGACCCTGAGTGAGGACCATTACAAAGCATAATATCCAGAATTGGTTACAAGAAACTAAAAGTAAAATGCAACTAATACCTAACTTAACAAGTTAAGTGAATTCAAAGCAAAGGTCTCTCTCACCATGGGGTTCATCCATCTTACTGTCTTGAATTTCTTTCAGTCAGGATCCCTTCCCCAGTCCAAAGCTGTTTTCTTTGTTCTTCAGGTGTTGTGGATAATGTGGGTAGAGAGAAAGGGAGAGATAATGTGGAACATATGCTCTCCTTTCTTATAGCTCTTCTCTTCTTTGGGAATCATCTTCAGCTGAGGTTCAGGAGATGGCAAGCCTATGTGGATGGGAACCGCCATCTGTTTCTTTGTCAAGATGTAGATTCTCACCCACGTCCTCTTTTCTGCCAGAGAATGACCACTTAACCAGATGATGGTCCATTTGATTTTGTTGACACCTGGCTGAGGTGTCAGCTAGCCCTTTGTCTCTGGGGAACTGGTTTGTGACTGCTCTCCAGACTAGGAACAGGTCTTAGTAATATCATACAGTAGAATCTTATAATTTTACATACAATGTTGCCACACATATTTTACCAGGACAAATTATGAGGGTTGTTTTTTTCAAATGATACCTCACAAGACATACTTTGTACATTTATCATAGTCCTGTAAAAGGGGGGGAGCATGGGGGTATACGGCCCTTCTCTCCTAGGTCATCTCTACACCCTTTCTAATCACATAGATGGAGGGATCACAAGGCTGGTTGAGGCTGATCAAAGATGATCAAGAGAACAAAGGCTCAGACAGTTCCCAAACACACAATCCCAACTGACACTGTAACTTTAACCGGAAAGAGAAAAAAAATATACAAACAAGATCACTCACTCCAAGATTAGCAAGCATTTCAAAAAGTCTAAACACCAAATACTTTCTTATAAACATAACATCTATTTCAACAATGCTAACATAAAGGTGAGTCAGACTGGTCTCCAGTTATGTATTTGTCTGTGTCCAGTTGAGACCTAGGGGCCTTGGCATGAACTGGTACCTGGTCTGCCAGCATCACACCCCCATAACTGCTTTACAAATCTCAGAGAGAGGAATGCTTCTCAAGGAAGCTGAAGAAGCTGCTTGAGCCTCAGTGGAGAGATTCCTTGTCTGTGATGGGGGCTTGTAACTGAGGGAAATCTTAATGCAACTAGGCACCCACTTAGTTTCTTGGTTGATATAGCCAGGGCCTTTAACCTGTCTGCAAATGCTACAAACAGTTGAGGAGAGATTCTAAATGGCTTGGCTCTATGTAGCTAAAGCTCTAAGGAGATCTAGAGTATGTAGTTTTGCTTTCTCTTGGTTGGAGTGTGGTTTAGGAAAAAAGAGAGTCTCACTTTCACACGAATCAGATGATTCATGTGACCTAGCTTAAGTAAAAATTTTGGAGAGGACCAAAGGGTGACCTTGTCCTTATGCATGGCCAGCCAGAAATCCTTGAATTTCTCCTGATGTGATTGCTACCAAAAAAGGCAATTTTCATGGACAAATGATGAAAGGAGCATTTTGCTAGGAGGTCACAGAGGAGTCCCATAGACCCATTTAGGACTACATTGATATCCCCAGGAGGAGGGTCTCAGACTGGGGAAAACATGTGAATCAGACCCCTTAGGAACCTAAGTATCTTAGGGTAGGAGGAAACTGTGCAGCCCTGGATGCAGGGTACAGATATCACTACCAAGTGAACTTGAATAGAGCTGATAGATTGTTCTGAGCTCTTTATAGTCAATAAGTAGTCCAGGATAGCTGGGATTTGGGTGTCAATATAAGTGGCATTGCTCAGCCCAGATAACAAATATCTTCCACTTGGCAGCATGTACTAGTCTGGTGGAGTCTTTCCTACTTTGAACCAATATATTTTTGATTTCCACAGAGCAAGACCTTTCCATGTGAATTATCCAGCCCAACACTGAAACTGGGAGATGTAAAGAGGCTGGGTCGTGATGTAGAATGTGAATATTAGAGGCTATGTGGAGACTGTTCTTAGCTCTGGATACCAAACCTGTCTTGGCCAAGTTGATGGGATGCGACAACCACTAAAGAGCCAGATATGGAATGAGTATAGAAGTACTCAAAACTGACCGATGGCACTTGGTATCTTTTTGTCAGCCTTCTTTGAGGTCAGGGCAATAGAAGCAAGTATTTTCCAAATGTTCTTTGCCACCTCCAATCAAGTTTCATTAATTGGCAAAGGCAGGTAACCAGGCATGCAGGTATAGAGCATATCCAGGGGCTTATGAGTAGAGCTATTTGGGAATTTTTCAACTAAACAGGAGGGCATGGGAAATAGCAGTTGTTGTCATCTGTTGTTCTCTAATAGGAAGCTCTTCCTCAGATATCTTGACTTGATCAGTATTTTGGAGTCCCACCTGAAAGAGACAAACTCCTCAAGATGGTGCAGGAAAGGTGTTCCTAACCCTGGAAGGTGGTGCAGATGAAGGCTGTCTAGTTGACTGCTGCCCAGTGGGCGTAGTTAGGCCATGCCTGCATTTTATAGGGAAAAGGGGCTAAGGGCCATGGAGGTGGTAATCATTAGAGATGTCTCTCTCTGGATCCTCTAGATCTGTGAGATACATAGGAAGTTCTTGACTCTCAACGTTCATATGGGTGGGACCTTGGGGAGTACACAGGAGATGCCTCCCTGCTGTGTTCTGAGTCAGTGAAATGGAGTTCTCCTCATTCAGGGGAGGAGCTACTCTAAGCAGGGTCCCAGGCTGTCAGTGCCAATGAGGTACCTAGTCCTGTAGGTATGCCAGTAGCCAGCACCATAGTAGAGACGTTCAGCACTGAGTGACTGGTTCAGCAGACATCTGAAGATTCTCTGGTGCCACAAATTGTTTGTACAAAGAAAGACAATGTCATGAGAAGCAGAGTGTAGGTTGAAGTCACCTGAGTTGAGGATGCCAAAGTGATCAGTACCATGTCAGTCATTGGTGCTGCAGTTGGTATCTGTGGCAGTTAGTCTTTTCCTGAGATGGTGCCTAAACTTCATCAGTCTCATGCAGGGCTTGAACAGTACCTACTCTGGGCCATGAAGTCCCATAAGAGTGGGTGAAGTGAGGTGGTCTTAGCTTCTTAATGTTCACCCCTGTGCTCCCTAGAGGATCAATCCTCCTCCCAACCCTAGTTTGATGATTTAGAAGAGGTCACGGCAGCCTTGTCAAAGCTCAAGAGGTGTAAGCTGAGTCACCTCTCCCCAGAGCACTTTTGGACCCGGAGGGTTCAAGGGAACCTGTCTCATCTGGATATAAGGCAGGCTTCGTAGAGTAGTTCAATAGAAGAAGTTTGAGAATAGCCTCCCAAAGCCTTCGGCATCCTTCTCTAAAAGGATCTACAGAATGAACATTGTTCAAGAATGTCTTTCCCCAAGGTGAAAGAAACACCTCATGTGTCCATCATTAAACAATCTAGCTGTCTCACAGGACAGACCACTTTTAAAGCTGGGAGACTTCGGCATGATTATGACTCCCAAATTGAGGAAAAAAGAAAGTATACCTCTAAATGCCAATGACAAACTATTCTATATATACTATTAAACATGACTAACCCTACTACTGTATATCTAAAATACTATGTAGTACAAAGTTTTTGAAAGGTGCATTGAGACGTGAACACTGCTGGGATTCTGTCTCGCAGCCGTGGATGGTGAAAAGGAAATCCGGGGTGGTCGGGCACACTCTGCTTTTTATGCCCTCAGTACAGGAGCATGGGGCATTCAGGATGAATATGCATCCCCAACAGACACTGCTGGCCAAAAGATTCCAGTCTGGTGCACTTGGTCCCTGTCATAACTATAAAGGGAAGGGTGACAGCTCTCCTGTGTACAGTGCTATGGAATCCCTCCTAGCCAGAGACTCCAAATCCTTTTACCTGTAAAGGGTTAAGAAGCTTGGGTAACCTGGCTGACACCTGACCCCAAGGACCAATAAGGGGACAAGATACTTTCAAATCTTGGGGGGGGGAAGGCTTTTGTGTGTGTCCTTTGTTTAAGGGGTTGTTCGCTCTTGGGACTGAGAGGGACCAGACATCAATCCAGGTTCTCCCCATCTTTCTAAACAAGTCTCTCTTATTTCAAAATTGTAAGTAAAAGCCAGGCAAGGCGTCTTAGATTTACTTTGTTTTCTCAACTTGTAAATATACCTTTTACCAGAGTGTTTATTTTTGTTTGCTGTACTTTGAACCTAAGACAGAAGAGGGGGGTCCTCTGAGCTCTTTAAGTTTGATTACCCTGTAAAGTTATTTTCCATACTGATTTTACAGAGATGATTTTTACCTTTTTCTTTAATTAAAAGCCTTCTTTTTAAGAACCTAATTGATTTCTCCTTGTTTTAAGATCCAAAGGGGGTTTGGATCTGTATTCACCAGGAGTTGGTGAAAGGAAGGAGGGGGGAAGGGTCAATTTCTCCTTATTTAAGATCCAAGGAGTTTGGATCTGTATTCACCAGGGAATTGGTGAAGGTCTCTCAAGGCTACCCAGGAAAGGGAATTAGCTTTGGGATGGTGGCAGCGGACCAGAACTAAGCTGGTAGTTAAGCTTAGAAGTTTTCATGCAGGCCCCTACATTTGTACCCTAAAGTTCAAAGTGGGGATACAGCCTTGACAGTCCCCATGTGCTCGAGAAGTGTAATATACATACAGACAATATCTCAAAGAAGAAACTGCCTTTTCTTAAAGTAAGTTTCTAGCCCTCATGGTTGCAGAGAGAGGACTGAAAATGTGGCCCAAGTGCACCCTAAAAACTCAAAATCCAGGGTCAAATTAAAAAGAACCCCACATTTTATTATTATTTTTTACATCATGAGTTTTGAGGCCTGACTCCTGATTTGTTTGATAAATTAAAATCTTGGACTTTTTCCACTGATCTTAGTTTTTTGTAAAACCTTGACTTTATTTATTCAAAATGTAAATGTTTACATTGATTTGAGATGGCAGAAGTGATATTTCTATATTTTAATCTACTTTCAAAATGTAGCTCTAGAGATAATTACTAAACTTCTGGATTTACAGAAAACTGGTATCTCTCTATCTCTCCCACCCATCCCATCTCCCCATTCCATCACCCTCTATCCTCAGATCTTAAGTTTCTTGTCTACCCACCCTTCTGCCTAAAGTTGATGGTTTCAACTGGAAGTTTATTCTCCCCCCCCCCCCCCAGGTGTATAATTTACCTCCCTCCAATGACACTTGCACTAAAGAGCAAAGAGTTTGGCATATAGCAAGAATTTGCCAATCGCCACAGTGGATTTTCTTTGTTATGCCTCTGGGCTCTGTTGGATGTTCAGGAAGAATGACATTGCCTGTTTCCTTTTTTTTTTTTTTTTTTTTTTTTTTTTTGCAGCTTGCATTGACTTGACAGCTCTTGACCTCTAGGCAGCTTTGGTGGCATCTTTCCAATCTCTTCTGTTTTTCAGAATGCTTTCTGTTTCTGCACTGGTGGCCTCCCTCTTTGCTACTCTAAAAGACTTCTCTCAAAGTTCATCCTAAAAAATATTTCCTTATTCCCGGTTCTTCCACTTGCATCTCTATGCTACAACATGGTACTCTTCCTCTGACCTGGTGATTCACTGTGCCATAAGAGCTTATCTTGATTTCTCCCTACCCAGTATTTGATTGTCTTTTGCATAAACATTGTGCATATGTAACCGTTTGGATGGGCCAGCGTTTACCTCACCACTCCGGTCCTAGTGCTTTGACACAACTCCAAAGCACATGGAAACCCAGAGTTCAATCACTGAAGATTTTCAGCAAGGATTATACAGTGTCAACTTCCCCACAATTCTTCTTTCCAAAAAGAACAAAAGCAATGAATTAAATTCACTTTATAAAATTTTGTAATGATACAAAATAATAGCTTCGTTTCTACTACATAACAAGGCTACTTCATAATCCACATGCATTATTTTCAGTTATACATGAATATAAACAAAAGAAATAAATTAAATCTAAACAGATCAGTCCCCCCAGAAACACAGTGAGAAGTAACTCAAGGTTTGAAAATCTTAGGTTGAGTTCACATGAGTCTCAATCTTTGTTCATCAACTCTAGATAGCCTGAGTCAGAAGCACTGCAGTAATATCTTCCCTCCTCTTGCTTGCAGAAATCTCATCTGGAACCCACCCGGATTCCTTCTTCTCTTCTGCTGAACTATGGACTCACTCAGGCTAGGTCTACACTACCCGCCTGAATCGGCGGGTAGAAATCGATCTCTTGGGGATCGACTTATCGAGTCTCGTCAGGACGCAACAATCGATCCCCGAATCGAAGCGCTTACTCCACCAGCGGAGGTGGGAGTAAGCGCCGTCAACTGGGAGCCGCGGCAGTCGATTTTGCCGCCGTCCTCACAACAGGGTAAGTCGGATCTGATACGTCGAATTCAGCTACGCTATTCGCGTAGCTGAATTTGCGTATCTTAAATCGACCCCCCCCCCCCCGTAGTGTAGATGTAGCCTTAGTTAGCTAGTCAGCTAACTAATTAACCAACCAATTAGTATTACGTATAAAAACGAAAAATCCTGTTGCAAGAAAAATACCATATAGAGAATAGCTAAATATAGACGACTTTCCGCATCATTACATTTAAATAAGACAAGCAAGCCTTATTGGTTAAGACAATTTAAATGAAACCATTTGGCTAAAACCAAATAACATTCAAAGTATAAAACTAAAATGAATGAAGTTAGTTTTCTCTCCCAATTTCCCCTTTCTATAACTAACACACCGCCAGGGTTCCCCTTTTGGAAAGTTAACAATCGCACTAACCTCCTGCAACATGTTTCAGCATTAGGGGAAAACAGCCTGTTGTCTTCTATGATGAGATAACTGGCTCTGTGGATGAGGGGAAAGCAGTGGATGTGTTATTCCTTGACTTTAGCAAAGCTTTTGATACGGTCTCCCACAGTATTCTTGCCGCCAAGTTAAAGAAGTATGGGCTGGATGAGTGGACTGTAAGGTGGATAGAAAGCTGGCTAGATCGTCGGGCTCAACGGGTAGTGATCAATGGCTCCATGTCTAGTTGTCAGCCGGTTTCAAGCGGAGTGCCCCAAGGGTCGGTCCTGGGGCCGGTTTTGTTTAATATCTTTATTAATGATCTGGAGGATGGTGTGGACTGCACTCTCAGCAAGTTTGCAGATGACACTAAACTAGGAGGCGTGGTAGATACACTAGAGGGTAGGGATCGGATACAGAAGGACCTAGACAAATTAGAGGATTGGGCCAAAAAAAACTTGATGAGGTTCAACAAGGACAAATGCAGAGTCCTGCACTTAGGACGGAAGAATCCCATGCACTGCTACAGACTAGGGACCGAATGGCTAGGTAGCAGTTCTGCAGAAAAGGACCTAGGGGTCACAGTGGACGAGAAGCTGGATATGAGTGTGCTCTTGTTGCCAAGAAGGCTAACGGCATTTTGGGCTGTATAAGTAGGGGCATTGCCAGCAGATCGAGGAACGTGATCGTTCCCCTTTATTCGACATTGGTGAGGCCTCATCTGGAGTACTGTGTCCAGTTTTGGGCCCCACACTACAAGAAGGATGTGGAAAAATTGGAAAGAGTCCAGCGGAGGGCAACAAAAATGATTAGGGGTCTGGAGCACATGACTTATGAGGAGAGGCTGAGGGAACTGGGATTGCTTAGTCTCCAGAAGAGAAGAATGAGGGGGGATTTGATAGCAGCCTTCAACTACCTGAAGGGGGGTTCCAAAGAGGATGGAGCTTGGCTGTTCTCAGTGGTGGCAGATGACAGAACAAGGAGCAATGGTCTCAAGTTGCAGTGGGGGAGGTCCAGGTTGGATATTAGGAAACACTATTTCACTAGGAGGGTGGTGAAGCACTAGAATGCGTTACCTAGGGAGGTGGTGGAGTCTCCTTCCTTGGAGGTTTTTAAGGCCCGGCTTGAGAAAGCCCTGGCTGGGATGATTTAGTTGGGAATTGGTCCTGCTTTGAGCAGGGGGTTGGACTAGATGACCTCCTGAGGTCCCTTCCAACCCTGATATTCTATGATTCTATGATTCTCCTGTGGCTGAGCTTCTCCCAACCAGACAGATCACAAGAGAGAGGTTTGGGACTGGCCTATGTTGTATACAGTGCTAATATCATACTGGCTTTCAAACTTTCTATAGTACAGAACAGGTGCTTGTTCCTGGAGGGATTCTGAGTGCATCTTACCCTGCATATTCAGCCACCTAAAATGAGACTAAGTCTCTCTACTGAGTGAGCAAATCATTGCCAGCTCTGATGAGGCTGTGTATCTACTAGGAACTGAATTGAGACTGGATTTAAATCAGTGAACACCCAGTAGATAGATATCACTGGGTCAAATTTAAACCAGTGGCAGAGAAATGTAAACTAAAAGATGGAGAGGAATTATTTAATATAGTCACTCCAGTGGACAACAGTCAGGAGTAATGGAGTGAAATTGAAATACAAAAAACATTAAATTGAATATTAGAAATATTTCCTGTTTCAGCAAAATCAGTTAAACGGTGGAACAATCGCCAAAGAACAGGTGATGGAAACCTTATTGCTGGGGTCATTTAAAATTAGACAGCCAAATCAATGAAGCATGAACAATCGAGCATTAGCAGGAAAATAGACAAGGTGACCTAATGGAGTGTTTCTCTTTAACTTTTATTACCATAAAATAGATTACAAGTAGAACTGGTCAGAAAATAGGTTTATTTCCCAGGGAAAATTTTGACTTTTCAATGAAATATTTCGGCTGACAGTCAAAATATTTTGATTCAAATGCTGCCACCCTCTTGGTGAGGGGAAGGGGGCATCATGGGAGTCCCTGGTCATGGTGCATCATGAGAAATTTAGTGCCAGAGAGCCTGGCCCATAGATGAGAAGGGTAGCATAAGGCACCTGAATGACAACTTCCAGGAGCCACTGTGGCATCACGTTTGTGTTTTGGCTGCAATATTTTGGTTTTCAGCCGAAAACTTTTGAGTTTTCAGCTCTTCAGCGGTTTTAAAAATAAAATATTGAAAATTTCCTCAGAAACACACTTTAAAAAAAAATGTTTGAGCGAAAACCCAATTTTTGACAAAACCCTGGTGAAAAGCTTAGCAGCTCATAACTAGTCCACTCTCTTTACCTCTCAAGAGGAAGTGTATTTGCACTTATTCCTTCCCTTGCTGTCTCCATTTTTTGGCCTGAATTCATGCTTATCCCAGGAATACAAAAGGAGATGCATAAAGAGGAGTTAAAAATATTCCTCAAAGAAAAGGCAATGCCAATATTTATTGAATAACATATTCAGCTAATAATATTGTACTTGCTCCAGCCACAGACAAATTCAAATGCTTTCCCTGATGAGATGCCATCAAAAAAGAGTGTCTCTCTAAGTAACGAACCCAGTATAAATGACTTCAAATTACAGGATGACCCTCAAAGAAAGCTATTACTTACGTTAACATACCTGCCAGACATCAAGGGCTCCCATGTTCAGAGACAGTCCAGCAGACATATTCCAGTCCTGAACCCTTTTAACATACCTCCCCTACACACACACTAAAGATTCTTGGATCAAACCGACTGCTTTCTTTCTAGCAGAGCAATCAAGCTGTACATCATTAACCTTTCTGTTTGTCTGGAAGAGTAGTAAGAGACTGCTCCTCAGGGCATTGGACGTAAGCCAATACAATTACTCTCACCCCATTCTCCAAGGTGCCAGCTGCTGCAGAATGTGATGCAGAAACCAGCCATGGAGCCAAAGGGTATTAGAATCCGACTCCAAGTCTTCATTCATCTGCCAATCATCCTGAGCCTCTATCTTGGTGGGTAATGCGCCCAACTTAGATCACAGCATCTCTCAGGCAGCTATTTGTGTTGAATGGTTATAAACCAAAGGCTGCCTTCAGAAAGGCCTGATGGAGCAGTCACAAGGTCTTTCCACCTGCCTTTACTTGTTGGTAGTAACATCTGAATAAGTTACTAAAGCTGTACTCTGCCTCACAGATTCCATTGCCCTAATATCTTTACTTGGAGAGTGTTACATATAAAGTCAAGGGACATGTCGCCAAATGTTAATTCACATGGGTAAATCAAGCATATTCAGAAACTCATATTCATAGAACAAAATCACATCCCCACTGAAATGCCTCAACTTCTGGGCTGTGAATATGGTAGCTGTTTAGTGTAGGTGAAGAGGATGGCTAAGGAGAGAGCCATGAGGTACCCCACGTGAGAAGACCTGACACCTGAATAGCATATCTGGAATGTGACATCTGAAGTGCTGAGAGCGACAACAGAATAACAGCACTTGAAGGATTTGCTGCCTTCTGCTTCAGTACTGAAAAGTTGCCAAGGCATTCAATGATGGACCAAACAGATAAGCAGTGGTAAGGAGAAGAGAAGCACAGCATGGTGAAGTGACTTACCTGAAGCCACACAGCAAGTTAGTAGCAGAGTTGGGAATAGAACCCAGATTTCCTGAGTCCTAAAACTGTGCCCTACTGTGATGATTTAGGAATATGTCTGTACAGTTTGTGAATATTGTGGGAGATTATGGACTCTGTATACGTATGTCTGTTTACCGAGCTGCAAACTCCATTTTGAGTGCTTCTTGGTAGCCTTATCTGCAGTCCTGTACCTCCACGTTGGGCTGAGATCCAAGGCTGACAATACAGAGTAGCTGATTTTAAGTACCCAACCATTGGAAATCAATTCACTCTAGTCAAAAGACTGGTTCCTGCCCAGAAGAACTCGCTTAGCAGTGGGAGGTCACCTTAGCAATGAGGCCCCCTGGCTGGGGCCTGTGACCTGGCAGGAGGCCGAACAAGTAGTTATCGGACAGGGTGCTGACGTTTTTAAAAGTGCAGAAAATGCAGAAGATAATTAAGCATTGGAACAACTTACCTAAGGATGTGGTAGATGTTTCTCCATTATTCAAAGTCTTTAAGTCAAAACTGGATATCTTTCTAAAAGGTGTGATATACATCATGCAGGAGGTATGGACTTGGTGCAGGAATTACTGGGTGAGTATCTATGGCCTGTGTTACACAGGAGGTGAGACAAGATGTTTACGATGGTCCCCTTTGGCCTTAAAATCTGTGAATCTTCTGGGCCAGATCTTCAGCTGATATAAATAGGTGTAGTTACATTGACTGCAGTGGAGTTATGCCATTTACACCAGCTGAGGATCTGGCCCATAGTCAAATTTTCCATAAATATTAAAGAATAAAATAAAACCTATAAATCTCAGTGTTGAAGAGAACCAGTCAACAGCATCCCAGTAGTCTGCATTTAGAGAAGTATAACTAATGTTCTCTGTACAGACCATCCAAAACATTTATTAATAATGAGCTTGAAGAGGTTATTGTTTTGTTTTTAAGTATTCCATTCCCCCCTTATTTAATGTCTCTACTCTGCATGTTGTTTCAGTCATGATGCAGCAAGAATATAACAATGTTGGCTGGAAGCCAGCTTTCAGAATAGACGGAGGCTCCAATGGGTTTTTGATGCATGCATATATTGAGGTGGCATTTAAATGATGTTTGTGCATCTCACAATGAGAAAAAACAACACTTCAGTGCCAGGTTTCTTTGATCTAGTGGAAACAGGCTATCATAATATAGAAATAGTTAGCAGAAATAAGTACATTCAAGTGGCTCTATTCTACTTAACTGACTATCATTTGTTCCTACACTCACAAAGGAGGCTTTCATTCTGCCAGGGCAAAGTGAGCACAGTTATTGATGGTTCAAGTATTTATTCATTACACGGATAGTTCTGAAAATATATTTCCCTTGCCTGGCAGGGAGTAGGAAGGTGGGTGTATGGGAGGGGACATCTGGGAAGTGGTGAGTGGAATCAGGGGTGGAGGGATAGCTCAGTGGTTTAAGCATTGGTCTGCTAAACCCAGGGTTGCAAGTTCAATCCTTAAGGGGGCCATTTAGGGATCTAGGGCAAAAATCTGTCTGGGGATTGGTCTTGCTTTGAACGAGGGATTGGACTAGATGACCTCCTGAGGTCCCTTCCAACACTGATATTCTATGATTGTTGGGGGTGCCATTTCCATTTTTACCACCCTACTTTTAGGGAGATTCTAGGAAATGTACGCATGGTGCTTAGTTTGATCAATTTAAGGTCTTGGTATTGGGGGACCCCAGATGCATATTCTTTTTTCCCCCCAATGTTCCTTACTTTGCATTTATAAACATTGAACTTTATTTGCCAAAATGTTGCTCCTTCAATTAACTTGTTTAGGTTCCGGTATAATTTCTCACAGTCCTCTCTGGTCTCGATTAACCTAAATAACTTTTTTGTTATGTGCAGATTTTGCTACCTCAGTGTTCATTTTCCTTACTAGACGATTAACATTAAACACTAATACAAAACCATGAAGTGAGTCAGCCTGTTATTTACCTTTTGCCATGATGAAAATTGACTATTTATTTCTTCTCTTTGTTTCTTACCTCTTGCCCACTTTTAGCCAGTTTTTAATCCACAAATGCATCAAATGGGTGTAATTCATAGGTGTAGTAAGACAATCAATAGCAATAATCACAACTCATCTAGCTCTGATCCATTACGTTCTGATGGGAAAGTGTGCTGAGGTCTTGTGGTCTGAGAATTAGAGCAGAAGCCAAGAATTCCAGAATTCTAACCCTAGGGCCTGGTCTACACTACAACTTTAATTCGGATTTAGCTGTTTTAATTCGAATTAACGCTTGACCCGTCCACACAACGAAGCCATTTAATTCGTATTAAAGAGCCCTTTAATTCGATTTCTGTACTCCTCCTCGACGAGAGGAGTAGCGTCAAAATCGGTATTGTTAATCCGAATTAAGGTTAGTGTGGCCGCAATTCGATGTTATTGGCAATTCGATGTTATTGGCTACCCACAATGCAACGCTCTGGAAATCGATGCTACTACGGTAGCTTGGACGCACACCACCGAATTAATGGTGCCTAGTGTGGCCGAATACATTCGAATTTATAAAATCGGTTTCCTAAATTCGAATTATATAAATTCGGATTAATCCCGTAGTGTAGACATACCCTAGGTCTAATATAGATTCCTCCTCTTATCTCTCATAACTTAATTAGGGTAATATTTGAAGTTCCATTGACAGTAGGAGCACTAAATTGCACTGACTTTCAGTGGGACTATCCAGTGGAGTGCCACCCAAGCTTTACAGAAATGCATGTCTAGTTCCCTGAATTGTTCATTTTGAAAAAAAAATCCAAAGAAGTTTAATAAAGATTTGTGTTTTGACATCTTCAGAATGACACTTTTATTTTTGGGGTCAAAATGGCTTCTTGTTTCAAAATTTCCTTCAGTTTTCATTTAAAAAATGCATTTTTTAAAAGCGCCTGAAATCTATATGAAACAGTTTGACCTGAAACAATTTTTTCCACTTTCAGTTTGTCAGAAATGTCAAAAATGTTTGGTTTTAGGTTGACCCAACATTAATTTTGTTTTTTAGACCTGCCAGTGAACTGAAAAACCTGTTCTCACACTTCTCCTCCTAAGTGTCTATGCTACTTTTGAAAATGGGACTAGATCCCTAAGTCACTTACACACATTTCAAAATTTTACTCTTATGACATAAATTTTCTAATTCTGCAATGGTTCCATATTTGGGTGCTCAAGACAGCTATGGGCTGGATTTCAGAGGTGTTGGGCACTCATCTCTCCATAAATCTTAGAATCAAAGGTTTAGAAGGGACCGCAAGAGTCATCTAGTCCAACCCCTGAAAAGTTGCAGGATTTGTTTTGTCTAAACCATCCAAGACAGATGACTATCCAGCCTCTTTTTGTAAACGTCCAATGAAGGAGCTTCCTCAATTTCTCTGGGCAGTTTGTTCCATTGTCCTGCAGTTAGGAAGCTTTTTCTGAGACTTAATCAAAATCTGTTATGCTGTAGTTTGAACCCATTGCCTCTTGTCCTGCCCTCTGTGGCAAGAGAGAACAATTGACTTATGTAGGTGCTCAGCATCGCCAAAAATTCAGGCCAAAATATTTCTGATTACTTGCTTCTGATGTCCATGTTCTTATTATACTGTTCCACAATTTGCATTAGTTACTTCTGTGTATTAATCATACTAAAGCTTTTACTTTGGGTTCTTTGAAATAGTAGGTCAATTTCTTCTTGGAAAAGTCTATGGATGAAGGAAACTTCATCCATGAAGATCTGATCATGTTTCTCTTTAGAGTAAAATAAAAATCTACTTTTACAGCCTAGAATGTCAAAATCTATCCATCCTTTTCTCCCTTTACTGGAGAAAAATTCTAAATCTAGTCCCCGAGGTGAAACATCAGCCAAATTAATGGCAATTCCTATTCTTCAGGGAGAGAGTGACTTAATGAAGAACTAATGGAATCAATAAAGATTTGGAAACTTGGAAAGATTCACACTTGACATCCTCTAGAAATATTCTTTTATTCCTGAGATGTGCTGTTTCCATTGCACTCCACCCACACTCTGCCGATCCATGATCACAAAATTACGAACTCGAATAACACAGATGTATTCATTTTTCTTTTGTCTTTTAGGAATGAGCCAGACCTCTGGTGTTTTTGAAAGAAATTAGACTGAACTAATCAGTGTGAATTGTATGGGGAATGTTATGAGTCATCAACAGGAAATTCTGCTTCATCTTTGTTTAAAAAAAAGTGAGGATTTTTAAAATTACAGAAAGAAAAGGAAGATTAACTGATCTGAATGCAAGAGCTTTCCAGGAGCCCAAATAAGTCTTCTATAAACTGATTTGCCTTTCTGACTGTGATTTAGTAGAGTGACACCTAATTTGTTCTGAGCATCGTTGATGCCTCCAACACAATGGAGGATGACAGCTTGCATAACCTCTCTTTCAGCTTTCATCTCATTTATTCCGTTTGAAGTTGAGTTCCGACAAGAGAGAGGCACAGAATTAATATTACCTTAGATCAGCTCAGTCTCCAGAGGGAGCAGCAAAAGCTTTTCTGGAAACAATAAACCCTTTAAACATGACAGGGGGAATAGGACCTTAGGAGGTATCTGAAAGTATCCATTATTAAAGAAAGAAAAAAATCTGTGGGGGTGACTTTGATTTGTTTTTTCTTAACAGCAAAAGCAAAGATGAACTATTGCCAGTTTTACATACAAATTTAAAGATGTTGTATAGTTTGTCGTTAACATCTGTGTATATTTCCCCCTCTTGCTGCTATAACAAAAGTCTTAGCTATGAGTGGTATTTGCTTTGACTTTGAAATTCCCCTCATTTTTGATCTGGTTCCTTTCTAATTTAAGAAAAAAAATCAGGAAGGGAAATTCCCATCACATCTGATAGTGTATAAGGTCACATTTAATTATCACAATTTGCATTTTAAATTAATGTCGCACTTTTAAAGTAACTCAGAGGAAGCCAAAGACAATTTGCACAAACAGGTTTTTACAAGGAACAAAAATAAAGCATGAATATATCCATACAGCTGTCTATATACTAATCTAGGGGCTAGAATCTCATCTGCTGTCAATGGGCACAATTTCCTTCAAGTCAATAAAGCTAAACTGATTTACACCAGCCGAGAACCAGGCCCTGTATATCTATAGGTGATTGAGACATAAATATTGCAGGGGGAGATTTACATATGTAGAATATAAATGTTGCAGTTTGTCTAGAATGCTTAGTTATGATTTCTACTAAAGCAAAACATTATCTCTGGAGCTTTATCAACCACTAGTGACCAGCACTTGAGCTGGGACTATTCATTAATGAACAATTTAGCCAAAGAATAAAGCCCATGGCCCTTTTTCGCTTCATGAATTTGCTGTGAACCTTGAATTTACATCAGCAGAAATCCAATTTACATTGCAATTGTGATTTCATCGTATCATATCCTGTCACTCCACTAGGAATAATTTCAGGAAAGTGCAGATGACTTAGTAATTTACAACAATATAGTGCCTACCATGCTGAAGCAAACTCTGTGAAAGGATCAGTTGACTTGCCACACAAATGCAGCTCTCTCTGGGGTGGAAGGGAATAGTAGTTTAATGGTGCACAACAGCTCTGCACAACAAATTTAGGAGAAGAAACTGAGTGTGCCATAACCATTTAAAAAGAATTCAGGCAGGTAAAATTGAAACAGGGAAGGTAGGTAGGGTAGATAAGAAAACAAACCATATTGCACTTTGGTCTGAATGCCGATGAAAACCACTATGGCTGTGCTAAGTACAAGTGGATGTTTAACAACTACTAGTTCTATAATTGGGATAACTCTTGCCTTTATAATGAGCAGTTTTCCTAGTGAATGGTATCTTTTTTTTTTTTTTTCCTGCTCAGGAACCGTCCATGAACAGACCCTTTTTTTTTTTTTTTTTTTTTGGAAAATTTTGTTATGAACATAAGAACAGCCAGACTGGGTCAGACCAATGGCCCATCTAGCCCAGTATTCTGTCTTCAGACAGTAGACAATGCCAGGTGCTTCAGAGGGAATGAACAGAACAGGTTGCCTATTGCCCATTCCCAGCTTCTGGCACACAGAGGCTAGAGATCATGGTTTTGCATCCCTAACCATCCTGGTTAATAGCCATTAATGGACCTATCCTCCATAAACTTATCTAGTTATTTTTTGAACCCTGTTGTAGTCTTGGCCTTCACATATGGGCTGATCATACATTAGTTGCTTCAGCTCTGCCCTTTGCATCATTTATTTGTGGTGTGTGGTCAGTCATTGGTGTGTGGTTCACCATTGTAGGGTGAACACTTCCAGAAGAAAAACTAAGAAAGGAAGCATAATCTAGACTATCCCTTATTACTTCTCATCTTTACCCTTATCAATAGCCGCTTTCTGTAAGACTTATTGTAGAAATGAGTCTTCATGAAAGTATTTGAATAAAAGCAGGATGGTGGCCATGCAAACTAGATCAAGAAGGACACTTAATGTGTAGGAGTTGGTGTAGAAGAAGGAACAGAGGGCCTTCTTATATCATAGAAGTCCATTCCCATGTAGCATGGCCCTTTGCAATAGTGCAATACACACAGGCAGACAAAAAGGCCTCTAACTGAGATCTGGACTAAAATCTTATCTTTACCAGACAAACATTCCTTGGGAAAACATTCCATCTGAGAGGCATGGGGAGGAAGCTCCACAGTTGGAGAGCAGAAGTGGAAGAGAGAAGGGAAAGAGCAATAAATTATAATTTATGATGGAATGTAACAACCGTGCTGCCTGTAATTTGCTACTGGGGACACCAAGAGCTGTGAGCCACTATTGTTACCTCTCTGCCTCCGAGAGAGTGAACTTAATTTAGACTGAATGTCAGTTCCCTGCCACACCAATCTGTCTTCCTCACCAGCAAACTCCTCCGGGATCTCCCAACCCAAACCTTGCCTAGCAAATAACAATTGGTGAAATCCTGACCCCAAGGTCCTTACAGAGGTTCCTTTGCAATTCACAGCCTCGTCACTGTTCCTTCACAGAGGGTATTAAGTTTTCTGCTCCATTAAAGAGTCAGTACATCACAGCTGATTACCTTAACTGGGGTAAATACACCCTTCCCTTCAAACACAGCACCGATTGGGTTATAGTAACCATAAAACAAGTTTATGAACAAAAGGATGCAAGTTAAATGATGCCAAGCAGAAGGAATAAAGATAGAAGTGGTTACAAAACAAACAAAAAGTTAAAAAAAAATAGTGGCTAAGACCTATCTTAACAAGCTAATATCTTTTTTTCAGGATAGTTTCCTTGCCAATTTTCCTTGCCAAGCAATAGCTGGCTAACTTTTCGCCAGGATCCCCACAGTGTCCAAGCTGCTGGTTTTACTTGTCTCCTCAGGTGAAGGATGGTCCGAAGTCTTTCTGTGTGTCCTTATATTTCAAATCTACCTTTGTTTCAAGGGGGTTCAGTCTCCTATCTCCTTCAGGGGCCAACTCCATCCTGATTAAGATGTTCCTGGGTTTGTTCCAATATGGTGCTTTCTGCTGAAATTTTACAAAGTAAATGTTCTGTTTCTGCAACCTCTGATACAAATGAGTAGTCCACTGAATTTGGCCATACTTGGTTTGAGGTGCTGGCCTCTTTCCTTTGTCTTGAGAAAACCTGTTTATCAACTCCCCCCGACATGCCTGGTTTAAACACGTTTTAAATAAATAAATTATTGGAGACATCCTATCTCCTAGAACTGGAAGGGACCTTGAAAGGTCATCGAGTCCAGCCCCCTGCCTTCACTAGCAGGACCAAGTACTGATTTTGCCCCAGATCCCTAAGTGGACCTCTCAAGGATTGAACTCACAACCCTGGGTTTAGCAGGCCAATGCTCAAACCACTGAGCTATCCCTCCCCCCCAAAGAAAGTTTTAGTCAGACTTTAAAGCTTAATATCTGTGAATATCCATAATTCCACGCTGTCATCATCTCTTAGGCCTGGTCTACACTGGGGGTGGATCGATCTAAGTTACACAACTTCAGCTACATGAATAACGTAGCTGAAGTCGACGTACTTAGATCGACTTACCGTGGTGTCTTCACCGCGGTGAGTCGACTGCTGCCGCTCCCCCATCGACTCCGCCTGCGCCTCTTGTGGCGGTGGAGTACAGGAGTCAATGGGAGAGCGCTCAGGGATCGATTTATCACGTCTAGACTAGACATGATAAATTGACCCCCCCCTCCCCCGCTGGATCAATCACCACCCGCCGATCCGGTGGGTAGTGTAGACATACTCTTAGTGTGCTCTCTTGAGGGGGTCTCAGCTTCTCCTGACCAACCCTGCTTAGCTTGCTCTCAGTCATGTCAGTTCCTGGACCCTCACTTCCAATTAAGTCAGTCAGTCCTTTACTTTTTTGGGTTTGCAGTCTCCTTCAGTCTCCTGGCTGTTTTCTTCCAGGCAGCCTGGTGCGGGGCTGTTACCCCTTTGCTATTCCAGGCCTTTCGCCTCCCTTTCCTTCTCTGTACTCTCCCCTTTACAGCAGGCCTTATTTCCTCTGTTGATTGTAGCTGTGGGGGCCTGCCTCCATGAGTGGCAGCTATGTGGGGTTGGGATCAAGCTGCTTGCTTGTAAACAGGAGACACTATCCCTCCACATCTATGTTCAATATGGGATTTGTAGACCCCATTGCACAATGTCACCTACATTTCACAATGATATTATTGACCAGAGTGTTAGTTTTCAAAGGATAGCTTGCAAGGCATATTTTGTACCAATAGCATTGCAGTAGTGTGTAGGGTGTGAATACAGGGGTGCCTAGGGTCACATTGGCACAGTTATTTTACTTGTAGTACGTCACTGAAATATGATGAAGTGGAGGTGTGCAGTGTTATAAATGCCAACAATCAGATTTTAAATCTGATCTTTAAATGTGTCAGCATGTAGTGAAGATGGGGAGAAAATGAAGAGACACTGAAATAGTTTAGAGCTTGGTTGCTACATGATGTACTCTCTGAAGAACTGTCATCTGCGATAAGGGGACCAGAACAATTCTATACAGCATGTAGAACTGAAAGAACCACAGTAAATCAGAGCCCAGAACCCACATGAAACAATTCTGAAAGATACTTGTTTGAATTTAGATTTTGTTGGACTGTGTAAGGCCGAGTTAACACTTAATAGAGTTAAATTCCAAGTTATCCAGTAAGAAATATGAAAATCGGAGGACAGGTTACATAATAATTAGACCTGGCTGTTAGGATATAGATATTCAGGCCTGTCTGCAAAGGCCTATACTTTAAGAATTTAGGTGTATTCTTATCACTAAGTTAGTTATAGAGGTATAAAAGAAAGAATCAAAATCACTGTCTGCCTGTGTAAGAACCTTAAGCAGCAGAGGCCAGCCATAAGCTGGGAAATGTATGGTCACATCCTTACATTCCAAACTAGTCACATTGAAATAAGGTGCTATTGGGCTGTTAGGAATATCAGGACAGGATTGTATTCCTATCACTTCCACAGAAAGGGAAGAGCCTAGAAGATGTAAAAGGAAACTTAGTTTGATAGCATCCTGTCTGGCAAGAACTCACTTTATCAATAGCTGGGATGTGAAAGCCTCATTTCTGTATTGTTCTATCACTGTAGTCTCCACTTCCCTATTGTTTGTCTGTATAATCTCTGTCTGGTTCTCTGATTGTTTCTGTCTGCTGTATAATTAATTTTGTTGGGTGTAAACCAATTAAGGTGGTGGGATATAATTGGTTAAATAATCATGTTACAATATGTTAGGATTGGTTAGTTAAATTTCAGTAAAATGATTGGTTAAGGTATAGCTAAGCAGAACTCAAGTTTTACTATATAGTCTGCAGTCAATCAGGAAGTAAGGGGGGAATGGGAACAGGGAATGGGGGTGGGAGAATTGGAATCATGTTTCGCTAAGGGGGGGAATGGGAACAGGAAATGGGAACAGGGACACAGGCAAGGCTTTGTGGTGTTAGAGCTGGGAAGGGGGACACTGAGGAAGGAAACTGAAATCATGCTTGCTGGAAGTTCACCCCAATAAACATTGAATTGTTTGCACCTTTGGACTTCGGGTATTGTTGCTCTCTGTTCATGTGAGAAGGACCAGGGAAGTGAGAGGGTGAAGGAATAAGTCCCCTAACACTGGCATATGCATGGCACCTATATGCCAAGGAGTGAAAAGTGCTTTACAAACAACCGTTAATGAATTAATTAATTGTACTTGTGACTAAACTGAGGTAGAGGAGGTTAAGTGATTTGCCCATCACATGAGGGAAGAGTCAAGAATAGACCTGAGGAATCCTGACCACCCGGAGTGCATTTAGGAATGATTTGTAAGGAGTATGCAAGTTACACAAACATACCAGTGTGTAACATACAGAGTGAAAAAATTAACTACTTTAGCCTCTCTAGTGTATATATTTATATGGCTCCATTACTATAGCATCTTAGCACCTCTCGTAGTCATTAATGTATTTATCTTCATAACACCCCTGTGAGGTAGTGAAGTGCTACCATCTCCATTTTATAGATGAAGAGTTGAGGCACAGAGAGACACTAAGTAGTTTGCCCCAAGTGACATAGGAAGTCGGGGGTGGAGCACAGAATTGAGCCCAGATTTCAAGCTAGTGCCCTAGTCACTGAACCATCAGTCAATGTCTCACTTTTTTTATCTACCTTTTCCCTAGCTCCAGACCACATTCCATGTCTGTGTGACTTGTTAATGTCACCAAGCATTATGTAACATGGAAGTTAACTCAGCACCACTGCATGCTAAATATAGGTTGATTAATGGTACTTCCTTCCCCTGCAACAGGCGTGGACTTGCTATTTGTCTAATAAAATATACGTGACACTAATTATTATTATTATTTCATGCCACTGTTCATTTCCTCACTAGAGGGGGGAAATTTTAAGTTCGTTTAGTCACATTAATTTTCATTAGTGATGCTAATTAGCAAGTGGTTATAAACTTTTAATAATATTACAACCATCTAAATCATTATTTGGGTGTTTTTATCAGTCCATAATCAGCTAAATAACTGATTTCTGTTCCCATAAAATAGTCATTTCTGTCACAAATATTTTAAAAGGTGTGTGTGTGTGTATATGTGTGTGTGTGTGTGTGTGTGTGTGTGTGTGTGTGTGTGTGTGTAATTTTTATGAAGCCTATAGAATTAGCAGTGGTCTTCTCCCCTCTGGTTTACAATGCATTGTACATCCTTCCAGAAAAACATCCTGGGCTTTGATATCTCATGCTCATTTTTTCCCCTCTACAATTAGTTTTGACTATATAAAAATTGCAAAACTCAATTACAAGCATGTGAATGTCTTAAAATGCAGGGCTGAGGATGCACCATCCACAATTCTGTTTAGGTTCTGAACCAGCCAGCATTTCCATGTGAGCAGACCTTTGAGTCTACACAGGGCACCATTGAGTTCATGGGGCTTTGTACATGTACAGGTATATATTCACATGGAACCACTTAAGAGACATATTAGAGCTGGCTGAGAATTTTCTAATTAAACATTTTTTCATTGAAAAATGTTGGTTTACCTAAACTATTTTCAGGAAAAAGTTGGTTTCAACCAATTTTTCAACTCAAAGAAGGTTGAAATTGTCCAAATACATCTTTTATTGAAATGACAAATTTCAGCATTACAAATGACTTTTTGTTTCAAAATTTAAGCTACTATCTTTAAAAAATGGTTGGAATCTAAATTAAACATTTCAAAATTATTGAACCCAAATATCTGATTGAGCTAAACTGAGTTTTGATTTTTTTTTTCCAGATTTTCAATTCATGAAAAAAATTGAGATTTCAACTTCTCATCCTGATTCTGGAAGGAACATTTATTTTTATATATTGTGACAAAGTTCCTCCTCTATCTTGGTGGGTCCTGCGCTTATTGGCGGATTTTCTTGCATCAGAGATTCACCATGTGGGTTGGGGAACAGCCCAGAGACCTTCCCCTCTGGAAGAACCCACAGTCCAGGTCAATTGGGAGGTTTGGGGGGAACCCGGGCCCGCCCTCTACTCCGGGTTCCAGCCCAGGGCCCTGTGGACTGCAGCTGTCTATAGTGCCTCCTGTAACAGCTGCATGACAGCTACAACTCCCTGGGCTACTTCCCCATGGCCTCCTCCAAACACCTTCCTTATTCTCACCACAGGACCTTCCTCCTGGTGTCTGATAACGCTTGTGCTCCTTAGTCCTCCAGCAGCACACCCTCTCAGCTCCTTGCGCCTCTTGCTCCCAGCTCCTCACACTCACACCACAAACTGAACTGAGCTCCTTTTTAAAACCCAGGTGCCCTGATTAGCCTGCCTTAATTGATTCTAGAAGCTTCTTCTTAATTGGCTCCAGGTGTCCTAATTAGCCGGCCTGCCTTAACTGGTTCTAGCAGGTTCCTGATTACTCTAGTACAGCCCCTGCTCTGGTCACTCAGGGAACAGAAAACTACTCATCCAGTGACCAGTATATTTGCCCTCTACCAGACTTCTGTACCCCACTGGTCTGGGTCTGTCACTATATATATATATATATATATATATATATATATATATATATATATATATATATATAAACACAGCCCAGGAAACTCATTTTGTGCCCAGCTGTAATGCTTATTTGATGCTTTGTGTAGCCAACAGTGTAGTTATTTGGTTACAGGATTTTACCAGGACAATTCCTGAAGCAGAAGATTGTAACCTAGGGATGGATTGTCACCTCCTGCAAAAAAACAGAAAACAAAACAAAGCACACACACACACAAACTCAACAGGGAGCTTGAGGGAATCCTTCTGAATTTGAGAATTGTAGAGCCTGATAGCTGAGCATGGACAGCTCCTGATGGCTATAATTATAGATCTGTTTGCTTGACACTTCAGAAAGTAAGGCCCCTGGATACCTCTTTTTGTCCAAGTCGTCATCTGCTAAGTTGAGATGATTAAAAATAATAATATTTAGAGCTGCTTGGAGAATAGAATTTCCATACCATGGGAAACTCCAATATTGTGCCATTCATTTTCACCCTGAATCAGAACAAAATATTGAAATATTGGAAATTTCCATGGAACACAAAGTTCATTAAAATTTCATTTGTGAAACAAAGAATGTTAGCATGTTTGATTGAAATAAAAGATCTCAGTATTTTGTTAATGTAGAAACAAAAAGTTGATGTGAAAAATTTTACTTCGAATTGACATTTTGACATAAAATGATATTACGGCGCTATTTTAAATTGAATTATCAATTAGAAACCAAATGCTTAGTTTCAGATCAACATTTCAAAACAAAACATTTGAACTGACAGTTTGAATCAAAATGTTTCATTTTTGCTTCAAATTATTGCTTTGAAAATGAAAAAAAATGCATCCAAATGTTTTTTTTTCCTGCCAAAAATGTCCATTTTGATAAAACCACATATTCTGAAGAAAAAAAAAGTTTTACTGGAAAAATTTTGACCAGCTCTAAGGAAAATATTTTCCTTCCTGAGAAGGTTGTCAGGATAAATCCATCGTGCTCAGATACCATGATACCGGATATCATTTTAGTACCTGTATAGCTACAGGTCCTTATGAACGATTTGATGAACTCGGGCCAAGATGGCAATGAAAATAGAAATAAGTGAGTTATGTGTGATTTTGTGTTTTATTGAAATTTTTTTGCACAGCTCTATAAAACAGCTCTTTTCATTATATTACTAAAGTAAGTGATAGGTTGGAAATATACAAATTGGAGGCCAGATCCTTAACGGGTTTGAATCATTATAGCTCCACTGGCTTCAATGGAGCCATGACAATTCACGCTAGTGGAGGATCTGTCCATGAGGAGTTGATTTATTGAGGAGAAAGAGGAGGAGGAGGAGGACAAAGGGAAAAATTGTACTTATGGTGGACTGCTGTGACAACAGGACCAGTTTGGAACAAAGACATAACCTTGTACAGTGGCTTCTGTTAAAAAGTCAAAAGCCACTAGACAGAGGTATGTGAAAGATCAATTTCCCTCTGTCATTAGAATAAGAGAAAATTGTGGTGTCGCTGAGATGCTACCGGTGTTGGCAAATGTTGACCTTTTAGTGGCAGCCACAGTAATTTTCATTTCAATACTTTGTTTCATTAGTGACTAGATGTCATTTCCAGAGCATAAAACTAGTAGAAATAAAATGAGTAGAAAAATGTCCAACCCTGCTCTATGACAGTTGGTACTTACTAGCTGTGGCTGTTGTGTGATGTTTTGTTTTGGTTTTTTGGGGAGGGGAGGGGGGGAGTTAGCCTGGCTCAAAATCAAGTACCGTGGTTTAATATTCAGCCAAAAGATGCTTAAAATGCTCTTTCATGCACTCTGCATATTCCACAATAGGGCATTGACAGTTAGAACAGTTTGTTTACTGTATTAGGAAGCTATATGCATGTATTTAAGCATCATCAATTACAAATCACAAATGACAAGCACATAATTGCGTGTGTTTCCAGATCAAATCAGAAGAGTGTGTGCCAGTACCTGTTATTTTTGATTGGATAAGGTCATGGTGAAGAATGTTAAGAAATGGAGAATTAGATGTCAAAGCATTTCCAACAACAACAACAACCACCCAGCTCATATCAACAGGGGAGCATAAACCACATTGTCTAAGAAGGAATGCAATTGGAGCACATTTGTTATGGGGAGAGTTTGAAGTTAACACAGGTGTTGATATAGCAATGTGATGATTAGGGGAAAATATTCCAGTGTTCTGTGTCTTTGCAACACAGATGGTTGGGTTTACTTGTCTGCCCTTGCTGTTCATTAAAATGAATCAGATGAGTTTAGCTATTCCAAACTGTTAGTGTATGTCCCTGGCTTTATTATTCTGCGCCTTGCAACAGTGATGATGTTATATTGCCCATGGGCCAGGTAATGCTTTGTAATGGATCACATGATTTACTGGCCTATAGGCTGTATACTATTTTAATTAACAATCCGCTCAACAATGAAATCTAGGAAATGGTGCCGGATACCAGCTGGATTGCATCTGCTGTTTGATTGTTTTTTACAGGACCACTTACTAGGTGCTCACATGTACATAGCCAGAACGAACCTAGAAAGCAAAGCTGAAGACATCAAAGAGCTGGCCCTAACTCAAGCCAAAATTTGCCTGTGATTGTGGGTGGTTTATTATTATAGAAGGAGATGAATACAAAATGAGATTAGAGATTGTGCATGGTTTACCAGAAGGGTAGGAAACTGGAGAATACAATACAGAGCTAAAAGGTAAATAGCTGTATAAGGAGGCAAGTGAATTGCAGAGAGAGAATAATCAGCAGGCCACTCAGAAAGCCAAAAGTTAAGACACTGGAGGGACAGATATTCTAGAATCTCCAACACAAATATATTCTTCTCATAGACAAGTGGGGAAAGAAATCTGTGCTTGAACCAGAAAGATATGGTATAGCTTGCATGCAGGATTGATAGAAACTTGTCATGAGTTATAGGCCGTGATTCAGCACAGCATGGAGGGACACCTTTCCAAAGGTATTTAAATGCCTAAAGATGCAGATAGGCACCTAGTAGAATTTTCTAAGTGTGTGAGCAGGTTAGGTGTCTGACTTTTACTGATTTCACATATGTGGCTTTAAGCATGTAATTATGTCCATCCCTATTCAGCAAAGTAGTTTTGCAGATGTTTAAGCGCTTGCTGAACAAAGAACTAATACTTAACCCCGGCACACAGGAGGATTATGGAGATCAAGTAGTTCATGTTGGTTTAGTTCTTTGAGCTTTGAACACACAAGACTACATTTTCCAAATTGACTAGGGATTTTGGTACCCAACTTACCACTTGTTTCATTGTGCTACAGTGCGGACTACAGGGGGGTGAATTATAGAGAGCACCAAAATCTTCTGCTATCTCTGTCCCATGTGGATGCTGCTGGAATGAACTAAAAGTTACCTTATTCACATTAACATAGTCCTCTTTCAAACAGGATCACGTTAATGTGAACCTTTTAGTTCACACCAGCAGCATCCACCCAAGGCAATTAGAGCACAGCATTCTGATGTGGCTCTGTAGTTCACACTTCCACACTGTGGCTTAGTATAGACATATCCTTAGAGACACCTTTCAAGATTTCCAGTACTGTTGAATCCCCTGTGACAGGTTCCCCCAGGGTGCCACCTGGAACTGGGGTACCACTGAGACCCCTGATCCACCAACCTGGGCCCCCTCTCACATTGTACTGCTGTGACAAGCTGCAAAGCCCTCCAGCCTGCAATTTCACCAGCGTACATACAGATAGGGACACACCTAGCTGCAGTTACATGCAGGCTTTCTGACCAGCCCATGCATAGGAAGGCTATGGCCAAGGCAACTCCCAGCTCCCCAGACACAACCCCCTCTGGAGTATTAACCCAAAATTATACCGTCTTGCGCTACACAGAGAACTGCACAGCGTATGCTCACAAAGTTCACCCTCTCCCTCAATGTGGAGAGAAATATGCAACAGAAATATGCCCTTGAGCTATGATTCCCATACACTTCGCTCCAATTCACTGATCTAGATAAAGCAAAAACAAGTTTATTAACTACAAAAGATAGATTTTAGTGATTATAAGTGATAGCAAACAGATCAAAGCAGATTACCTAGCAAATAAACAAAAATGCAAACTAAGTTTCATATACTAAATAGATTGGATATGAATTAGCAGATTCTTACCCTAAGAGATGATACGAGCAGGCTGCAGATTCTTAAAGGGAAAGCTACACTTGTTTTACAGCTTGAAATCCCCTGGTATTTCATTCACAGGCTAGAAATCCCTTTAGTCTGGGTCCAACACTTCCCCCAGTTCAGTCTTTGTTCCTCAGGTATTTCTCGGAGTCTTCTTGTGTGGGGAGTGAAGAACCACATATGATGTTATACCGTGCCTCATGTAGATTTTACATATGGTGGGAACCCTTTGTTCCACAGCTTGGTTCCCATACCAGTCTGTGGAAAAATACTGACATACCAAGATGGAGTCCAGAGACATGTGGTCTGATCACATGTCACTGTAGAGTCATAGCAGCCATTAATTACAGGCTGTTTGTAGCATTCTCAGGGAGGCTCACCAGGTGGGAGATTAGCGTCTCCTAAGGCCTATTGTTTTTTCCTAATGGCCCATTGCCCTGAACAGGCCCTTCCCCACCCAGCTATCTAGATTGAAAGCATTTTGTCCAGTGGGTGTTACCCAGGTGTAACTACATTTGAAATACAGATACATAGTCAATATTCATAACTTCAGATACAAAAATGATACATGCATACAACTAGGATAATCATATTCAGCAAATCATAACTTTTCCAATGACACCTCACATAACTTATCTTGTATAAAATGAATCATAATTATGCTATAATGATATCATAATAATATCACTATGAAGAATATGGGGTGCAGTGTCACACCCCCATCCTTTGAAAATAAGACCCCTTTCAGGGTGTGCTATTTTGGGCAAACAAAAATTGAGGATCCCAAAATCACTCACCACTTTTGAAAATGTAGGACATAAATTATTACATAAGCACTAGAGGGAGGCAATCCATGCAGGAAAAACAAACCACCTGCAATCATAGAATCATAGGACTGGAAGGGACCTTGAGAGGTCATCTAGTCCAGCCCTCTGTGGAGGAGCAGGAAATTGAACCCATATCAGTGCCTTAACCCCAGACCATCCTTCTGTCTCCTTTAAAGGCCATTCAAGAGAACATGGACACAAGTTCAATGGAACCTGGGATGGTTACAAACTGACCCAATAACCCCCTGTATGGTCACCATTCTGTTGTGAGTGAACCCAATTACAGGGTCCCACATGCTTTTGAGCAATCTGATTTGAGGTAGAGTTCAGTCACCATTTCTGGCTCTCTATGGCACACACCCATGTTCAGACCTCCTGTCTGACACCCTTCCTTGGGACATGGGTTGCCACTCAGCCCCTGAAATCAGTGTTTAAGATTCCCCAAACTCCTCAGTCACTTATACATGCTCCTCAGATCTCCCCCATGAACATGGATCCTCTGGGATTACTAGTTTAATCTCTTGGGAGAGATTGCGGCAAGAAAGCAAAGTTTAGCAGCGAAGTCCCTTAACCAAACAGGCTTTACTCTTAAAGTCTTAGAAAATCACAGTTCTTTGAAAATAACAAACGTCTTGCATTGTATCCCCCTCTAGACCATTCTTGTGAGTCTATGGTTCATCACTGTTGCAGGTTGAGCAGTGCTCCTATTTTCCTCTCTCTCCTGCAAAGTTTGCATTCATGTGGTCACGGTTGGCTCCTTTCACAGAACAGGGTCCTGCTCTTACATAGGGTCCTCTCCTTGTGTTATACACTCAACTCCCCAGTTCAGACTGTGAAACTCCATCTCAGTTGGTCACACTTACCACACCCTTTGCAGAAGCAATGTGTAAGAAATCTATTGTTCCATGGAGGCGCACCAGTGGTTAAGAATCATTGAAAGTTCACGGCCCCAGATTGCAGTCTTGATTGCTCTTGGGAATGTTCCTTTAGTGAGGTATGCATGGTAATTGCAGCTGTGTCAGTCAGGATATTAGAGAGACAAGGTGGGTAAGGTAGTATGTTTTATTGGACCAACATGAGATATTCCCTTACCTACCTTTTCCCTTTAGTGAGGTGTCATATGAGTGTCCAAGCCAGGGCAGCTGTCTGGAAGGTACAACAATAGACTGTTCCTGGGAGAATCCAAATTAGGCCAGCCTTTCTGCTAAACCTTCTGCAAAAGAATGGCACATAGTACATAACAGACTCCATAATTCTCTGTCACACTGGTTACTATGGTCATGTATAAGCATTTATTTATTTTTGTAGGGTGCTAGCACCCTACCATGCTTTATTTTCACTCTCCCAAATATGGATCTATCTAATACATCTAACTCCAACAGGACTTATCAATAACAAACATACAAAACACTGTTACTGCAAGAGAGGTCCAATTTATAGTTGTGGGTCAGACCTCAAGCTTGGCAAACAGTTCACAAAAAATGATACAGTATCCAAATTTAGTCTCTCTTTCTGCTTGTGGACTATGTGTGAGCATCTCATGATTTTACTGAATATAGCTGATATTCAAAATATTTCATTATTTTTGTGTGTGAATTCCAGTTTTATTGAATGATCATGAACTCTTCTCAAGTGTCATTGGTATTCTCTATTTGATCTATGTTTCTTAGTTATGATTGGTCACGTAAATCACATGGTTCCCTGACTGGATGACTTTCTATGACAATGCCTGATGTGAAAATTTAAGATTCACTTTGTGTGAATGTTTGCAAAGTGTGACTTTGGCATTCTCAGTAAAACTCATCTATGTAAATATCTGCAACAAGGGAGTGAGCTTGAGTGGAACAAATTCATTTAAACATCTGAAAAGATATTTGCAAAGAATTGTTTAAAGTACTCACCCAGTTCTGGCCAAAGCCACCTTCAGCTTACCATTAACTTTAGTTTGATCAGAAAAACAGGTGAATGTGGCCAGTTCTGATCACATCCTGCTTTGAGAAGCTCAAGCTCAAAGATCATCTCTGCAACTGTGAACCTACATTAATCCAAACCAAAAAAATATTTCCCCCCACCTTGCAAACCTGACACATCACACATGGCACTACAGCTGTGTTAAGTAATATGTCATCTCTTCCACAGTTACTAAGAGAGCAGCAAACTGGTGCTGAATGAATTTTTCAGACATATCACTTTTTCTTTTTCTAAGCTACCCTGCTTTGTGATATCTTAGCTGAGAAAGGCACTTCCTGAGCAGATGGAAAAATCCCCAGCTGCAGATATGTGCATCTCACTTTAAATGTGTAGTAGGGAATGTTTTGTCATTTAGAGATCTGCTGAATATTTAAATACTTTATATTGTTCAGCCACTACTAATGCACCACTGCTGATTAATACAGTGACTTTCCAGATGAAATAATTACACTGCACAGAAGGGCATGGTGGATGTTTGTGATGGGAAATCCGCTGACTGTTCTCAGACCAAATGCTCTCAGCAGGAGGCCAGGCTGTCTTTATTCAACACACCCAGGCTAGGGCTTTGAGTCAAGTTATAGGCTAGCAATGGATCAAGGGAAATTGAGAAGAACTGTAAAGTAAAAAAGAAAATCAAAATATTGTTTCTCCCTCTTTTAGTGTCTCATTCTGACACCGGTGATGCCCCTCAGCCAACTGGAAGCAGATGTCTGGGGCCCTGCATGTTAGGTTCCCAGGAGAGGAGACATCAGTGACATGGAGCATGGGTATTAAGTGTAACTTGTTTTAGTTACACAAGTATACCAGTCCCTACAGGAGATGATCAACTATCCCTTCTTCCAGGAATCACAGTCCAGGATCAATACCTGGTTCCCAAGGAAGCAATTTCTCTGCCTCAGGAATTGTCTTTAATCCGAGCTCAAAGCAGAGAGCAAAGGCTGCTAATGCTTGCATTGCCCCCTTTCTCCTGAAGCTGGCTGCACATGAAACCTTGCATAACCCAAAACTAACAACAACACAGCATGTCTTCCCAAGTGTCAAAACTTGCTCACACTAAGAAAAATAACTTGGACGACTATGTGTTTACAGCACTGCCTGGTGACACCTGCAATAACAATAACGCATCTTCCAATTTTGGTTTAGTTTCTTGTCTGTTTCTCTATGCCATCAGTTGTCAGTGTTATCTAAGCATCTTACAATGTTAAGGTTTATAATGAAGTCTAACCAAAAGAAGGCTGCGGGGAGATATGATTGCTCTCTATAAATACATCAGAGGGATAAATACCAGGAAGGGAGAGGAGTCATTGAAGTTAAGTGTAAATGTGGACACAAGAACAAATGGCTATAAACTGTCCATCAACAAGTTTAGGCTTGAAATTAAACAAAGGTTTCTAACCATCAGAGGAGTGAAGTTCTGGAACAGCCTTCCCAGGGGAGCAAAAAACCTAACTGGCTTCAAGACTGAGCTTGATAAGTTTATGAAGGGGCTATATGATGAAATTGCTTACAGTGACATGTGGCCCATTGGCAACTGCCAGGAGCATAGATCCCCAGCTGCTAGAGACGGGACACTAGATGGGGAGGGCTCTGAGTTGGTACAGAGAATTCTTTCCCAGGTATCTGCCCGGCGGGTCTTGCCCACATACTCAGGGTCTAACTGATCACTATATTTGGGGTCAGGAAGGAATTTCCCCCCACGTGAGATTGGCTGAGCCCCTGGGAGGGTTTCACCTTCCTCTTCAGCATGGGGCATTGGTCACTTGCAGGTTTAAACTAATGTAAATGGTGAATTCTCTTTAACTTGAAGTCTTTAAACCATGATTTGAGGACTTCAGTAACTCAGCCAGAAGTTAGGGGTCTATGACAGGAGTGGGGTGAGGTTCTGTGGCCTGTAACATGCAGGAGGTCAGATTAGATGATCATGCTGGTCCCTTCTGACCTTAACGTCTATGAGACTATGAGACATCATTGCCTCTGCCTCAATCTGCCTCTGTGATGGTGACATCTGTTGAACTTTGGTTATTGTAGGATCTTAGACTCACATCACAATATCCAAAGATACTCCTTTGTGGTTGACCTATAGTCGAGTTGTGGTCAATGCAGGAGAGAAGGGGGCATTTGGGAGCCAGTTATGGCTGCCTTATCTTGAGGGCTTGTCTACATTGGCCCCAATCCCTGCAAGCTTTAGAGCCGCTCTAGGTGTAGGGTCACTAATATGTCCTACAGTAGTGAGGAGAGACATGTTGGATCTGCACTTCTGGCCAGATTCTGTCCCCATCACACCACCTGAGCAGTGCTTTCCCCATGAGACCATCCTCCCCACCTTGCATCCTTACAGAGAGAGCAAGCAAAATGTGTTGTGAACCAAAATGATAAACCAAGATTAAATGGGTTGCTCTTAGGTTTTATATTTAAGCACCAAGAAGTATTTTCAACAGCGTTAAGGCAGAAATAATATTCCTACTTAGACCCTGTTTGGATGTTTCTGGACTGAACATGGTTCATACCCTCAGTATAGATGTGCTGCATCAGTGTAAGGTTAGTCTTGTAACACTGTGATTTACCCCTCTAATTTTCTCTAGCTTACACCACTGCATAATGACTACATTAGGGACTTGTACCAGTGTAACTCCAGGGATATAATCACCCTAGTACAAATTTCCCTAGTCTAGAATAACCTTAAGACAATTGATTTACACATTTATGGAGGGATTTTCAAAAGTGGGAGATGCAACTGTGCACATTTATTCGGGGAACAAATATTTGATAATGGGACTTTCAATCTAGCAGAGAAAAGTAGAACACATTCCAAGGGCTGGCAGTAGAAGCTAGACAAAATCAGACTGGTAATAAGCTTCCGCTTTTAACAGTGAGGGTAATTAACAATTGTAACAATTTACCAAGAGTCATGGTGGATTCTTCACCATTGGCCATGTTTAAATCGAGATTGGATAGGTTTTTTTCTAAAAGATCTGCTCTAGGAATTATTTTAGGGTAGTTCTATGGCCCATGTTATACAGGATGTCAGACTAGAGGATCACAATCTTTCTGGCCTTGGAATCTATGAATCTATGTGTCAAACTTATGTGTGCAAATAATCACTTCTGTGTTCTGCATGTGGACAGTTAGGTATGTAGCATGTAGTATGCATACTACTTTTGCTTAAACAAATACCTAATGTTTGGAGTCTCAGAGTATGTATACATATGCATTAGATGTGAGCATTTTCCAATCCTTTGAAAGCCTGATCCTTACTAAATGTCATTTACTGAAAAGCATTCTGGGCTAAATTTTCAAAGTGTATGTTTGAAGGATACAGTTCCGGATTAAATTAATCCTTGTGCAGAGGACTAGTGTAAGGCCTATAAATCATTTAAATCTCACTGAAGTCTTCAAACCTTGGTTTGCAGGCGACATAAGTGGTACATATGCCATAGTTGGCCCTCTATGAGGAGATGAATTTCATCCTTAGATGCACAAAAGTTTTCAGAAATTCCTGGTGAAACTGAAAACAGTTCTAAGGTTTTGCGTACTCAGTAGGTGCTCTTTGAAAATCTAGTCTTTCAAGTCACCCTCACACACTGAAAGCAATTTGCACTGTGGAGACCGTACAAAAATAAACCTCTTTCTGGACCATGCAGCCTTCTAAATAACGTCATCTATGGGACATTAAAGCTTTACTATCAACAATATCCCTAAAATGAAGGGAGTGAAAAAACAAAACATGGAGTGCAGAAACTGTTGTCAATTCCATTCACAGTGTCAGAATGACTCTAATAGCAGGGACGTTTATGAGTCATAAATTACCATTTATAAATGCCGTGTTTAGCATTCATTTCAATGGACAACATATGGTGGCAACATTTCTAAATAGCTAGAACTGATAAATAGGCCAGCAAAGTGGCTCAATTTGTTAAAATGCTAACACATGAACTACTGCATGTGGATGGTGGCATGTTTGCATGCCTAATGTTGTCTGTCTGCTTGGGCCTTATAAAAAAAACGGTGCTTGCCTTGAATTTATGAACTAGTACTGAAAGTCTATTTCTCATCATGATTTGTGAGGAATTACCATTTGTCGACTGGGCTATCCATCAGTGAATCTATTGTGCGCAGCCCCATCGAGTAGTGTGGCCATGTGCCACACAACTTAGCCCCTGTTATCTTGTCTTAAGAGACACGGGTTGTTTCCTATAGTTTTAATTGCATTTTATACAGGAGACTTTCACGGTGAGACAAGCTTGATCACAGTTGTGTGCATTTAATAGTGTTTCCTTTGCAGTTATTAATGATCTCTGGGTCCACTCCTGACTTTCTTATTAGGCAAAACTCACTGTGAGGTCAACCTCAAAGGTTTGTTGTTGATCTGTAACTGAAATATGTAAAATGCTTTGAAATCCATAGATGAAAGGCAGTGGAGAGGTTCATCCTACTATTTTCTACATGCTTTGTTGTAAACATCACCTCTTGCTATGTTTGGTAGTTGCCAACACTAACTGCGTTTAAATAAGAGACTGTTCCATCATGGCTTCTTTCCTCTTAGTTGATCATAATGCTGGGAATTCGCAGTGCTGCGGCACGGCACCATAATAATTTGTGTGGCAGTTTGTGAAGCCCAAACCACATCACAGGTTTCTCTGGCCCTGATAACATTACAGGACCAGCACAAATAATGGGATAACCTGAAAAAAAATAGACCGCTATGTTCGGACTGGATTAAGGTTGGCTGATACCCGTAATGTCTGAGAAGTGTGCTGAATACTGTTGCCTTTAAATAGTGAGATATCAGCTTTTCTATGGGAAACCAGTGTGAGTAAAGAATGGATCCATTGTCCCTTGGCCAGAAAAAATAATGACATTAGGTGCTCTGGCTATAGATGGGAATTATGGTGCCAAAAGTTGACTGTTGAGGGATCCCAGTACAAGAGTTCTTTGCGTGGATTTTAGGTGGGATTAGTAACTGTTCATTTTTTTTACAACATTTATATCCTGATCCTTTTTCACATTTAGGATAATAATAATAATTAATAAATATCTATACTGCAGTAGTGCCTGGAGACCACAAGCAGGTTGGGCACCATGTTAATAGAGACTGCACAAACATATAATAATGACAGGTCCTATCCCAAAGAGATTACATTACTTGCCTTGAAAAATTACCATATTTTGAGTAATTTCACACCAAAAAACTAACAGAAATCCCACACATTGTGGGTGCAAAAAGAGGCAAATGAAAAAAGCAAATATAAATACCCATTAAAATGTGGGTTTGTGTGTATCTGATGGTGTGGAGAGGTGGGAGGGGTAGTATTGCAATTGTTTGGCAAAGTGTCCAATTCCATTTAAATTTTCTTGGGTGAATCTCTAGCCTGCTAACCTCAAAGTGAGTTAATCAAAATATTTCTGCATCTCAGTTCAGGGTTAAAGCAATTTGCATCAAGAAGACTCTATAGAAGACCTCTGTGTCACCAGGCAGGGTCTTAGAATATATATGTGTCACAGTTCAGGGCAATTGAACCTGTATTCTGTGGTCCTTCCAGGGCACCCACTCTAGGATCCTCCCTCCTCAGGAGTCACGTTTGTTGGGAAGAAACCTGTGTCTCTCTCTCCCTCCTGACCCTGCAGTTTTCCAGGCTGCACAGTTTCCTGCCTACACTGTGATATTCCCAGCAAGCTAGACTGCCTAAGCAGGCCAGCATCTGCACTTTGCTTTCTCTCCAGAGGCCATGAACGGCCTTAATGGCCTGCAGTTATAAGTTACCACAGAGATCTTTCTAAGGAAGCACATTTACTCTTAAGTGAAAACGTTACAGAGAAAACATATTAAAAACAATAAAAGAACCTACACACACGCTAAAAAGCTTATCTGAGGTCACCCAATGCCAACCTCGGGCTCATGTAGGTGTCGGTCCTTCAAAACCCACAACTGTGTTTTCCCCATGGTTACAAGTTCATAACTGTTTCAGCTGCGGAACCAGAACACTTTATTCAGCCTTCAACCTTGGCCTCATGTAACAGGTCATCAGCAGACCATGGCCTACTCCTCAGGGCATATCTTCAATTGAAATTTGTCCAGGACAATGTAATTAACTCTGCAAATCGCACCTTAGCATATGTAATGACCACAGATGGTCAGGACTTGAATTTTACATTATACACAACTTCCAGTCACACAGATCAGCTTAACACCACACTTGGGCATTAGAGGCCTGATTTGCTGGACACCCAGAGCTCTAGTATGAAGTCAATGGGAGTCACAGCTGCCTCGCACCTCTGAAAATCAGGCTCTCAAGGCTCAATCCATAGCTCATTGGGGTCAGTGACTCAGAGGAGAGCTCATTGTGGCAGGGTGGTCTGGTGCTGTGTGGGGTTACCCTAACCACTCATTAGGCAGAAGAGATAATTGCCCTGGTTTACTATCCTGGCACACCAGGTGAGACTGATTGGAGGAAGCAGAGTCTAGGACCAACCAGAACAGCCCAAGCCCAGAGAAAAATAGCTCCTGAAGTTGAGCAGGGCCAGTTGAAAATGCTGGAAAATGCTGGAAGCTTCAGGTAGCTGGTCCTGAATTGTAACGATGGGGTTTGGAATGTCTTGGAACATGTCCAGTCCTAACTTTGGGGGGAGGGGGGGGAGAGAGACAAACAAAACTGCTCTCTCTCCCCTGAGAGAGACAGAATAGCCCCTCTGATTTCCAATTTTATGCAAGCCAGACCACCACCCGAGGCAACCCAGTGATACTTATTGAATGCACTCCCTGTTCCCTAGATCATTTGGGTTTTCCTGGGCTATACACCTCCACCACCCACCAAAATCCTAGTGCCAAACACATGTAACTGCAGTGTTAGGTACACTGGGCATAAGGAATGGGCAGCTCTGCCGTAGGGACCCTCTGAGGTGGGTTTGGCTAACACACAAGTGTGCATAAGCCAGGACACAGGTACACACTGTAGAGATACCCTTAGGGTCTGTCGAAACTGCCGCCGGGAATATTCTTTCCAGCACCGGCAGACAGGCTCTTGCTAGCTCTGCTTGAGCTAGTGAGCTAAAAATAGCTGCTTGGACACAGTGACAAAGGCTTGCCATCTGAGTATGAACCCAGAGGCTTAAGCGGGCTTGTCTTCCACAGGCTAGCCCAAGCTGCTGTCCATGCCACCATCGCCACGCTGCTATTTTAGCATGCTAGCCCAAGCAGAGGTAACACAGGTTTATCTATCCATGCCGGGAAGCATGCCTCCAGCTGCAATTCAGACATACCTCAAGTGATCTCCAAACATCCCGGATTGGCACTGCTTAACTTGACAAGATCGTAAGCCACGGTGGTCTGGCCATGCACATAGCAAATATGTGAGCAGGAGTGAATGTGTATATCAGGAGTCTTCCCCTGCTTTTACACTTAGCAGAGTGCCCCACTGAATGCCCTCACATTGACTAAACACATTTACTACTATCGGGCTCATTAGTTCTTGCTATTTCTTAACTGATCAGCCGAGGAAAGCATGTTTAATTTAAGCCCATCTAAGTACTGAAATATAGTCCCTATAAAACTTTAAAAAGTTATATATATATATGCAGCATAACCATCATTAACAAATAATGAACTTGTTTATCATTCCTATTTTATGTCTGAGACTTCAGGCATTTCAGAGACCTTCTAGTTCTGTTATCTACTATCCTTCAAAGCCTTCTGATTATTATGCTCTCTTTTACATCAGTAATAGGTTTTAAGACCCATTGTAATGAATGCAAATATATGACTGTTTTAGGGCAGTAAAATTGTTCTTTAGCAGCTATCTATGCTCTTTTCAACAGTGAAAAGCATTTTAAATTAGTGCTTGGAGAAAACTAGGACATTGGAATGCAGAAAAAAGATCAGACTGCAGCTTCCTACTGCCTGTTATCTAATGGAAAAGTTAGTTCTGCTAAAGCCACTGTGTTGATTATTAAAAGTTGCAACTTGAAATATGACTCATGTTTAATGTATTGTACTCATATATGTTTGGAACAGGCTTCTGGAATCCCTGTCTAGAGTCCAGAGAACACATTATTACAGGGAGCTGTAAATTAATGTCCTCTATTAGTTGACTACATCCTGCTCAAATCACGGAATGACTTTGTCTATAAAAGACTTATATGTAAAGTGTTAGGGCCCAAGCTAAAGACCCCCTAACTGTGTGTCATTCATATGATTTTAAGGCAAGCAATAGGGAAACCACTTTATTCTTGTACTGAGGATTATGGCACTTCCATGAAGCTGAAGCGGAGAACAATGAGTTTCACAAAGATTCTTGTCTCTAACTTTCCCAGCTCCAATTCTAGAAAGCACTTAAACGTGTCCTTAACTTTAAGCACTCCTATTGCATCCAAAGGGTGCTCAGAGAAAGGATAGTCCAGCGGTTAAGATGTTAGCCTCAGACTCAAGAAACAGGATTTAATTCTCTAGTGTGCCACAGTTTTCCTGGGTGACCTTAGGAAAGTCTCTTAGGCCCAGATACTCAAGAGTATTTAGACTTCTAACTTCCATTAGACCCATTGAGCCACTGGGTCTTAGTCTCTGTGTTTCAGTAAATCAGGCATAACAACCGATATAGTAAGGATTGCGAGGTGTTCAGATAATATGATACTTGGGGTCAAATAAATAAGTACCTATGATAGATAAAGTTCAGGACATTCTTGTGTTCTTTCCTGGGTCAAGGTTAATGCCATTGGAAATCCCAATCTAGTAATCAACTGACCTCTAACTTCCACTATTATAGTGTTCTATAATTTTGTTGCTAAAAAAATGCATAGGAAACATTACCACTTTCTCTCTGGGTTATTGTGCTGATTGCCAGCCCGTTTCTAAGGCATGACATAGCTCTGTAGTAAGTCGGATAATCCCCATCTCTACCCTCGTGCTAAATCCTGTCACTTCGTTCTCTTTAACATCCCCTAACTGTGCCATTTTCTCACTATCCCCAGTGCTAAAGCCTATGTCCATATCCTGGCCCTCTCTTGCATTAACTACTCTCTTGTCTAACATAATAGTCTACAAACTCTCTTTCCTCAAATCTGGTAACTCATAGAATCATAGGACAGGAAGGGACCTTGAGAGGTCATCTAGTCCAGTCCCCTGCACTCATAGCAGGATTAAGTATTATCTAGATTGGGGTCGGCAACCTACTGCACACGTGCCAAAGGCGGCACGCGAGCTGATTTTGCCTGGCATGCGGCTGCCAGCCAGAGTCCCGGCCGCCAGCCCCGCTCAACCCACTGCCAGCTGAGTGAACGGAACCCCAGGCTGGCAGGAGGCTGAGTGGGGCCGGTGGCCAGGACCCCAGACCGGCAGCAGGTGCGCCCCCCGGCTCCCCCCTCACCGCGCTCGGGACGCGGGGCCCTGAGCCTGCTGTGGGAGGGGCGACGGCGGCAGCTCACACTCCCGGGAGCCGCAGAGCCCAAGCGCAGCGAAGGGGGAGCGGGGGGCTCACGGGAACTGCCGCCCGCATGCATCCACTGCAGAAGCCCCCCGTAAGGGGAAGCTATGCTCTTTAAAATCTCCAATGAAGGAGATTCCACAACCTCCCTAGGCAATGTAGTTCAGTGCTTAACTACCCCGACAGTTAGGAAATTTTTCCTAATGTCCAACCTAAACCTCCCTTGCTGCAATTTAAGCCCATTGCTTCTTGTCCTATCCTCAGAGGTTAAGAAAAACAATTTTTCTCCCTCCTCCTTGTAACAACCTTTTATGTACTTGAAAACTGTTATCATGCCTCCCTCAGTCTTCTCTTTTCCAGACGAAACAAACCCAATTGTTTCAATCTTCCCTCATAGGTCATGTTTTCTCGACCTTAAATCATTTTTGTTGCTCTCCTCTGGATTCTCTCCAATTTGTCCACATCCTTCCTGAAATGTGGCGCCCAGAACTGGACACAATACTCCAATTGAGGCCTAATCAACACAGAACAGAGCAGAGGAATTGCTTCTCATGTCTTGCTTACAACACTCCTGCTAATACATCCCAGAATGATGTTTGCTTTTTTGCGACAGCGTTACACTGTTGACTCATATTTAGCTTGTAGTCCACTATGACCCCCAGATCCCTTTCCGCAGTACTCCTAGGCAGGCATTTCCCATTTTGTATGTGTGCAATTGATTGTTCCTTTCTAAGTGGAGTACTTTGCATTTGTCCTTATTGAATTTCATCCTATTTACTTCAGACCATTTCTCCAGTTTGTCCAGATCATTTTGAATTGTAATCCTAACCTCCAAAGCACTTGCAACCCTCCCAGCTTGGTATCATCTGCAAACTTTACAAGTGTACTCTCTATGCCATTATCTAAATCATTGATGAAGATATTGAACAGAACCGGACCCAGAACTGATCCCTGAGGGACCCCATTTGTTATGTCCTTCCAGCATGACTGTGAACCACTGATAACTACTCTCTGGGAACGGTTTTCCAACCAGTTTTGCACCCACCTTATAGTAGATCCATCTAAGTTGCATTTCCCTAGTTTGTTTATGAGAAGGTCATGCGAGACAGCATCAAAACTTTACTAAAGTCAAGATATATCAAGTCTACTGCTTCCCCCCCTATCCACAAGACTGGTTACCCAGTCAAAGAAAGCTATCATGTTGGTCTGTCACAATTTGTCTTTGACAAATCCATGCTGATTGTCACTTATCACCTTATTGTCTTCTAGATGTTTGCAAATTGATTGCTTAATTATTTGCTACATTATCTTTCCGGGTACAGAAGTTAAGCTGAGTCGTCTTTAATTCCCCAGGTTGTCCTTATTTCCCTTTTTATAGATTGGCACTATATTTGCCCTTCTATAGTCTTATGGAATCTCTCCAGTCTTCCATGATTTTTCAAAGATAATCGCTAATGGCTCAGATATCTCCTCAGTCAGCTCCTTGTATATTCTAAGATACATTTCATCAGGCCCTGGTGACTTGAAGACATCTAATTTATCTAAGTAATTTTTAATTTGTTCTTTCCCTATTTAAGCCTCTTCTGTTCCTACCTCATTTTCACTGGTATTCACTATGTTAGACATCCAATCGCCACCAACCTTCTTGATGAAAATCGAAACAAAGAAGTCATTAAGCACCTCTGCCATTTCCACATTTTCTGTTATTATTTCCCCCCACTCATTGAGTAATGGGCCTACCCTGTCCTTGGTCTTCCTTTTGTTTCTTATGTGTTTGTAGAATGTTTTCTTGTTACCCTTTATGTCTCTAGCTAGTTTTATCTTGTTTTGTGCTTTGGCCTTTCTAATTTTGTCCCTACATACTTGTGTTATTTGTTTATATTCATCCTTTGTAACTTGATCTAGTTTCCACTTTTTGTAGGACTCTTTTTTGATTTTTAGATCATTGAAGATCTCCTGGTTAAGCCACGGTAGTCTCTTGCCATACTTCCTATCTTTCGTACGCAGGGGATAGTTTGCTCTTGTGCCTTTAATAATGTCTCTTTGAAAAACTGCCAACTGTCTTCAGTTGTTTTTCCCCTTAGATTTGCTTCCCATGGGATCTTACCTTCCAACTCCCTGAGTTTGCTAAAGTCTGCCTTCTTGAAATCCATTGCCTTTATTTTGCTGTTCTCCCTCCTACCATTCCTTAGAATCATGAACTCTATAATTTCGTGATCACTTTCACCCAAGCTACCTTCCTCTTTCAAATTCTCAACCAGTTCCTCCCTATTTGTCAAAATCAAATCTAGAACAGCCTTCCCCATGGTAGCTTTCTCCACCTTCTGAAATAAAAAATTGTCTCCAATACATTCCAAGAACTTGTTGGATAATCTGTGCCCTGCTGTGTTA
Source organism: Emys orbicularis (assembly GCF_028017835.1). NCBI lineage: Eukaryota > Metazoa > Chordata > Testudines > Emydidae > Emys > Emys orbicularis. The sequence goes on from NC_088688.1 coordinate 11,223,418, forward strand.
TTTTCCCAACAGACGTCTGAGTACAGGCAAGTCTCATCTTACGCGGGGGTTCCGTTCCGCGGTTAGCGCTTAAATTGAAAACCACGTATAGTGAAACACTCATTGAGTTCAATGGCGGGCAGAATCGCCCGCACTACAGATGCAGTTTTTATATTGTTGTTTTTCTTTTTTTCCCCTGTTTTTGCCGACCGCGCAAAGCTGAATTCGCACATGTTAAATGTGCCTAAGATGCGACTTGCCTGTAGTTGAAGTCCCCCATCACCACCAAGTCCTGTGCTCTGGATGATTTTGTTAGTTATTTTAAAAAAAGCCTGTTACCCCGCTCCTGAGAGAAAAGGCTAGGCTGATTGGGGAAGCAGCCACAGCTGGGGCCACGCCCCAATCAGGCCACAGCTGGCCCTATAAAAGGGCTGTGAGCCAGGAGCTAAGTCAGTCTCTCTCTAGCGGTGGAGAGAGAAGGATCTAGCTGCCTGGGCGCAAGGTACCAGAGGTAGAGAAGTGCTGGGGAAAGGCAAGAACAGCTAGGGAGCTCCAACTTGGCAACTCCCCAGGCTGTAGGCCTTGTTCAAGGCCTAAAGAGAGGTACTGGGCTGCAGGGAAAGGCAGCAGGTCCAAACCCCCCCTTGCCAGTGAGGAGTGGTTTACAGACTGCAGTCTGCCCCAGTGAGCAGGGGCTAGATGATGACTGGCAGTAGCCACTGAGGCAAGGTGGGGATAGAGGGTTGGGGGTTCCCCTGGGAGGGGAGACCCAGAGTGTGGGGGCACTGCCAGGGGGCAGCACCCCAAGGTAAAGGGCACCAGGGTCCGGGAGGGACATGGGAGCCAGCGGCAGGCAAGATGCCGGCCAGGAGGAGGCCCTCCATATGCTGGAGACCTAATTTCCCAGACAACCAGCAGGAGGCACCACACTGGTGAGTCTCACTTTGCTACACACCCCCTTCTTCCTGGCGAGGTGGTCTGCAGTAGACCCCTACCATGACATCACCCTTGTTTTTCACCCCTTTTATCCTTACCCAGAGACTTTCAACAAGTCTGTCTCCTATTTCCATCTCAACCTGAGTCCAAGTGTATACATTTTAAATATATAAGGCAACATCTCCTCCCTTTTTTCCTTGTCTGTCCTTCCGGAGCAAGCTGTACCCTTCTATACCAATATTCCAGTCATGCCTATTATCCCACCAAGTCTCTGTGATGCCAACTATGTCATAGTTGTGTTTATTTACTAGCATTTCAAGTTCTTCCTGCTTATTCCCTATACTTCTCGCATTAGTATACAGACATCTAAGCTACTGATTTGATCCCCCCTGCTCCAGTTCTGTCTTGTCTCTCCTTTTTCCCTGCTATAACAGCCCATCCTCCCCCCAAATTCCAAACCTTCTCCTATGTTTCCATGTTCTTTACTTACCTGTGGGCTTTGGTCACCTGCCCCCTTTGAACCTAGTTTAAAGCCCTCCTTACTAGGTTAGCCAGTCTGTATCCAGATATGCTCTTCCCCTTCCTCGATAGTTGGACCATATCTCTGCTTAGAGTTAGCAGTCCTTCTTCCTGGAACAGCATCCCGTGGTCAAAGAAGCCAAAGCCCTCCTGGCGACACCAACTTCGCAGCCAGGCATTCACCTCCAGGATGCATCTATTTCTGCCCGGGCCTCTAACCTGGACCGGAAGGATCGAAGAGAACATTACCTGCACGCTCAACTCCTTCACCCTTAGTCCCAGAGCCCTGTAATCACTTCTTATCTGGTCATACCTCACAGTATCATTAGTTCCCACATGGATGAGTAGCATGGAGTAGTAGTCATCTCCCACTCCTCCAGGAGAATATACTTTGCCTATGTTTTTATAGCAGCACATTTATTTATTAGAGCACGTTTTTGATTAAAAATGAGTTTGTTCATCCAAATGAACATTTCCGCAGGAATTGTCCATTTTTTATTACCTTTTTTGGTTTTTTTTTTTTTTTGTCAAAAACACACACAATTTTTTTCCATTTTTTTGGTCACCACCTGGCTAAACTTTTATTGGCTTTCCACTAATTAAACCTTTTAGAAAATGTTCAGTTTTCAGTTGCCAAAAACCTAGTGTTCAGTTCTTGGGTTTTTTGAGGGTATTTTATGTAAACCTGATAAATCTTAGAAAAAACATTACCAAAAATGATTTATTTTTTTTTGAGTGGGAGGGGACATTTTCTGACCTGATCTAATATTGTGCTATAAAAGTTGTGGATTTTTCAGATTAAAACAGAGGAGTAGAAGTTGGGATACTTTGTCTCTATTGCCATCCCCACCACAGTTTCAATCTCTGACCATGGGCAAGTCACTTAACCCCTCCGGAGCTCCTTTTTAAAGGGTGAAAAATAATAGTATCCCATATGGGGTGCTGAGAGCTTGGAAATAATGATGCTTGGTGTCATCTGCCTACTGATGGTTTGTGGTGCCATGGGGTCTTACAATCTCCTGAGTAACACATCAGGAATGTTGAGTAGGATGGGTCAGAAGACCTGAGGAACTGCCCAGGTGAGGGCTCTCGGAAAGGAGGTGCAGTTATCTCTGGGATCTGCCTGTAAGGAGGGTTAGGAACCATTTCACTGCTGCTGCTATGTTTTGAGGATGCAGCTGCTCTCCATGGTCTAAAGTATCAAATGATGCAGGGAGAACTAATGAAATAGGAAGGGGCATTTGCCCAGTGTCCATAACCATGAGGAGGCTATGTGCTAACAAGGACTTGGACAGGTCTGACATTTTCCAGCCTATAAGCTAACTGGGAAGGGTGTAGAATATCAGCAAAGGTCAGGAGTTGTTGGAGTTGGCTCTTTTGCTACAGTCTTCACTATTTTCCTTACAGATAGCAGAGTACAGTGAAAGAAAGAAACCATGCCCTTGGGATACCTGCAGATGGGAATATGCTCCTGTGACAAACCTAACTGACCATTAGGTGTCACCATCAGAACATATACATTCAACATATACAACATTGAAGTCATAGATTCATGGAATTCCAAGGCCAGAAGGGACCACTTGTCTGATGTTTTGTATAACACAGGGCATAGAACTTCCCCAAAATAATTCCTAGAACAGATCTTTGAGGAAAGCATCCATTCTTCATAAAAATAGTCAGTGGTGCAAAATCTACCACAGCCCTTGGTAAATTGTTCCAATGGTTAATTACCCTCTCTGTTAAAAATGTACACCCTATTTCCTGTCAGATTTTGTCTATCTTCAACTTCCAACCATTGCATCATATTACACCTTCCTCTGCTTCTGTGAAGAGCCTATTATTAAATATTTGTTTCCCAGGTAGGTTCTTACAGACTCTAATCAAGTCACCCCTTAACCTTTTCTTTGTTAAGTTAAATAGATTGAGCTCCTTGAGAAATATGACCAATAATCACAACTGGGAGATAATTTGCTCCATGCCTAATATGCGGACAAGCATTTAGCATTACACCAACATTAATTTTTCCACATCACTGTGTATGATAAGGTTAATATGCAGACCGCTGTCAGTAAGAAATTACACACCTTACTTAAGAGACAGAAGGTACTTTAGACAAATGCCATTGTACTGCAGAGCACTGAATAACATAGTCACATGAATTGATGTTTTAATTAAAAGATAGATACTCACTCAGGTTGGGCTCTCAAGCCCACATGATCCCCTAAGCCTCAGCTCAGGTGGGTAGCCTGTATCACCACCATCAGTGACCACACTGCTATTTTTAGCATGCTAGTTCTTGCTCCACTAGTATGAGTCTTTCTACCCAGACTGGAAGGCTCACTCACAGCTAAATTGTAGATGTGTCTTCATTTTAACTAGGACATTTGTGAAATTAACTGGCCGCCACATTCTCTCAAGGGGCTATACACATAAATCAAAATATTGAGGATCAAATCAGCCTCTTAGGGCTCCAGGATCACTGGAAATAACACACTGAAGTTACAATTGGGCGACAGAAATGTGCAGAGCTACTCTATAGTATATTCCACGCTTGGGCCAATCCTCCAGCATAACAGCATAGGGCAAGCAAGACCTCTACATCATTGCCCAGACTTTGCAGCTACATTAGTCAGTTTTATTCTCAGGGGAGGTAAACCATTTCCCTGAAGTGACATTACTTAACTGCCCCACTCCATACACCAAATAAATCAGGGGCAGAAAGGTGGGAGTGATTTAACCAAGGACATAAAAGGGGTTGATATCAGAGAAGAGATTAGAACTCGGAAGGTACAGGCTTACACCACCCCATGTGAAGAATATATCCCTTTGAGACATACAGGTAAATTATGGTGAAGAAGAAACTGTAAGCTCTTTTCCCTTGATCACACAGCCAGTAATTGGGAACGCCAGAAATATAACCCCGCACTAACCATTAAACCAATTCTCTCCCCAATAGGGATGTGGTCAGGAATTGGGAGGTCATGTTGGTCTTGGCTTCAACATTCATTTATAGTTTCATCTCCTCCCTTTGAAATAAATGGGAATTGTGGGCATCTAGGATGTGCCAGGAAATGCTCAGCACCTTGCAGGAACAGGATGCTTAGCATGGTTTGTTTTCCTCTGGTGGCACAATATTTCTTGAGCTAAATGGTGATTGACTCAGAAGTTGACCATCCTTGGCACCCTGTTTGGTGGTGGTTTTCTAATAAGACCCCCATGGGAGGCAGCAGAGCCTAGTGGCTAGACCACTGGGTTGTGGCTCATGAGAACTGGCTACTGCACTTCAAATTCCTGTGTCTCGGTTTCCCTGGCTGGAAAATGGAGGTAACAATGAACACCCTTTGCAGAGTGCTTTGAGATCTATTGATGAAATGTGCCATATAAGAGCTATGTAGCATTATTATTCATTGGCAGTTTAGTGCAGCTTTGATTCTCTCCCAGTTGTGGCAGAATGCAGCCTTCTCCAAGGCAGGACAGAAAATTGATTTGGCAATGAAACGGTGACCTTGACGAACCTTACATTTTTGGGTAGCATTTGCCCCGACCTGCGTAACATCTGTAGGAAGCCGGGAAAGTCCTGCGGTCCAACACAATGAAAATCAGTCTGTGTAATGTGCTTTAAAATGTGGCATTCTTCTAAAGCTTTAACCGCGAGCAGTTAGCCAGGAACACACAATGAGGCACCCTCATTTTCTCAAACTGGGGCTCTTTAAAGCTTGCATCCCCTGCCTCAGCAGTTGACATTCAAATTGACTTTTTGCATTTCATAATGGTAGTTCCTGTCTTGTTTTCCACTTTGTCTGCCAAAGCCCACTGCTGGGGCTTTCTCAGATGCACAAGAGTCGGGGGGAAAAACTGACTGAAAATGAATCACTTATTTCAGTCATTTTGCTAAAATACACCCCAGTACTGGCAAAGCAAGAGAAGAAATGATTGGAATTGTGCTGCTGTCATGAATTGCCTTCTCATCAATGGCTCAATTTTCCGACAAGCTCCTGCTCTCCTTGGCTTTCAGGCACTAAAAGAAAATAATAACAAAGTATGGTCCAGTGAGCACTCAGAGAAGGCAAAGTGAACCCTTAGTCCCAAACCTTTGGGAAGGAAAGTGCTATGTTATTGTCCATGTGTGGTCCAGAGCAGTGCCCCAAATTTGTGGCACTCATTAGGAGTGTATATTACTGCACTTACCTGCATATTGTCCGATATACTTGTTTCTGCAAGACTGGCATTGTTCAGTTTTTTTCCAGGATCTCCCCAGGGGCTCAATACTGAGTGTTGAAGAAGGAATCACAGTACCTCACTGGGAAGCTGTACAAACTGGAAATGATGGGGCGAGGGGCATGATTTCATCATGTGAACACCAGCACTGAGGCAGTGAATTTCTGCTGCACTTCCTTTAGTGACTCTTGTGATATGTTGATAAAAGCCCTGTTGTTGCTTCCTTTCCCTGAACCTCTGTGTACCTCTCTGTCTGTCCTTAGACTGTGACCTCCTCTGGGCATGAGTATCGTTTCTGGTTTGTCTTGGAAGCACCTGGCACATGGAGGGCTACACACCAAATAATAATAGTTATGTAGCTGTGTGAGTAGGTGCTGCAGAACTGGAGAGACTGTTATGCAGAGGATGAACTGGATCAAATGTTGTTGTCAGTTATGCTGGCCTAGATTCAGAGTAATCCCACCGGCCTTGCCGAGTTTAACAGAGATGAGACTGCAGCCTCACAGTGTATCCATGACTGCAGTCCTGAAATACATTATTGTTGTTTGTTATTTCTGGTTCAGTAGAACCTACCCGATCTAATAAGGATCGGCGTCCCCATTGTGCATAGGCAGTCATGGTCTGTGCGCTAACAAGCTTACAGCCACTTCTCTTAAAAGAGTATTTCTCAGTCTAAGAGACTTCTCCATTAGGAATTGGTAATCGCTTAATTCAGCCTCATTTTTTTCTTTGTTCAGTTTCATCCCATTGCTCGTGGTTAAACTGCTTAGACCCCCTCAACAATTCACCTTGAATATCCATAATGTGTGAACCATTGTCATATTCCCCTTCTCTCCTTGTTTGGCAAAGCCATACAGGCACATACTGCTTCCCCGGGAGACAGTTTCTACAGCCCCTTCATCATTTTTGGTGCATATCTCTTCATTCCCTTCATTGTGCCCACCTCTTTCTGGGACTGATAAGTCCATAAATCATCCCAATGCAGGTTGAGACTCACTGGAGTTGTTTCACTTCCATAAATCATAATGTGATGGCAGCCCAAGAGAACATTTGTTTTTTTTTCTTTGCCACCAAGCACCTCAGGCTCCGGGCTAAGTTGTTCAGTGTGACCCTGTGGGTTTATTTCACTTTTATTGCTTCCCAAGAATCTTCCATCCATTAAATATCTGGTTCGGATTATTCCCTCCGTCCCCTGATATGTTAGCTGACTTTTTTTCCTTGTTCCTTTCTTCACATGGAGTCTCTATGTCCCTTGGTATAACTTCTCCATCCTTACTGCTGGTTGCAAGCAAAATTCTCACCCGCCCTTGCCTGGAACTTTGCCTTTGTGACTCCCAGAGGTAAAGCATAGAATCATAGAATATCAGGGTTGGAAGGGACCTCAGGAGGTCATCTAATTCAACCCCTTGCTCAAAGCAGGACCAACACCAACTAAATCATCAAATCATGTTCCTCGCAGCGCAGCTGTGTCTTAGTAAGATCATAGGATTACAGGGCAGTTGTTTTTCCCCACGCGTATCTCAGATGTTGCTGTGATACAGAGGTTTGTGGGATTTCTCCAGTAATGCCCTGAAAGACCTGGATCTGCCGAATGACTAGCACTGCACTCCATTATCAGAGCTGTTTGTCACCTGCTCTGTCTGATCAAAAAGACCCTTCTGTGGGGGGTTTATCAAGGTGGAAAATGCAAAGCATGAGGTGGTTCTTGCTCTACAAATTATGGTGCTAAAACACAAGCAGTAGCATTACTGCCTGAATCACACCCAGTCCAATCTTGCCCGCAAATTCTTTGGGGGAGAAGAACTTTACAATTCTGGGCCCTTTCTGGACTAAAACCCAAGGGATCACTTCTAGGCTCCATTACCTACTGTATATACTCGTTCATAAGCTGAATTTTTTTAGTAAAAAAAGGGAAGCACCAGAGAAGGGGATCGGCTTATGAAGGGGTATAGAGAGGGAGAGGTGGGACACAGCCCCTCCCCCCAACAGAAGGAGCAAGGAGAGGCAGCACAGCCAGAAGGGAAGAGGCGGGGCCAGAGTCTCTCCACTTCTGGCCACGCTGCTCTTCCCCCAGCCTCCGAAGCAGCTGCAGCTCCGGGGCTGGCAAGCTCCAGCCCGTGCCGCTCGGTCCCGCCCCCCAGAGCAGGCTGTGGCCATGCCGCCCGGCCCGCCAGAGCACGCTGAGGCCGTGCCACCCGGCCCAGCCCACTGGAACATGCTGTGGTCACGTTGCCCGGTCTGGCCCACCGGAGCAGGCTGTGGCCGCGCTGCCCAGCCTGCCGGAGCAGCTCCAGCCAGGTTAGAGACATCCTCCCCTGGTCCTCCTCAGATAAGGTGGGAAGGGATGGGATGGGATGGGGAGAGTGTGAGGGGTCCCAGGCTAGGGGTGGGGTCATGTGGGGGGTGGTCACAGGGGTTACTCCCCTGAGCCCCAGCATGCCCAGGTTCTCCCCCCAAAAAATTTCCCCACCAGTTGCTGTCCCAGCCTGTCAGGGTAAGCAGCTGGTGCGCCGGGACACTTTGTTTACTTAGGTTTACCTCCGTGCCTGTGGACGCTCGAGGTAAACAAACCATCTCGGCCCACCAGCGGCTTATCCTGATGGCCCTGGAGCCAAAGTTTGCTGACCCCTGAATTATAGGGTCGGTTTATGAATGGGTCATAAGCATTTTCCATTTTTACTTATCCATCTGGGGGGGGGTCAGCTTATAAACGAACCGACTTATGATCGCGTATATACAGTATATTAGTTCTGGCTCACAAGAGACTTTGTGGGTAATCAGCAATGATGAGACTGGCTGGAGCCTTTTGGAACTCACTGCTAATGAATAGGGGGTTGGATGCCAGGAAATGTTTTGTTAGATTGAGTCAGACAGGGACTATACCTGCTCCCCCTGCACCCGCTTCTTCCAAAAAGGAAGAAGACCAATCAGCTACCCCTGAAGACACTAGAACTGTGGGAAGTTGCAGTGACTTTACGCCAGTGACTGCTCTAAGAGGGAGAAAAGAGGGGTGAGGCAAAACTGATCTGAAACTAGCTCTCTGGGACCTGAGCTAGAGTTTTCTCATTTACCCTGCACCAGAAAACCTGGGAGATCTCAGGGTTTGGCTTTGTCTGGAGCTGGAAGCTTCCCTGCCTTGTTAGTGCAGGATGGGGCTTCACACCCACAGACAACCATTTCAAGGACTGCAGGTAAGTGGAACTACCAGGTGACCCGCCCACCTCATCTGAAGACAGAAGATGTAGGGATTGGACACCTGACACCTCTAACATTCCAGGAAGCCAGAAGAGAGCCAACCCCCAACTTTCGTGACAGATATACGAGGGCACTTGTCCACCTCGCCTTCCCAAAATGCTTTGTTAAGGGAAGACTATGTCACAGCATTCAATTTGCTGGTGTCCTTTGCTTTTCAGCATATTGGCTGAATATGTCACCCAATAATATCTGTTAATAGGAGGTGTGAGATCTGAGGGGTCAGAGGACTATATTTAACAATTTTCTAGACAAGAATGGATTTTTGGAACAAAACCTGTAAAGCGTTTTTTCTGGGAAATGTCTAGGAGGAGGTGAATGCAAATTCCCTACTGCCACTCATCCAAAAGCCAGGCTTTTGAAGCTATGCCCTAAGCAGTAGGCCATTGTCTGCTGATCATCTGTTACATGAGCCCAAGGTCAAAGGCCTACACTATATAAGGGAAAGGCTGAACTATTCATTAGGGTTCTGGTTCTGAACTCCAGGGAAAAACCAATTGTGGGTTTTGAAGGACTGACACCTACCAGAGCCTGAGGTTGGCGTTGGACGACCTCTAGTAAGCTCACATGTGAAGGTTTGTTTATTGTTTTTAATATTTTTTAATGTTATTACTTTTACAATAAATGTGCTCACTTAGAAAGAGCTGTGTGATAAATTGTAACTGATGGCCATTATGTTGTGCAGAGCCTCTGGAGAGAAAGGAAAGCATGGATGCTGGTCTGTGTAGGCAGTCTGGCTTGATAGGAATATCACAGTGTAGGCAGGGAACTGTGCAGCAAGCAGGAGGGAGAGCGATGTGGGTCTCTGCCCATCAGAGGTGATGGCTGAGGAGCCATGACATTAGAATGGGTGCCCTTGAGGGAACACAGAGGGAGAACACAGGTGAAGTTGTCCTATACGGTGACAATGGGATTTTAATAATTCTCCCCATAAAAGTATACCTCTGAATTCCAGTACATGTTTTCTAATTCAGTGTCTTGCATTCTTTACTTTCTATGAACTGCCAAAAGCCACCTCCTAAAACATGGCAATAAAATGTGGCTTAGGAGAAAAATCTCAGGAAAAGGAAAAATAACTGCTACTCAGATAGTTTGCTTTCCCAAAATGTCAAACAACAGAGAAAACTGACTGAATAGTACTCAACTATCCAGTTGTGCACTCTGCATGGAGGACAGAAGGGGTTGTGGGAAAATATGGAATAAGGACAAGAAGTGGGTAAATTGTCTCAAGTAAAGACGCTTTTTTTCCAGCAGGTATCTCACCAAAGACACTTTTTTTCTAGGGTATCTCACCCTAGAAACAGAAAAGCAAGTATTATCTGTGCCACCTGGTTTCCAAAGAGTAAAGTGGATTTCCCCAAAGCAAAGTCACCCAGCCAGTGGATGGACATGCTTTGTACTTGAAGCCAATGGAGCCAAACCAGTTTACATCATCTGAAGATCTGGTCTATAATGTCTACAGTTAGTTTATTCGTTCTTCAGGCCAGAGATGATGTCTTCTGTTCTATATGATGAATACCCAACACACTTTTGGATGCTGTAAAAAAATAACACTTTAATAATTATTATAATTATTATTATATATATTATATATATAAATAATTATTATAATTATGTTGGGTAGAAAGTTAATCCCTGAATACTCCCACTGAAGTCAATGGGTTCACTCACTCACAGAGTAAGGCACTAGTAAATCATAGAATATCAGGGTTGGAAGGGACATCAGGAGATCATCTAGTCCAACCCCCTGCTCAAAGCAGGAACTGAACCCTAACTAAATCATCCAAGCCAGGACTTTGTCAAGCCTGACCTTAAAAACCTCTAAGGAAGGAGATTCCACCACTTCCCTAGGTAACCCATTCCATGCTTCACCACCCTCCTAGTGAAAAAGTTTTTCCTAATATCCAACCTAAACCTCCTCCACTGCAACTTGAGACCATTACTCCTTATTCTATCATCTGGTACCACTGAGAATAGGCTAGATCCATCCTCTTTGGAACCCCCTTTCAGGTAGTTGAAAGCAACTATCAAATCCCCCCTCATTCTTCTCTTCTGCAGACTAAATATGCCAGTTCCCTCAGTCTCTCCTCATAAGTCATGTGCTCCAGCCCCCTAATCTTTTTGTTGCCCTCTGCTGGACTCTTTCCAATTTTTCCACATTCTTCTTGTAGTGTGGGGCCCAAAACTGGACACAGTACTCCAGGTGAGGCCTCACCAATGCCGAATAGAGGGGAATGATCACGTCCCTCGATATGATGGCAATGCCCCATCTTATACAGCCCAGAATGCCGTTAGCCTTCTTGGCAACTAGAGCACACTGTTGACTCATATCCAGCTTCTCATCCACTGTGACCCCTAGGTCCTTTTCTGCAGAACTGCTGCCTAGCCACTCGGTCCCTAGTCTGTAACAGTGCATGGGATTCTTCCTTCCTAAGTGCAGGACTCTGCACTCGTCCTTGTTGAACCTCATCAGATTTCTTTTGGCCCAATCCTCTAATTTGTCTAGGTCCCTCTGTATCCTATCCCTACCCTCCAGTGTATCTACCACTACTCCCAGTTTAGTGTCATCTACAAACTTGCTGAGGGTGCAATCCACGCCATCCTCCAGATCATTAATGAAGATATTGAACAAAACCGGCCCCAGGACCGACCCTTGGGGCACTCTGTTTGATACTGGCTGCCAACTAGACATGGAGCCATTGATCACTACCTGTTGAGCCCAATGATCTAGCCATCTTTCTATCCACCTTATAGTCCATTCATCCAGCCCATACTTCTTTAACTTGCTGGCAAGAATACTGTGGGAGACCGCATCAAAAGCTTTGCTAAAGTCAAGGAATAACATGTCCACTACTTTCCCCTCATCCACAGAGCCAGTTATCTCATCATAGAAGGCAATTAGGTTAGTCAGGCATGGTGAATCCATGCTGACTGTTCCCGATCACTTTCCTCTCCTCAAAGTGCTTCAAAATTGATTTCTTGAGGACCTGCTCCATGATTTTTCCAGGGACTGAGGTATGGCTGACTGGCCTGTAGTTCCCCGGATTCTCCTTCTTCCCTTTTTTAAAGATGGGCACTACATTAGCCTTTTTCCAGTCATCCAGGACCTTGCCTGATCGCCATGAGTTTTCAAAGATAATGGCTAATTGCTCTGCAATCACATCCACCAACTCCTTTAGCACCCTCGGATACAGTGCATCCGGCCCCATGAACTTGTGAGTAAATGTGAGTTAGAGTTGTAGAATCTGGCTCTATGCTGGCTCCATGCTAGATAGGGGAAAGCCAACAAGTGCAGAGGAGCATACGGTTCAGACAGAGATATGCTTTAGGGGAAGATTTATTAAAGGGGATACTCTATATTCTAGTAAAGAGGAGATGATAGAAGTTGATAAAGGACAGGGAGCAGTTGAAGAGAAACAGTCAAATGAAAAAGAGTCCCATTCAGTTAGATCACATGAATGCAGACAACTGAATATTGACAAATTTTGTAATACAAATGCAAGAAGTCTAAATGCTAAGATGGGTGAACTTGAGTGCCTGGTATTAAATGAAGACATTGACACACAGAAATGACAGGGTACAAAATATGTAGGAATGACATAGTAGGTTGTGCTTGTGGGGGAGTGGCACTATATGTGAAAGAAAGCACAGAGTCAAATATAATAAAACACTTAAGTGAATAAAACTACTATCAAATCTCTATTGATAGAAATTCCATGCTAGAATAATAAAAGTATAGCAGTAGGAATATATTACCAACCACCTAACCAGGATGGTCAGGGTGATTGTGAAATGCTCAGGAAGATCAAAGAGGCTACAAAAACAGAAAACCCAATAATAATGGAGGATTTAAACTATCCCACATTGACTGGGTATATGACACCTGAGGACAGGATGCAGAGATAAAATATCTAGACACTATTAACAACTGCTTCTTGAAGCAGCTAGTCTTGGAACCCACAAGGGAAGAGGCAATTCTTGATTTAGTCCTAAGTGAAGCGCAGGATCTGGTCCAAGAGGTGAATATAGCTCAGTGCTAGCAAACATATTATAGTTAAGTTTAATATCATTGTAGGAGGGAAAATACCAAAGAAACCCACCACAGTAGCATTTAAATTCAAAACCAGAAATTACAAAAATGAGAAAGCTAGTGAAATAGAAATTAAAAGGAACAGTCACAAGAGTGAAATGCCTGCAAGCTGCATGGAAGCTATTTAAAACCACCATAATAGATATGCAAACTAAATATATACTCCAAATGAAAAAAAACAGAATGAGGACCAAAAAATGTCACCATGGCTAAACAACAGAGTAAAAAAGAGGCAGTTAGAGAGACAAAAGGCATCCTTTAAAAATTGGACGTCAAATCCTACTGAGGAAAATAGAAAGGAGCATAAACTGGCAAGTCAAGTGTAAAAGTATAATTAATCAGGCCAAAAAAAAAAAAAAGAATTTGAAGAGCAACAAGCAAAAGATACAAAAACTAACAGAAAAAAAATTAATACATGAGAAGCAGGAATCCTGCCAAACCATCAGTGTGGCCACTGGACAATCAAGGTGCTAAAAGAACACTTAAGGAAGACAAGTCTGTTGCAGAGAAACTAAATGAATTCTTTGCATCAGTCTTCACTGCAGAGGATGTGAGGGAGATTCCAATACCTGAGCCACTGTTTTTAGGTGACAAATCTGAGAAACTGTTTCAGATTGAGGTGTCAATAGAGGTGATTTGGAACAAATTGATAAACAGTAATAAGTCACCAGGACCAGATGGTATTCACCCAAGCGTTCTGAAAGAACTCAAATATGAATTTGCAGAACTACTAACTGGAGTATGTACCCTATTGCTTAAAGAGTGACCCAGTCGATATAGTGTACTTAGATTTTCAGAAAGCCATGGTCCAACATCAAAGGCTCTTAAGCAAAGTAGGCAATCACGGGATAAGAGGGAATCCTCTTGTGACGGGTTGGATCACAGAAACCCCCTTGGGGCTGCCAAATGATGTGCCAAGACTACTTCTGCCCCTGCTTTCCCCTGCCAGCTTGGGACTCCAGTACCCTGTCTTGTTGAGCCAGTCACACCAGTCTGCTCCAACACAGACCCAGGGTCTGAACCACGTGCCCCAAAGCTACAGACTTAACTGAAAGCAACTTAAGAAGTGTTCCTGTCTTTAACATTCAGATGCCCAACTCCCAATGGGGTCCAAACCCCAAATAAATCCGTTTTACCCTGTATAAAGCTTATATAGGGTAAACTCATAAATTGTTCGCCCTCTATAACACTGATAGAGAGATATGCACAGCTGTTTACCCCCCCCCCCACCAGGTATTAATACATACTCTGGGTTAATTAATAAGTAAAAAGTAATTTTATTAAATACAGAAAGTAGGATTTAAGTGGTTCCAAATAGTAACAGACAGAACAAAGTGAATTACTAAGTAAAATAAAATAAAACACCCAAGTCTGAGTCTAATACAGTAAGAAGACTGAATACAGACAAAATCTCACCCTCAGTGGTGTTCCAGTAAGCTTCCTTTTACAGACTAGTCTCCTTCTAGTCTAGGTCCAACAATCACTCACACCCCCTGTAGTTACTGTCCTTTGTTCCAGTTTCTTTCAGGTATCCTTGGGGGTAGAGAGGCTATCTCTTTAGCCAGCTCAAGACAAAATGGAGAGGTCTCCCACGGGCTTAAATAGACTTTCTCTTGTGGGTGGAGACGCCCTCCTCTTTCCTATGCAAAGTCCATCTCCAAGATGGAGTTTTGCAGTCACATGGGCAAGTAACATGTCCATGCATGAATCAGTTTTTACAGGCAGCAGCCATTGCTTACATGCTACCCTGAACGTCCTCAGGTAGACTTCTTATGTGGATTGGAGCCTTTCAAGATTCATTGTCCTTTAAGTGTTTCTTGATTGGGCACTTAATTTGCACATTCCTTTTTCAAGAAGTTGACCAAATGCTTTACTAAGGCTACTTAGAAATCAAGCAACTACAGAGCCAATATCCATAACTTTTAATACAACAATGACACATGCATACAAATAGGATGAATAGATTCAGTAGATCATAACCTTTACAGAGATATATTACATGGCATATGTAGCATAAAACATATTCTAGGTATGTCATATATATACATTCATAAGCATATTCCCATAATATGCTATGAGGTACACCGTCACACCTCTCATGGATCAGTAACTGATTAAAAGACAGGATACAAAGGGTAGGAATAAGCAGTGGACAGAGGTAAATATCAGGGTCCTGCAAGGATCTGTGCTGTTCAGTAAGTTTGTAAATGATTTGGAAAAAGGAGTAAACAGTGAGGTGGCAAAGTTGGCAGATGATACAAAATTACTCAAGATAGTTAAGTCCAAAGCTGAGTGTGAAAAATTACAAAGAGATGTCACAAAACTGGGTGACCGGGCAAAAAAATGGCAGATGAAATTCAATGTTGAAAAGTGCAAAGTAAAAATAATTCCAACTATACATACCAAATAATGGGTTCTAAATTAGTTGTTACCACTCAAGAAAGAGATCTTGAAGTCATTGTGGATAATTCTATGAAAACATCTGCTCAATGTGCAGCAGACGTCAAAAAAGCTAACAGAATGTTACTCGCCATTAAGAAAGGGATAGATAATAAGACAGAAAATATCAATATGCCACTATATAAATCCGTGGTATGCCCATATCTTGAATCCTGTGTGCTGTTCTGGTCACCTTATCTCAAAAAGGATATATTAGAATTGGCAAAGGTACAGAGAAAGACAACAAAAATAATTAGGGTATGGAAAAACTTCCATATGAGAAGAGATTAAAACAGCTGGAACTGTTCAGTTTAGGAGACTAAGGGGGGATATGAGAGAGGTATATAAAATGATGAATGGTGTGGAGGAAATGAACAGGGAAGTGTTATTTACCCCCTCACATAACACAAGAACCAATGAAATTAATAGGCAGCAGGTTTAAAACAAACATAAGGAAGTACTTCTTCACACAACATACAGTCCACCTGTGGAACTCATTGCCAGGGGATGTTATGAAGCCCAAGTGTATAACTAGGTTAAAAAGAGAATTAGAAAAGTTCATGGAGGACTTGAATGTGTCCATCAATGGTTATTAGGCAAGATGATAAGGGTGCAACCCCGTGCTCTGTGTATCCCAAAATTGTCAGACACTGGGACTGGACAACAGGGGATGGATCGCTATATAATTGTCCTGTTATGTTCTTTGCCTCTGAAGCATCTTGCACTGGCCATTGTCAGGAGGCAGGATACTAGGCTAAATGAATAATTGGTCTGATGCAGCATGGCTATTCTTAGTTGTTTATACTCTGTTAGCAGCTCATGTGTTCCCTAATCATTTACTCTCTTACATTAATTCCTTATTAATGTATATTGGTCTATGGGCCTGCTCATTTTCCCCCCTCTTTAGTGACCTTTGAACCCTTTTTCAAATGACATTCATTATATCATTGAACTCACTAGGTGTCCCTAGATATTGAATACAGGCACCTGAAGGATGCTGGAATACCCACGTACAGCCCCAGTGTTCAAGGCTTCTTGATCTCGTCCTAATTCAGCATGTCTGGTGACAAAGCTGCACTTACGTTGATTTGATTTCCTATATATTATGTATAAAAAGGAGCAACCACCAGCTCCCAGCCAGACAACTGATGTACTGAATAATGGAGCCAATAGATCCCCTGACAAGTTGTTTCAGGTTCAAGGTCTATCAGATATTCTCCAGTCAAATAAGGTTCCAAACCCCTGTACACATCAGATCAAATTGCCTGGCCTTCTTATCTTCCTTCGGCTTCTGCTTTAAACAGCACATGTTTATGTTTACTGTACTACCCGTTCCTACAAGCAAACTCGGGGGAAGAATGTCCTTCCTCATAATGGCTTGGCTCATTTGTTTTGTCAACAAATCAGAGTGTTTTGAAGCTACTGTGGGAACTTTTGGGAAGATGCTACAAACACAGCAATGTATTATCTGGGGAATACAGAATTAAAGAGCGCGACAGAGTCAGGTGTCATGGGGACATGATACTTAGATTTTTCTATGGTGAGAGTGAGCAGAGGGAAATAATTTGTGAAAAGCACCAAGGAACATTCCTGGCTTTTCTGTCATTATTCCATGAATCAATTATATCAAGTTCAGAATTTAGAACAATTGGGTAAACCTTGTGAGTTTTAAACTCTTTTTAAAATGATAGACTATGACACCATTTGTCAGCACTCAATCTGTCTGCCTGCCTGCATCTCTAAAGTACATATCAGCACAGTATTTACTTTGGCACAGGTATATTGACAGTAATGGAAAGTGAAATCTTCTAGTTATCTGTAGGGGCTATGCAAGTTTCCCTCTAAACTCCCACATGAATGTGACTCTGCTTTCAAATAGACTGACCACCTCTGAGTGGAGGGTCAGAGGGTATCTCACTCTTCATACCCATTCCATATTTGGCCTCTCTTACGATTCTACGGATCATTTTCCAAATGTTGTATCCACAGTAAAGGACACAGCCAGGAAAATAAATGGCACACAACACAGCTGTGTGAGGGCTATAGTTACTGCAATCTATTCTTCACTAAAAAAATCATATTTTCTAGTGCTGATGCAGATGCCATCTGTATGATTTCAGCCAGGCTTTGTAACTCTTTTATCAGCTTCCAGGCCTACAATTCAGAATAATATTTGTTTTCTCTATTAGTTGAATTTAAGCCTTGGAAAAAATTTTAGGTTATATGAGGAAACTATGATTAAGGGTGAAGTCTACTGGACTGAGGAATAATGAAAATCCCATCAACTGAAGTGAAGTTCTACAATGAAAAATGATGATGTCGCTGTGTCAGCTCCTCAGATGTAAATTTTCATGACTCCATCAATGGAGATACAACAATTTAATGAGCTAAACATCTGCCCCTGTAAAAATAGCATCATGAGGTTCCATGTCTACTGTGTCAAACCTGCTCATTTTACAAGATTGTTTTTCCTAACTCCTAGCCCTGCAGATTCACCCTGTGATCTGAAAGTCAAGCTGGATTCCCTCCTTCTCATGAATTATCCTCAATAATGTAAGTTATGCAGGCCTAATGCTGCTCTCGGTCACCCATGCACAGCCCCACCATCCTCAAATTCTGTCCTCGTTCACCACTTTTCAACCCTGTTACCTTCATTTGGGTTGCAGAGTGACAAAGGGCAGACAATGGAAATTAGTTAACAATTTTGTTGTTGATGCGAGAGCCAGAAAATAATCAAGCTCTCATTCTCTCATAATGGTGTTGGCTTTGCAGAGTTGGTAGATTAGAAAGCAGTCAATCTTTACTTTTTGCACTAGAATAAGCAAATTTATCTCCGAATACACCCCGAGCAAATCTCCTGAATACAAAAGTGCCATTTTCACCTAGTTACTTTTGAGAGAAGTATCACACCTTATTTACTTAAAGTGTTTTAGGTAAATCACTAGAGAATGTGCCAAGTATCTGGGATTGGCAGGGGAATGAACTAGATGACCTAAAGAGAATTTCCATCTATTTTTATTAACTATCATCATGGGCTAGATTTATTCTGCCACACTTCTCCACATAAAGTAGTTCTTTACTTTTCAAGTAATTGAGAGACAGTTCAAGAAAGTTAAAGAACTCCCACATGACTTAAGCAAGATCATGAACCTCACCACTATCCACTCCAAGTGGATTGACACACTTCTTTGATCGTTTGTTCTCTAATAAACACATAACAATGTGTACATATTTTAAAAACACACACACACACACACACTACCAAAACGGGAATGATATGGAACCTATGTAGTGTTACCCCTTTTTGCTCAAGCTGTTACCCAATATTTAGAGTCTTGTGGGTTGTTTCAGTTGGGAAGAGAAATCGGTGACAGATTCAGGTATTTCTTTGATGTAATCTTGTTTATTTATAAAGAATGAACACAAAGTCCTGTTTCCTAGAACACAGTAGGAACCAAACAAGAGGCAATTTCTTTGATCACAGTTCCATGTCTCTTTCCAGCCAGCACTGTGCCCAAAAAGCCCATCTCTTTCCTTTTCCTCAGGCCTTCTCTCCGTCTTTCTATTGTTGTCTGCTTGAGAGTGCTTTTTTTTTTTGACTGCTTCTCTGTGCCTGTTCTCAGGCTGCTTTTGCTCCTTCACACACACACACACACACACACACACACACACACACACACACACACACACACACACAGCTTCACAAAACAATACTCACTTAAACTCCTCTGCCCACGTAGCTCAATTTCTGACTGGCCTTGCATGTGGCTTGTATTTTCAGTGGTGGATCCTGTTGTTTCAGCTACCTTATGTCACGGTCAGGTTGTGGGCAGCCAGACCTAGTAGTTGGAGCCAGAGTCTGCAGTAACGAGACAGAAGTCAAGAGTCGTCTGGGTCAGGATACCAGGGAGTCAGAGGGAGGACACAAACTGGAGATCAGGAACCACTCGTCAGATGCCAAGAGTCAAGCCAGGTCATGATGCCAAGAAATCAAGGAGCAGGAGCAGAAAGCACAAGGCATAAAGTCCAGATCAGTCCAGAGCCCAGTTGTTTAGACAGCTTCCTGTTCCTGGCTTAAGTAGGGCCAGTGGGCCAATCAGCCACTCTGGGACTCTGCCATTTGGACCTTAGGGGCAGACCCTCACACTGGGGCTGGGCTTCATGGGTCCCAGACTGCCAGGTGGAGGGTTGTGTGGCTTCTCCCATGCCCCTTGTGTTCAAGACCTATAGGTCATTACATCACCCACTCCCCCAAGGTGCCTTCTGGGCAATGTGGGTCCAGGTTTCTCAGGGTGACTCCTATGGAAGGCCTGCACTAGGGCAGGATTGTAAACATTTTCAGCTGGCTCCCATGTGCATTCCTCCAGGCCAAAACCTTCCCAGTCAATCTTGCCCCACTTGATCTTAGAGTTGAGGACTTTGTGAACAATGTATTCTTCCTGACCATGTACCTGCCCCGGTGGGGGTAATGATTGGGCTTTATGGGGCAATGTGTTCTCAGTGTAGGGTTTTAGAAGTGAGACGTGGAGTACCTGATGGACTCTAAGGGATCCAAGGAGCTGGAGCTTATGGTGACTGGGCTGGTTTGTCTCTGAATTAGGTATAGACCAAGGAACCTGGGGTCTAGTTTCCAAGAGGGTCTGTCCATGTGGAAGTGTTTGGTAGAAAGCCATAGCTTTTGTCCCACCGAGTATGGGGCCCCCTGTTATCTATGCTTGTCCACATGCTTTTTGGAGTTCTCCTTTACCTTTTCAAGGTGTCTCGCCTCTTGGATGTAATAGCTGTGTTGTAGTACGTCTGAGGCAGATGGATTGGGGGAGGATGTGGGTAGTTGTGGGTGAAATCAGGACTGGTACCCACAGTTGATAAAGAAAGGGGCTGTATGATCTGCATTATTGTACAAGAACTCGACATATGGTAACAGTGGAGACCAGTCATCCTTGTGATGTTTGATGTAGCATCTTAAGTATAGTTCAAGAATCTGGTTGATTCTTTCCATTTGGTCATTCAGCTGAGAATGGTAGGTGGAGGACAAGTGTCCGTGGACTCCTGATAAATGTAGGGCCTCGTGCCAGAAGCAGATAGTCAACTGTGGCCCCTGGTTAGAGGGGACGTGATCCGGGAGGCCATGAAGATGGACTATGTTGCTTATCCAGAGCTGGACACTTTCCCCATGCAGGGAATGAAGTAAGCCATCTTAGAAAAGCAATCTACTGCTGTCAGGATGGTTGTGAAGCCACTAGATTCTGGTAGTTCCACCATAAAGTTGAAGAAAATGGACTCCCAGGGCTCAGATGAGGTATCCAGAGGTTGGAGGAGACCACGGGGTTTCTGGTGTGGCATCTTGGTGCGGGCACACACCTGACAGGAAGCTACAAAGGTCTCTAAACAGGGCCACCAGAAGAGACAGGACATTAATAGTTGGGTTTTATATCACCCCAAGTGTCCTATCAGGGTGGAGTTGTGGCGTAGTTGAAGAACGCCCACTCTCACAGGTCCTGGTGGCAAGTCACATTGAGGAAATTAGGGGACCTGAGAATGTGGGCTAGTTCTGAACTGGGGCCTCATGAGTCAGAGCCATATCTTTGGAACAAGGCATCAGCCATTCCATTTCTAGTTCCAGGGTGGTAGGTCAAGGTAAAGTTGAACCAGGAGAAGCGTAAGGTCCACCAGAGCTGTCATTGATTTAGAGCCTTGGCCCTGTGCAGGTACTCCAAGTTCTTATGATCTGTAAACATTTGGACCAGATGACAGGCCCCTTCCAAGTAGTGTTGCCTTTCTTTGAAGGTGTTCTTAATTGCCAGGAGTCCTTGGCCAAGTTCTCACAGTTTCAATAAGCAGGGGTAAGTTTCCTTGAGTAGTAGGCGATGGGGAGCAGTATTTGCTTAGGTCCATACCTTAGAGAGAGGACTGCTTCAGGTCGCCATACTAGAGGAGTCAGCTTCCACTATGAAAGCTTGCATAATGTCTGAGTGAGCCAATACTGAGCTCAGTCTTGAAGATTATTGTAATCCAAACAATTTGTCGCAGCTGGGTGGCCAGATCTGTTGGAACCGAGTCTGCAGTCACGAGACAGGAGTTGGCTGGGTCAGGATACCAGGAGGTCAGAGGCGGGAGACAGACTGGAGATCAGGAACCACAAGTCAGACGCCAGCAGGGCCGGCGCAACCCATTAGGCGACCTAGGCAGTTGCCTAGGGCACTACAATTTGGGGGGCGGCGACCGTGGCGGTATTTCGGCGGCGGGACCTTCCACCACCTCTGTGGGGGGCGGCATTTTGGGGCGGGACCTTCTGCCGCCTAGGGCGGCAGAAAAGCTGGCGGCACTCCTAGATGCCAGGAATCAAGCCATATCAGGATATCAGGAAATCAAGGAGCAGGATGGAGCCCAGTTGTTCAGACAGCCTCCTGTTCTTGCTGCTGGATTAAGTAGGGCCAGTGGACCAATCAGCCACTCTGGGACTTGGCCAATCAGACCTCAGGGGTGGAGCCTGACACTGGGGTGGGCTTTGTGGGTCCCAAGTAAGCCATTGTCAGCTAGCTGCCGGTTGGAGTGTGGCTACTCCCATGACCCCTGTGGGCCTGGGTTTGAGACCTAGGGTTCATACCACCTTATTCCAAAAAGAAGCTTAACTCCTTCTTACATTTATCCTGCATGTCACTCCCACCGGCTTCAATGAGGTTCCACCCAACATAGAATAGTCCCTTTGTTTCCAACGGAACTACTCAGAGGAAGGTAACATGGGATGTGAGCAAAGGTGTGATAATCTGTCCCTATATGAGGAAACGTGGAATTCAGAACAAGTCAATACAGTTCAAAGCCATAAAGCAAGATTTTTAAAAGTGGGATTATTCACCTGACAAAGGGGACAAATAAGAGGGGATGTGATAATAATGTATAAAATAGTGACTACTAAGCGCAGTTAGACGGCATGCTTGTATTCCCTCTGTCTCATAACACAAGAACAACAGGCAATTTAATGAAATTGAAAGGCAACAAATTCAAAACTCAGTGGAAATACTTTTCTACACAATGTGTAGACTGTGGAATTCAATGTCATAAATTGTTGTTGAGGTCAAAAATTTAGCAAAATGCAAAGAGGGATTAGACATTGGTATGCACAATGGGAATACCCCAAAGTTATTATATTGGTAAAGTTTCACAATGGGAAGGATATAAAATCTCGTGCTTTGGGATTTAAAACAATCTCTAAATATTAGGGGTAAGGGCAAGACTTTCACTGGGAGCAGATATAACAGGAGGGCCCAACCCTCGCCCCCAAAGCCGTTCCTTCAGCCCAGAATGGCACTGCATATGTTAGTGCACTGTATTGACTTGCCCATTCTTGAAGATCTAATGAGACTGTGAAATAGAAAACAAAGCCAGCAGTATGATTGGCCTGGAAACTTTGAAGAAAGACCACTCCATCTGAAAGGCACTATGAAACCTCAAGAATAGAGCTGCCTGGTTTTGTTTTGTTTGTTTGTGGTTTTGTTTTTTTGCCTAAAAAAAGGAATACATCACCTTATTATTTCTTTTCCTATAGATTGTAGGATTAATTCATTGTCTGTTCTTCTTTCCTTGATTTTTATAAAACCCTTGACTGATCCTGAGAGTCTTTGAAAGTTGAGAAACCTTAAAGGATGTTTCACTGCATTAAATAAGCCAAAGGAAAAACCTGAAAGACAACCAAATATGTTAGCTAAACAATTTAAGCTCTCCAGCTTCAGTCTCTACAGACAGCAATTACATTTCGAAGGAAAATGTTTTACAATTGTAATTACACATAATAGGAGGAATGTATTTTTGCCTTTATCCTACTCCCATGGCGAGTCAATTTAATTTTTAAATACAAGAGACATAATTGATTTTAGCCCTAGATTAGTACTGAAAATGATCTATATGTGCTTTCATTAATGGAACAAGAGAATTGGCATTCCTCAGGGACCTCAACCCAACCCTGGTCATGGCAACAATTATTAGACTCTGACAGGTTAGTTAGCAGGAAGAGGGGGGATAGAATACCCTGCTGATTAACAGTCTGGTGAAATAATTAATGTTATGCTCTTCTCAGTTAATTATAGATTATTCACAAATATATTATTATTAAAAAGACCACAAAGGGAAATGGCTGGATAGAGCTTTGACTACATCTTCTCTACTCAGAGGACCTTTTGAAAGGGATTTTAGGAAACCTCTCCCTTGACTTACTTCTGACTGTGTTTTAAACAAATTGGGCGCTTTTACAATTCATTTAGGACCTGATCTATTAAAGTAATTGAAAAGACACAAATTGATTTCAGTGGGATTTAGATCAGGCCCTAAATCCATGAGATTATATTAAAATAGCAAATATACATGTTCACTTAATATAGTAGGATACTGGGCAAATAATCAACAAACAGCTTACCTTGTTCAGATGCTAGTATGTTTTTTTCTTCTATAATGTCATAATAGTTTACAACAAGCATAATATCATCTTATGGGACATTATGAGAAATAGAAATGGGTTTTCTGCTATGTTCTGTGTGTATATATTTTTTTCAGCTGCAATAACCTCAGTCGTTTTAGATGTCAAAGAGTTCATTGTAAATAAAAGTGGCAGCGAAGTAAACAGGAAAATGTTTGAGGTATCTGGGAAATGCCAGCCCCTGCAGTTCACTGACCAACTGGTTTACTTATGGGTAATTTGACTCACCTTTAATTTCAAGTGACATAGAAACACACATGGGCACAAATGCTGATCTGCCTTGCTTTAACAATGGGAATATGTTGTGCTATGCAGAAAATCAGTCAGTTTGCTGGAAAACTGCATGTCTCTAACTCTCACCTGGGTTGCATTTCTGTCTGTTTCAGGCTGGGAAGTGCTCTGATATCACATTTATTTCTAATCTGTCTTCACTTTGTATTGAGGTTCAGGCCTAGTGACGGCTAATGGATGAACCCTGCAAGGTTGAGAGTCCAGATTCACCTTAGCACTTCCAGAGTGGCATACAAATATGTACAAATTCTTTCATCCTCACTCCACTCCAGTGAAGCAATTCCTATTTCCCATTTGCAAATGAGGAAATGGACACACAGAGGGGTATGTGATTTGCACAAGGACCCACCTGAAGTCTGTCCAGTTAACCTGTCTTTCTGTGTGCTTTAGGTGATCCAAACCATGTCATTTCTAAGGATGCTGCAAGGAGCTTAACCCCTGCACCTGCGTGAGGGGGGATTTGATAGCAGCCTTCAACTACCTGAAGGGGGGTTCCAAAGAGGATGGAGCTCAGCTGTTCTCAGTGACGGCAGATGACAGATCAAGGAGTAATGGTCTCAAGTTGCAGTGGGGGAGGTCTAGGTTGGATATTAGGAAACACTATTTCACTAGGAGGGTGGTGAAGCACTGGAATGGGTACCTAGGGACGTGGTGGAATCTCCATCCTTAGAGGTTTTTAAGGCCCGGCTTGACAAAGCCCTGGCTGGGATGATTTAGTTGGTGTTGGTCTTGCTTTGAGCAGGGGGTTGGATTAGATGACCTCCTGAGGTCTCTTCCAACCCTGATCTTCTATGATTGTATGAATCTATGAGTGACTTCAGGTTGAACAGATCATTGCAATTTGCAAAGTATTTTCCACAGTGAATCTACAGGCTTTGTCCACACTTATTCTTTGCCTAAAATCTTCCACCACCAGTGTAGCTTTTTAATGGAACACACTGCACTTAGCCCAGGTCCAAGTTTGGCAGTGCCGTTGGTTGTAAACTGTATCTTTTGTTCTTAAGAGACTTCTGTTTTTTTTCCCTTGGAAATGATTGTTTTGTTGCTTACAAAACTCTAGTGTGAGCAGTCCTGCATGTTCCATTCAGATGAGCAGGCAGCTGTCACTGACACAGCAATAGGTGCTGCTCTTTCAAGGCATTCTGCCTTTTCAACAATCAAGCGCATGCAAAGCTATGTACGATGTATGGCATGTGGTGGATGCAAATGTTCTAAGACAAGTGAGCATCAAAGGGACGATCCGCTGCCATTGTCTTAAAGGGCTTTGAATAGTAAAAGTACATGGGGAAAATTCTGAGGACCTACTGGGGCAATTGAAGCTCCCACTACAGTCACACAGCAAGTATGTGACATTTGCATTAATATTTTTGTACGTTTTGCATATCTACGCAAATTTTAATATTTCTCCAGGCTTTAGTAAATGTAATTCCAAATATTCTTATACTGATGCTCTCTTGTCTTAGATCTGCCATGAAAAGGACTTGATGATCTGATCTGAATCCCTATCAGGCTAATGCGGGGTAGATTCACACCCCAGCTTGTCATAAACTAACTGTTCATTTGGCCAGCCGTATGCATTTCTTCTGCAGTAACATGCAAACTAAATCTATTCTGTACCATGGACCTCTTCCCCAAACAGGTCAGCAGTTCAGGCAATAGGTCCTCCAATGCCTTGTACCAACCTATTTTCTGCACTAGCCATATGATTTATTCAAGACTGTAAAATGCTGGCAATTGACATTGCCACGGTACAGTATTATCACTGCTGGGCATTTGAAACCCACCGAGGAATGGCCTTGGCTGACCTGTTGTATTCCAAGCTCACACTCTCAGTGGCAGGCAGCTCCACAGCACACACAGCCACCAAGGTGCTCAACTCAGCGGGAGCCTATAGACATGGCAAACATGAATTGGGGATGGTACTGGGTCAATTACAGTTAAAACACAGCGATGATCATATGCAGCCTTGTCGTCAGTAGCAGGAGCAGAGACTCAGTGCCTGGAAAGCGAATCTCCCAGCCTGAGCTGTAGGAAGAGAAGTATCTTGTTCGGCTGAGGGAAAAGCATTCCACACTTTCAGATACTGCCTTAAAAAAATGACGGAGGCGTTTACACCAAAGGTGTTACAGATCGTTTTTTTTCCCCAGGGGATGCGAAGAGGCTTTTCTGTCATACCCACAAGATTATAAAAGATGCAAGCCAACTTTGGCCCTTGTGCAACTTCGCTGCCTCTGCGGAGATACACTAGGGATTAATTTGCGGACTTTGATTCTCCTTTCACGTACTTGCATGTAAAACTGGAGTTACTCCATCAGTGCCAATGGATTTACATTAGTGTGTGTAGGAGAAGAATCAGGCTCACTCACTCACTCCATCTAATTAATCTATTGCATTGCAAGGTCTCTGTCACCTTGATATCCAAGCACCAGTGCAAATGAATTCAGAAACCAAGGCTCCCAGTCATAAAAGACTGCCAGTAAAAGGCAGCATTCATTTGATTAAAAGCACTTGGACATGATTCCTCCTACCCCTTTCACGGACTAGGAAGAGGCCCCTGCAGGTGAATTTCAAGCTCAAATGCACACATATGCCAGTCACCAGGGCTAGAAATCTCCTAGCGAAGCATTTCCAAAATGGTGTGATGCCAAAGAAGTGCGCTGTTCTTCAGACCTATTTCTCTGTTGAACAATTAAAAGAAAAGAGGAGGCCAGTGGATTATGCAGCACCCAGGGGTGGGGAGGGGCAGCTGATGATTGTGCTTTTGTGTTTGCAGATAGCAATGAATGTCAAGTTCTCCCCAGCCAAGGCATTCTTTAAACCATACTGTAAGTGTATTAGGATTGTTGCTCCATAACTCCTGGCCAGGATTTTAAATCATATTGAGGACCATGGTTTCAGTGATGATTTTATTTGTCTGAAGGTAGTATCTCGAGCCTCCACTGAAATCAGTGCCCCACTGTGGTAGGCTGATAGTAAGAGACAGTCCCTGTGCCAAAGAGCTTACCTTTGAAATAGGCAAGACAGTCAGAAATATGTTGAAGAAAGGAAGTATCATCATCCCCATTTCACACATGGGTAACTGAAGCATGACAGATTGGGACGGGGGGTTCAGCATAAGGGGCCATCCAGCAGCCAACTCCCATTGAGAATTAAGGGGAATTGGGTGCCTAAGTCCTATCTGTGCACATAATTCCCATTTGAGCCTATGAAAATGCCCCCCTCCCACCCTTGCAGAGACTTCTGTGTAAGGTTAAGATTCTGTCACAGGTATTTTTAGTAAAAGTCAGGGACAGGACGTGGGCAATGAATGAAAATTCACGGAAGCCCACAATCTTCCTTGTCATTTACTAAAAACACCCGGGGGAGGGACAAACAGAGCACGGTTAGGGCGTGCAGTCGCTCCAGCCCCACCACTGCTCATGGGGCAGGGGCTGACCACTGTTGCTCCAGCCCCAGGGGGCCTGACCCATCCACAGCTACTGCTCAGGCAGCCAGGGACAGCTGCTCTGACTGCCAGCCAGCTGTTCCAGCAGCCGTGGGGCTGGCCACCAACCAGTCCAGTGGCCACTGATCCACAGGGCTGGCTGCTAGTCAGCAAGCCCAGAGCAAGTCACAGAATCTGTGCTCTCTGTGACACAATAGTAGCCTTACTTAGGTGAGATCATTCAGGGAGTCTGTAGCTGAGCTGGGACTTGAATCCATCTTCTCCTCAGCCTAGGCCAGTGTTTTAACCCACAAGGCCATCCTACCTCTTTCAGGTAGATTTATACTCTCACTGCTGTAGTAGATGCTGATCTGGGGGGTTTGAGAAGGCTAGGCGCCGAATTGGTTCAGCCAAACACACCTAATGTGATTTCCCAGAGTGGTAACTTGCAGTGCATGTGAAATAGGTTTCCTTCAGCCCCGTTACACAAGGTAAGTGTAAAGCAGTCTCTAAACTGGGCTAGCTTTATTCTAGTATGGAAATGACTTACAATGAAATGGATGGTTCTAACCGAATTGCAGAAAAGAAGACAGCCTCCTCAGTGCCCTATTTAATACAGGTTTAATAACCAGAAGTGGTGTAGGTTTTAGCATTTTGTTACTCTAGTACAATAAAGCTGTGGTTGCCTAGGACTTCCCAGTATATCTTCGCTCCTTCATCATGCACTATGGAACTTGAGGACAGCAGTGAGAAGAATAATCAATTCCTGTGGCTCTGAAAGCACAGGCTCCCACCACTTAAGTGCAAGGGACATTGCTCTTGCAATCATAAGTATGTCTACACAGCTAGCAGCAGACCGCAGCAGGGGGTTGACAGACTCGGGCTTGCACTACCGCGATAAAAAAGGCTGTGTAGATGGTGCTTTTAAATTGCAACTCGGGCTCTGAAGCCCACTCCCATTCCTATGTGTCCAAGCCCGAGCTTCAGCCCATGCTGCAATATCTACACAGCTATTTTTAATGCAGTAGCACAAACCCTGGAAGCCCAAGTCTGTTGACCCAGGCTTGGAGGCTCACTGACACAGGCTGCAAAGACATACCCTAAATGGCCTACAATTAGGCATGGCAGAATTTGATTTGATTTTTTTATCTAATTTTGGTGGATAATATCGATGTTAAACTTAAAGCATTTTCTTCTATTTTTATCAATTTAAATTTTCACAATTGTGCAAAATTATGGAGTGAGCATTTTTTTTTTATCTATTTAAATTTTCATCGTTCCAGGAAATTATGGAAGGTCAGACAATGGGGTAGCTCTGACAATAATCATTTAATAACAGTAGAGGTGAAGCTTCAAAAAGTTAAAGCTTTATGACCATTAAAATGCAAATTGTCTAGACCAGTGGTTCTCAAACTAAGGCTGCCGCTTGTTCAGGGAAAGCCCCTGGCGGGCCGGGCCGGTTTGTTTACCTGCCACGTCCGCAGGTTCGGCTGATCGCGGCTCCCACTGGCTGCAGTTCACCACTCCAGGCCAATGGGGGCTGCGGGAAGTGGCGCGGGCCGAGGGATGTGCTGGCCAACCTTCCTGCAGCTCCCATTGGTCTGGAGCGGCGAACCGCGGCCAGTGGGAGCCACCATTGGCTGAACCTGTGGATGTGGCAGGTAAACAAACCATCCCGGCCCGCCGGGGCTTTCCCTGAATAAGGGCGGCCCAAGTTTGAGAACCACTGGTATAGAACACATGTCCAAATATACAAAGCAAATATCCTTAAATCAAATTTCCCTCCAGGTCACACTGGCAGTGACCTTGGGGTTTTTGCCTTTCTCTGCAGCGTGTGGGTGAGGATCATTTGCCAGGATTATATCTCACTTAATCATTTCGCTGCCATTGCATTGGTGCATCTCTGTCCCTCCTACTCTCTGCCTGTGGCCCTTAATAGTCTAGTCTCCTGTGGCCTGTAATAGTTAGGTCTAATGTCAATTGTTGGGTTTAGTGTGCAGGTGCTGGGTGGTGTTAGTGGCCTGAGTTATACAAGAGGTCAGACCTGAGGATCTGGTGGTCCCTTCTGGCCTTAAACACTATGACTCTAATAAGTTCTCAAGCAGTATTCTTTTTAACTTTGCCTATCTGTAAATTTTTATTATTATCCATGGAAGTATTTTTTCATTGGTTTGTGTGTGTACAGTGAAATTGACGTTTACCAACATTTACCATTAAAAATCTAATCCTTTCAAGCTTCCCTATAACACACAGTGGAGCAATTTGGATTCCATCCAGTAGAGGGTAGCAGTGCATACATGCACTCACATTACCTATTCCATTATCACGCTATTAAGTAAAGAATTCTACACCCTTCTGAAAAATTTACTTGGAGAATTCCGACATTTTTATACCATACTTGTATTGCACAGAACAAGCTACATTAAACCAGTGTGAAACACTCAAATGACAGGAGATCCCAAAGTTAAAGTTAGCTGTGCTCTAATAAATTTGTTAGTCTCTAAGGTGCCACAAGTACTCCTGTTATTTTTGCCTTAATTCTGTCCTCTTGTGCTTCTCTATTGATGGTATGTCTTTAACTACATAGAATCATAGAATTGTAGGACTGGAAGGGAACTCAGGAGGTCATCTAGTCCAGTCCCCTGCGCTCATGGCAGGACTAAGTATTATCTAGAACATCCCTGACAGGTGTTTGTTTAACCTGCTCTTAAAAATCTCCAATGATGGAGATTCCACAACCTCCCTAGGCAATTTATTCCATTGCTTAACCCCCCTGACAGTTAGGAAGTTTTTCCTAATGTCCAATCTAAACTTCCCTTGCTGCAATTTAAGCCCATTCCTGATTCTCCTATTCTCAGAGGTGACGGAGACCAATTTACCTCCCCGCTCCTTGTAACAACCTTTAATGTACTTGAAAATTGTTATCATGTCCCCCCTCAGTCTTCTCTTCTCCAGGCTAAGCAAACCCGATTGTTTCAATCTTCCCTCATAGGTCATAATTCTAGACCTTTAATCATTTTTGTTACTCCTCTCTGGACTTTCTCCAATTTGTCCACATCTTTCCTGAAATGTGGTGCCCAGAACTGGACATAATACCCCATTTGAGGCCTAATCAACACAGAGCAGAGCAGAGGAATTGCTTCTTGTGTCTTGCTTACAACACTCCTGCTAATACATCCAGAATGACGTTTGCTTTTTTTGCAACAGTTACACTGTTGACTCATATTTAGCTTGTGATCCACTATGATAGTGGTTCTCAACCAGGGGTCCAGGGCCCCCTGGGGGGCCATGAGCATGTTTCAGGGGGTCCACCAAGCAGGGCCAGCATTAGACTTGCTGGGGCCCAAGGCAGAAAGCCAAAGCCCCACCACATGGGGCTGAAGCTGAAGCCTGAGCAACATAGCTTCACAAGGGCCCCTGTGGCATGGGGCCCCAGGCAATTGCCCAGCTTGCTACCCCTTAACACCAGCACTGGCTTTTATATGCAGAAAACCAGTTGTTGTGGCACAAGTGGGCCGTGGAGTTTTTATAGCATGTTTCCCGTTTTGTATGTGTGCAACTGATTGTTCCTTCCTAAGAGAAGTACTTTGCATTTGTCCTTATTGAATTTCATCCTATTTACTTCAGACCATTTCTCCAGTTTGTCCAGATTATTTTGAATTTTAATCCTATCCCCCAAGCACTTGCAACCCCTCCCAGCTTGGTATCGTCCGCAGACTTTATAAGGGTACTCTCTAGGCCATTCTCTAAATGACCGATGACGATATTGAACAGAACTATACCCATAACTGATCCCTGTGGGACCCCACTTGATATGCCCTTCATCATCAATAATAATAATAACAGAATTGGTTGAAACATAGTATGTATTTTCCATGAAAATTTTCATCAAAAGAAATGAAAAGAAAAGAAATTCCACTGAAATGTTCATTTTTCCAATGAAAAAAATGAAAATTCATTTCTGAACCCTGCAAAACATTTATTTTGTTGTTGGTTTTCTGACAGAAATCTGAAAAAAAAAATGTACAAAAACAAAAGGCCATTTTCCCTCAAAAATGTTTTGATGATAAATTTATCAATGAGCCCTAATTGTTAGTTAGTCATATTTCAATAATCCCTAAAATGCCCGAGGTAAGAGCCCCATTTTTTCTAGGCGCTGTATACACAAACACACACACACACACGCAGTAAGAGACGGTCCCTGCCCCAAATTCCTTACAATCTAAACAGGCAAGACAAACAAAGTTTGGGAGGGGAAAGAGAGACTCAGAGAGGTGAAAAGTTTCAGAGTGGTAGCCTGTATCAACAAAAACAATGAGGAGTCCTTGTGGCGACTTAGTCTCTATTCCTCATTGTTTTTTCAGAGAGGTGAAGTGAGTTGCCCATGATCACAGCAGGTCAGTGGGAGAATGGGGAATAGAATTCAGGTCTTTTGACTTCAGGTCTGTGGCCTCAATCACTAGAATATGCTCAGTCTTCTTATCTGATGGAGAAAATATGAACTGTCCTACTCTGTCACCCAAATCTCCAGCTGAATCTGGTCTAAGTCATTTTGAAGCTACTCAGAATCCAGATTTGATTATTGCTGCTCAGACCTATGTTTATTTTCCCCTCACACACCTTTATTATTTTTCATTTTACCTTATGCCTCAACACCTGCTGATTCCATACAGAAAGTCTCCAAGGAGCCATTTCATACGGACTCTTCTGGAAATTAGCTTTGATTCCATAGCATTACCAGGGCTAAGTTAACATTCTTTTGAAGGGTTCTAGGATGGGATAGTGCCACCTTCTGGCCAAAAACCTCAAAAGTAGGTCCATGACTGTAACCAGGGGTCTCTGATTGGTAAAGGATTCAGTTTAGACTTGTGGCACCTTCTATTCACTTGGGGCCCAAAAAGCCTTTCTCAAGACTACAGTAAGAAAGGCTTGTTGAACTGTGACTCATCAAGTGTGTTTAAATTATTCTCTACCGGGAACTATTGGAAATACATTGCAGTCACATTGCGTAACCTAGTGATTATCCGTTCAGTTTATTGCTAAATGGAACTGCTTTCTGTTTGCCCATTGATGATTTTTAATTATAATCAGAACTCTGTCACAAGCAGTAATCAATAAAGCACTTTGGATATTCAGACGGGAAACCTTAGCAGCTGAAAGCTGGAGAAATAATCATTAGCTGTTATTAAAGTGATGGCCAATGGATGCACAATTCTTTATATTGTAGCCAGTGTTTCAAGTACTTATTGATTTGCTTTTATAACAATTATACTGCATTCAGCAAAGGAAGGCGGGGCAAATCGAGGAAAAGAGAAACAACAAATCTGTAGCTGCTAGTTATACCTCAGAAGGCCCAAGTGCAAAATATGGTCACTTGGATGGTAATCTGTTTTGCTTGTATATCAAGAGGGAGTCATGCTTTGACGTATCCTGCAGAATGTGTTTTGTTTAATCATTCATGTTCAAGTATTTGAAGTTGATCCTTTTGTTGCTTACTATAGGCCCGGGGACGTAACCACAATCTTCCCTGTCCACACGATTCTTTAGACAGCCTTGCCGTGGAAGAAATTCTCCCCATGCATCATTTATAATAATTTAATAAGGTGAAGTAATTACATTATCAGATATCCCTGACGCATTTCAGCAATAAGGCATGTTAATAATAGCATATGACATTTATAATTACTTCAAGATGATCACACTCCCGGGGAAAGGAAGAGGCTGGGATACATGTCTTGCCTATATAATGCCCCCAAGGATGTTATTATCGGGAAGTAAATAAATAAATAGAATGAATCCTCCCCCAGCCTCTACTGCATAATGTTGTGCTCTGTTATACTGTAATACAAGATTTATAGGAAAGGGCAGAAGAGTACGTTCACGCTAGGATATGATGTGACAGTACAGAATTTCTGAACAGCAGTTTCAAATGAGCGGAGCGATTCACAGACGTTAATTCATTTCTTTAGAAACCTCCTCGGCCAATCCAAGCCATTTTGTAAAAACAATCAGACCAGACCAAGAATTGCATTAAAATTATAACATGGTTTTATTGCTCAGAAGACTGTAGTGAAAGGGGGTTTGACACATATGTGATTCCATCTCAAATTTTCTCCCTAGTCCTGCAAGTGTTCATATGGTAGTTAGCAGAGCTCCTGATCATCTGATAAACCTAGGTTTAGTCTACACTTAAAACTTAGACCAGCATAGCTATGTCAGTCAGGGGTGTGAAAAAAATCACCCCACCAAGTGATATAACTATGCCAGCAAACTCCCACCAGTGGAGGGTGCTTCTGTTGGTTTAACTAATGCTGTTCAGGAGGTGGTGTTACAAATTACTAAAGATAGTTAAGACCCAGGCAGACTGCAAAGAGTTACAAAAGGATCTCTCAAAACTGGGTGACTGGGCAACAAAATGGCAAATGAAATTTAATGTTGATAAATGCAAAGTAAAGCACATTGGAAAGCATAATCCCAACTATACATATAAAATGATGGGGTCTAAATTAGCTGTTACCACTCAAGAAAGTGGTAACAGCTTGCATTTGCAAATTTGACACCATCAGATCAGGATTAAACAAAGACTGTGAATGGCTATCCAACTACAGAAGCAGTTTCTCCTCCCTTGGTGTTCACACCTCAACTGCTAGCAGAGCACCTCACCCTCCCTGACTGAACTAACCTCGTTATCTCCATACTGATTTATACCTGCCTCTGGAGATTTCCATTACTTGCATCTGAAGAAGTGAGGTTCTTACCCACGAAAGCTTATGCTCCCAATACTTCTGTTAGTCTTAAAGGTGCCACAGGACCCTCTGTTGCTTTTCACTCAAGAAAGAGATCATGGAGTCAGTGTGGATAGTTCTCTGAAAACATCCACTGAATGTGCAGTGGCAGTCAAAAAAGCAAACAGAATGCTGGGAATAATTAAGAAGGGGATAGAAAATAGGACAGAAAATATCATGTTGCCTCTATATAAATCCATGGTGCACCCACATCTTGAATACTGTGTGCAGATGTGGTCGCCCCATCTCAAAAAAGATATATTGGAACTGGAAAAGGTTCAGAAAAGGGCAACAAAAATTATTAGGGGTATGGAACGGCTTCCGTATGAGGAG
This sequence comes from Emys orbicularis, assembly GCF_028017835.1. Lineage (NCBI taxonomy): Eukaryota > Metazoa > Chordata > Testudines > Emydidae > Emys > Emys orbicularis. The sequence continues at coordinate 11,258,154 of NC_088688.1, forward strand.
AGATTAATAAGACTGAGACTTTTCAGCTTGGAAAAGAGACGGCTAAGAGGAGATATGCTTGAGGTCTATAAAATCATGACTGGTGTAGAGAAAGTAGATAAGGAAGTGTTGTTTACTACTTCTCAGAAACAAGAACTAGGGGTCACCAAATTAAATTAATAGGCAGCAAGTTTTAAAAAAAACAAAAGGAAGTATTTCTTCACACAACACACAGCCAACCTGTGGAACTCCTTGCCAGCAGATGTTGTGAAGGCCAAGACCATAACAGGGTTCAAAAAAGAACTAGATAAATTCATGGAGGATAGGCCCATCAATGGATATTAACCAGGATGGGCAGGAATGGTGTCCCTAGCCTCTGTTTGCCAGAAGCTGGGAATGAGCGACAGGGGATGTATCACTTGATGATTACATGTTCTATTCATTCCCTCTGGGGTACCTGGCACTGGCCACCATCGACAGACAGGATACTGGGCTAGATGGACCTTTGGTCTGACCCAGTAGGGCCATTCTTATGTTCTTATGGTGTTCCTGTGCTGGCAGTAAAATGCCTATTGGCATGCGTTGCATCTGCACTAGGGGTTATGATTGCATAGGCTCTATAGTGAAGAAATAGCCTTATTGTTATTTCTTCCTGGGAAGCAATAGGAGAAAAATGAAGTCCCTCCCCAAAAGCAGAAACCAATTGTCATTCATATCATTGATTGGCTTACAACTGTGCCAAGCCTATGTATGGAATGTCCTTCCAGGATTGATCCCTAAGAATACTACCCTTTCCTTCAAATCTCTTTTACTTCTGCACTGACTGAAAGAAATCAGCCAACGTTTAAAGACTAGGCCTGAAGAGCAGCTGAGTAAATTATTTATTTATGTCATTATTATTATTATATTTATTACAGTAGTTCTCAGAGGCCCTCTCCAAAAGCAGGGCCCCACTGCGCTAGCTGCTGTACAGCCAGATAGAAAGAGACAATCCTTGCCAATCAATGGCCAAGAAAGATAAAGGAAGTATAATTATCTCCCTTTAAGTGCATGTCTTACTATACACCACTGGTGGGGATGTGTATTTTATCTGTAGCTACATGCCACAGTGAAAAGCAGTCTGTATCGTGGTTCTGCACCCATGTTAGGGGGCATGCAATGCATGTATTCTATGTACCACCATAAGGAGCTTGCAGTGTAGACACACCCTTACAGTGGGATACAGTGATTTGTCCAAAGCCACATGGGAGGTATGGGGTGGAAGCAGGAATTCAACTCAGTTCCTGGGTCCTAGTGTAATGGGTTACCACAAGATCACCTTCCCTTCCTCAGCTAATTGCAAAAGTCATGGGTGAGAGGGGGAAGGAGATGTATATAACATAAGTAATGTATTTCTTTCTCTTTCTCCAATCCATCATATATCCTGGGTTTCGACTGAAAACTCTTCAGATGCGGAACTATGTGTACAGATATGTGTGTGGAATACCAATTGCAACGGAGCCCCAATTCTGATTGGGCTTCTGGATACTATCTTAATATAAATATTTATTAGGGCTGTTGATAAATCGCAGTTAACTCATGTGATTAACTCAAAAAAATTAACTGTGATTAAAAAAATTAATCGCACTGTTAAACAATTGATTGCCAATTGAAATTTATTTAAATATTTTTGGATGTTTTTCTACATTTTCAAATATATTGATTTCTATTACAACACAGAACACAAAGTGTACAGTGCTCACTTTATATTAGTTTTTATTACAAATATGTGCACTGTATAAATGATAAACCAAAGAAATAGTATTTTTCAATTCACCTCATACAAGTACTGTAGTGCAATCTCTATTGTGAAAGCGTAACTTACAGATGTAGATTTTTTTTGTTACATAACTGCACTCAAAAACAAAACAATGTAAAACTTTAGAGTCTACAAGTCCACTCAGTCCTACTTCTTGTTCTGCCAATCGCTAAAAGAAACAATTTGTTTACATTTATGGGAGATACTGCTGCCTGCTTCTTATTTACAACATTACCTAAAAGTGAGAACAGGTGTTCGCATGGCACTGTTGTAACTGGCGTCGCAAGATATTTACATGCCACATATGCTAAACATTCATATGACCCTTCATGCTTTAGCCACCATTCCTGAGGACATGCTTCCATGCTGATGATGTTCGTTAAAAAAATAGTGCGTTAATTAAATTTGTGACTGAACTTCTTGGGAGAGAATTGTATGTCTCCTGTTCTGTTTTACCCGCATTCTGCCATATATTTCATGTTATAGCAGTCTCAGATCATGACCCAGCACATGTTGTTTGATTTACGAATGTTGTCACTGCAGATTTGACAAAACGCGAAGAAGGTACCAATGTGAGATTTCTAAAAATAGTTACGGCACTCGACCCAAGATTTAATAATCTGAAGTGCCTTCCAAAATCTGAGAGGGACGAGATGTGCAGCATGCTTTCAGAAGACTTAAAAGAGCAACATTTTGATGCGGAAACTACAGAACCCGAACTACCAAAAAAGAAAATCAACCTTCTGCTGGTGGCATCTGACTCAGATGATGAAAATGAACATGCATCGGTCCACTCTGCTTTGGATCATTATCGAGCAGAACCTGTCAAAAGTATGGACGCATGTCCTCTGGAATGGTGGTTGAAGCATGAAGGGACATATGAATCTTTAGTGCATCTGGCACGCAAATATCTTGCGACGCCAGTTACAACAGTGCCATGCGAACGCCTGTTCTCACTTTTAGATAATGTTGTAAACAAGAAACGGGCAGTATTATCTCGTGCAAATGTAACCAAACTTGTTTGTCTGAGCGATTGGCTGAAGTAGGACCGAGTGGACTTGTAGGCTCTAAAGTTTTACATTGTTTTATTTTTGAATGCAGTTATTTTTTGTACATAATTCTACATTTGTCAGTTCAACTTTCATGATAAAGTACTACAGTACTTATATTAGGTAAATTGAAATATACTATTTCTTTTGTCTTTTTACAGTGCAAATATTTGTAATCAAAAATAAATATAAAGTGAGCACTGTACGCTTTGTATTCTGTGTTGTAATTGAAATCAATATATTTGAAAATGTAGAAAACATCCAAAAATATTTAAATGAATGGTATTCTATTATTGTTTAACAGTGCGATTAATCGCGATTAATTTTTTTAATTGCTTGACAGCCCTAATATTTATTATTAATAATAATTAATAAGTTATTGTGTCTGCCTTCATTAAAAACATAGAAATGGGTGAAGAGTGGATCCTGTAAACATAGATTTTCTTAGTTTGAACTAGATACCGAGCCAAATATAAATATGGTCTAGATCCTCCAAGGATCCAGTTTATTTTTCCCATCTACCTTCCATCTACCCTATTGTCTTGGGTTGAGACTCCGGAACCTAAGGCATCAGGCTGATTTTTTTTTTATTCTTGCAAAAAAAATGTTCTTTGTTTATTCAAAGCCCAGAGGAATTATGTTTCTTATGTTTCTGTTTCCATTTTATAATTAAACTCCAGTTGTTAATCAAAGGAAAACATGTTTCAGCAGGAAGCCAGAAGTGGCTAAGTAGGTTGAAGAGGAAAATAAAAATCCATAGTGCTTCACAGCGGTGTATGTAGTTTGAAAATCACCCAGATAATCAGTAAATCAAGCGGCCTTGCCTTCTGGTGTGTATCAGGCAGAGAAGGCCATTAACTTACTCACAGTGATAAATGGGGGTAAGGGAGTTTCTGTTTCAGGTTTCATTCCTGAGCTACCTCTAATGCCTCTCTCTGGAGCATCCAAGTTGTGCTTTATTTCCAATCAGACACCCTCTGATAGATGGCACTGAAGCTATTTTGGCTTTAGAAATCATAATTTTGGGCCAATGTTGCTTGTTACCTGAATCTCACCAGACCTGCCATAGCGATATATTTTCAGACATGCTTGCCACAACTGCACTCTTAAAATCTGCACACATACACACACACATAAACACACCTGCATTTTTGTGTCCAAATAAACATTTGCAAGTGAGAAATGAGTAATATTCTTTCATCCTTTTCTCTTCCTTCTTTCAGTCTGTTTTTTAGCCTTTTCCACTGTTCCTTTTCTTTTCTCATTCTCCTTTTTATTCCCCTTCTTTATTTCTTTTTATCCATTCCACTTTTTTCCATCCCTCTCCCAACAAGCTTTTGAGCTGAAATGGTCCTAAATGAACATTTCTTTCATAAAGTTTCAGCAAAATCGATTATTTCAATGTTAAGTCCAAACCATGTCAATGAAAAAACCTACTTTTGTCCCATATGTTCTCATTAAAATGTATACAATCTCCAAAAAATTAAAATTACATTGTAAGTGTTGTGAGTGCATAATTCAACATTGGTTGTGTTGCACAATTGTATTCAAACTTGACTTTGTAGATCTCATTAAGATCTAAGGAGCAAGCTAAGCATGAAAGAAGTTGGTTCATTAATTTTGAAGATATTTGTATGTGCCTAATTTATGCACTCAAATAGCAGATGTGTGTATATATCTGGTATTTGCACACATACATGGTCAGGTAAGTGCTTGATTTTCCATGAGTGCATATGAATACCTGATTTCTCTGTACACATTTTCTACTTGTGATCATAAGCTAAGCATGCACAAATACATATGCATGTGTCGTTTCGCAAAATCTAGTCCTCTATTAGGGCTGGACTCAGAAAAGCATGTGCTTAACTTTAACTGGCCACTGTCAGAGGACAGGGTACTGGGCTAGATAGACCATTGGTCTGACTCAGTATGGCCAATCTTGTGTTCTTATGTGCTTACGTGCCATTGAAGAGACTTAAGCAGGAGCTTAAAGTTACACATGTGCATAAGCACCCTTCCTGAACAGTGCTGGACTCAAACACATGCTTGAGTCCTTTTCAGAATTGGAACCTGAGTCTCTAAACATTTCATATGTGCGTTACTTATTAATCTGCTTTTCAGTTCAATAAATGCTTGATTAAAAATAAATTTAACTGTTTTTTTTTATTTTCTTAACTGATTTTAGTGCTTCAAAAAACTGTGTCCCCTCATTCTTCATCTTGGGATACAGGTAGCACAAAGCAATGATAAAAAATAGTTTACATTAACAAATAGCTTTATACAGTCTGCAACTAAAATGGAAGTGCATTTGAAGTGTAATTCACACATTGAGTAATGCTTTGACAAATACATCCACTAATGTGTTTGTGCACAAAGGTATTTAGTTCTTCCCACAGCCTGAGGTTGGGGGGAGTTGGAAGTAGTAGATACAAATACTGGTGACATAAGCAGATGAAAATCTGTGAGGAATCTCATAAGATTTAAGATGCTTTGTAGTTAAAGATAACAAATGGGGGATCCTAGAGCACACATAAAAGAAGACAGATGCTGGATAAAATATCTAGTAAAGGAGTTATTTATCAAATCAAAGCTAACATTTTAACAGGTAAAATGGTCTTGTTAAACTCTAATAAAATTCTCCCCCATGAAATAAAAAGCTGTGAAACCATTTTTATCTTCCTAAATCCTGTGAGAAAGCATTGTTAGCATCAAATGCCTTGCACTAAGCTATTCCCAAAAGGGTGTGTTTCATGCTTTTTTTTTTTTTTTTTTACTTAAAATTTATTTTCACTGTTGTAAGAAAATAGGGTTATAGAAATCCAATAAAAATAATCTCTCTTTAGGAACATTATATTACTATTAAGCATTGCATAAAATTAATATCAATTAGGTCTATTAAATGTAATAGATTTTGAGTTATTGAGTTTAATTCAATTTCAATACATTTCAATTAAGTCCAATATGTTTCCATTTTCTTTATGAATTCCAGTCATTATCAATTACCTTCAATTAATTTCATTTACTTGCAATATATTTTCAGGTAATTCTCCATTACTTTCAATTAGTTTCTATTAATTTCAAGTGGCTTCCGTGGCTGTTAACTGATTTCATAAGAAACAATTGTCCTCCTGTAATATGGGTCTGCGGTCTCACCAGTTACTCATCATGCCAGTAATTAGCTACTCATTCAGAGCCAGATCCTCAGCTGGTATATATTAGTATAGTTCCATTGAGGCCAATGGAACTTTGCCATTTTTACACCAGCTGGGGATCTGGGGTGAAGCCTAGTCCCTCTACATCCAAAGGGATTTGTGCTGCTGTCATCAGTGAGGGCACGATTTCACCCTGGCCTTCAAAATCAAAAGTACATTAAGACTTGGATTTTCAAAGAAACCTAAAGGAGTTAGGTGACCAATTTCCAATGATTTTCAATGGGAGTTGGGCCCCTAACTGAATTTAGACCCTTTGAATGTAATTTTAATAGCCAACATAGCAACAACATGGTCTTTCCCTGCCTGGCCATGAGGTTGACTAGAGGCTTCTATGTGGAAAGATCAGCTGGTCCCACACACAGTGGCCCACTTCCTACACAAGACAGATGGAAGAGAATGCAACACTGAGGTCTTTCCTCTGGCTCTGGTCCAGTTCTGGATCCACTTCAAGGTGCTGGTGATAAAGCTTTCAGTGTGCTATGATCTAGGCATTTGAGAAATTGCCTCTGTGGATCACCACAAAAACTATGGTCCACGGGGATATTCTATCTGAGGCAGCCAGTGTAAAACTCTCATGGAATCAGAGTGGATAATAGTGGAGAGCTGTAGGCTCTAAAACTCCTTAGAACAGCTTGCTCTCCTTAAACCCCAGAGACTCATCTCTTTGCAGTGATGGAGCTAAAGAATGGCTGTCAACATTCCATCTAGGACAGCAGCAAAAACTGACAGAGGGCCAAAATGGCGCAGTACTTGATTATGCATCTGGCACATATATATGGTCATGAGCACATTAGAATTTCATAGTTAGGCATGGCTTCAACACAAGTCAAAGCATGTTAAATGGAGTTATTCCAGATCAGGGGTCGGCAACCTTTCAGAAGTGGTGTGCCGACAGGGCCGGCTCCAGGGTTTTGGCCGCCCCAAGCAGCCAAAACAAAACAAAACAAAACAAAAAGCCGCGATCGCGATCTGCGGCGGCAATTCGGCAGGAGGTCCTTCGCTCCCAGGCGGAGTGAGGGACCGTCCGCCGAATTGCCGCCGAATACCTGGACGTGCCGCCCCTCTCCAGAGCCGCCGCCCCAAGCACCTGCTTGAGAAGCTGGTGCCTGGAGCCGGCCCTGTGTGCCGAGTCTTCATTTATTCACTCTAATTTAAGGTTTTGCGTGCCAGTCATACATTTTAATGTTTTTAGAAGATCTCTTTCTATAAGTCTATAATATATAACTAAACTATTGTTGTATGTAAAGTAATTAAGGTTTTTAAAATGTTTAAGAAGCTTCATTTAAAATTAAATTAAAATGCAGAGCCCCCCGGACTGGTGGCCAGGGCCCGGGCAGTGTGAGTGCCACTGAAAATCAGCACACATGCCGCCTTCGGCACGCGTGCCATAGGTTGCCTACCCCTGTTCCATATTTACACCAGGGTAAATGAGATCAGATTCTGACTCAAGGATTCCTTCAGTCATTCCTTATCCCTGTAAACAATCCAAAGTTATTGAACCTAAATCTATAAACGTACCTCTCTTGGGGGTTCAAATTTGAACTCAGATTATGTTCTATAAACATTCTCCTTTTGTTCATTTGTCCCCTTTTAAAAAATAATCCTATTGTCTCCTAAAAAAAACCACTTTCTTATTATCTTTCTCCTTGAATAATAAGGGTCATACTGCTTACTGCTGGGATATATGAGATTTAATTTCTTACTGGAAATAAATAAAGTTAAATGTCCCTGTTGCTGTTTGCAGCACACCAGAGTTTGATTGATAAGAGATATCATGTATCAGCAGATTTCATGTCATGGCAGTGAAATTGCTACATGTTTCAGACATCGGAGAAAAAAGTAGTAAAGCTTAACACATGGAATAAATATCCATCCCACTCAGCATGGTTCAAGAGGCTCAGCCATGCATAGGAACATAAGACTGGAAGGGAACCTCCTTGGATTGAGTCCAGTCTTGCTATGGCAGGCCCCTTTGTTATATAGTCACATTAATACATTTATCAAGCTCCATTTTAAAACTTCTTACATTGGTTGCCCCAACTATTGCATAAGGTCATCTTGCTGTAACCAGCGTCAGCCATCAGCAAGTGGGGCCTCGTCCAGAGCTTGTTGGAGTCAATGGAATAATTCACAATTCACTTCAATGAGCACTAGAGATGGCCCTTCAGCACAAGTGGCCCTGCATTTTTGGTAGAACTACTTTCACATTTATGTTAATCAAATACAACACGTCCAGAAAGTGAGTTCTAAGGAAAGTTCCCTCTGCACGCACAGTACCCTTAAAAGGACATTTAGATTTATGATGTTGCTCAGACTCAGCAATATATGAGCAGGGCTGATCTCCTACTCCTGCTCATAGTCTGAGCCAACCACTAATTTCTGGAGTTAAGAAAAAATCTCACTCCCCCCCCCCCCCACCCCAGGGCCATGTTAGTCTATAGTTGTCTGTTACTGGGATGGTCTACAACTTCCACTAAAGGCAGGGAGACAGGGTCTGCCCTTGGGGAGTCACTGGCCTCATTCAATCTGCTAATCCAGATCTTTTATCTAGCGATGAAATTTGAGGTGGGTATATCACACTGTTCAGTCTCTCCTTCCAGCTGGAGATCTGAAGGTTAAAGGCACCTGACTGGCCCAGATTCTTAGCTGGTGCAAATGGATGTAATGCCATAGATTTCATTGAGCCAAATGGAACTACACTCATTTGTACCAGCTGAGGATCTGGCCCAATGCCCCGGGCTTTCCCCACCACTTTCCCTCCAGCAGATTAGCGCCACAATCCTATTTAGGGCTTCACAAATCCTAAGGATGTAAAATAATTAGGGAAATGCAATTGAAATTTGCCTTCCCCTGTAGGTTATATTATGAAATTGGAGAGCTACTGAGCATTGCCGTGGTGAACTTTAGAGTACTGGGAAGAATTGTGCTTTTGAACATGTTTCTGATAAAAATAAAATAAATCAAACAAAACAAGTTTAAAAAGAAATCCATTAAACATGAAAATAAAAGGAGTGATGATAACATCTTATCCGGTGCCATATCAGCTGACACTCAGGAAGCTGGTGGGGTTTATTGAATATACATTGGTTTGGAAAAACATATATCCATTTACATTATAAAAGCCCATATACACAAGTATTTTGGGCTTAAATTCACACACATTGGCTGCAGCACTAATATTGGCTCAAGAAAATTATGCCTTGGCTTCAGTAAATGCATGTATCCATTTCAGTTAGACTATTCTAATTTGGCAACAGAGGCTGTATTATTTATTCTGTAGCACAGATCGGGTTATATAAAATTAATGGCTGAGCTTCATTCATATGGACTGGATTAAAATGCATTGGTTGGGTTGGGGAGGGGCGGGAGGGAAGAGTGAGAGAGACCTGGATTTGATTATAGTCAGGACTGTTCCAGTATCATCACAGCTCAATGGAAAACAAGTGCTGGCTGGAGTTAATACACATTAGTTCAAAAAGAAAATAAGCACTGGCTTAATTTTTTCTTCTGAAGGCTCTCATTATAATGTACTGGTTTCTGTAAATACCAGTTTAAGTTCAATTTATATTAAAATGTCCAAGAATGTTTATGGGACCTGAAATATTGCTGTGTAAATTCAAAGCGCATTGTTGTGTTTTTACTTTTTAAAGACGCTGGATTCAAGGAATGTTCTGGGGCCCTAATCCCGCAGTTCATACTCAGGCAAAACTACCATGGAAATCAAAAGGGAGTTTTTTGCCTAAATAAGCATAACCTAGTGTGTGTTGTTGATCCCCATCTGTGCTTGAGACACAGAGGAGAGGAGTCTGTATGAAAAGGAAGATGACCCACATTTATATCATTCTTGCTACCACTGCTGCACAATTGCACTATATTTCATACAAAGTGTATCTTGTCAGGGGTCAATGGAAAAGTTACAGTCTGTCAAGTTTGATTATCCTGGTTAAATCCATGTATCATCACTGTATCTGAAGTTATGCATATTGGCTACTTATTTGTATCTCAAATGTGTTTTTTCTTGGTGTGACACCCACAAAGTAGTTTATATCCAGTCTCACCAGCTCATTGTGAATGGACTATCCAAGCTTTATAGGCCATTTGAAGAATTAACTCTCCAGATAGCTCTTCCTGAGGACACCTCAAACAACAAGGAGTCAATGGCCACCCATGTGAGTTAGAAAAACATGTAAGGTCATGTGATGTTGACATGTGACCTCTGATTCCATCTTCGTCAGTACCTTTCCATACATAGGGACAGTGGGCTTTATTTGGGACAGTACATTTCCATGCACATGGCAGAGGATATAAAAGACACCGGAGACATCTCTATTTTGCCTCATTCCTGCTCTAAATCTCTGGACTGTGGATTTCTAAACAAAGGAGTATTTTGAACAATGGGGTGAGGACCGTCCAATATTTTGTAAGTTACCAGAGAGACTTTTGCAAACCAGCAGTCTATTCCATCACTGCTACAAACCTGATCTAAGGACTTTGCAATCATTCGCATGTATATGATCTTTTAACCATTTATAACTCTATTCTTTTATTTTATTAATAAATCTTTAGTTAGTTTACTAAGGATGGGCTGGCAACGTGATATTTGGGTAGGATCTGAAATATATATTGACCAGGGGGTAAGTGTCTGATCCTTTGGGATTGATAGAACCTCATCTATGGTGAATTGGGTTTTCAGTAACCTCTCACTATACAAGACCAATTTGTCTAGCTGGGAAGCAAGGGCTGGAATGCCTGAAGGGGACTGTTTGGTTTCTTGTTAACCAGTGTGGTGCTACAGAAGCTCTTTTGTTACTGGTTAACTAATCTAATTGTAGTAAACCACCTGTTTTTGGTCTGTGTCTGCCCTGTTTCTAGCAGTCTGCCCTGATGTGGCATTTTCAGTGTGGTACATTCTCAGCACCTGGCTCACAGAGTCTACTACAGCTCCCAGCTAAGACACTTAGGCCTAGATCCATGAAAGAAATTAGGGCATCGCAACATTGAACATCATGGTGCCTATGTTATAGGCTTCTAGAAAATCACAGGAACAACACTTCAATTAACAAAGTCTGAGTTAGATGCCTAGGCTTCTAGACAACAAATGGGGAGAGGTAGGCATCACAAAGCCATCATGCTGGGTGGGGAACTGCTTAAGCTAGCCAATGGGAGATGCCAACAAGAAGGATGTGTGCTAAGCCTTGCCCCTGTCATGACGATAGGCACCTAAGTCTGGGCTGTAGGTAGGCACCTATTTCTGCTTGCTATCCACAAACCTGGGGAAGATAGGTATTCAGCTGCCTAAGTCACGTGTAGGAACATGATCCGGTAGGAGTGTTCAGAGGCTGCCCAATAGATTGGCCCGCTCAGGTGAGCTAACACCAAATAGCTGGGTGGGGGGGAAAGGAGGGAGCCCATCTTTAGCCCGGTGGAGAGGATGCTTACCTAGCATGAGACCCCCCCCCCCCAGTTCAAGTCCCCACTGTGCTGAGAGGGAAAAGGGATTTGAACAAGGAGCTGCCACTGGGCAATGGGATATTCCAATGTGGGTCTCCCTCAGTTTCTCCTATTAATTGGGCCAGTGAAAGAGTTAGAATGACTCTATTACATTCATTCTTGTATGGGCCTAATATTTATATGCATATTGTTCCTCTTCCCCCCCAGCCTATGGAATGGGATGCTACTGCTCCACATTAGATACATGCCAGGGGTTGGCAGGATCTTGCCTCAGTCATTTTTCTAAGACTGCCCCAGCTGAATTACTTTGGCTATACACTGTTTCTGTCTCAGTAGAGTTCCACAATGGACCCATCCTGTTCCACCTCTGTGTGAAGGGTAGACAGTGAGAGAACATGGGCTAGAATGTCAGCAACACACCGACAATAAAAACCCAGCTCTACACTACCGTCACATCTCACTCAAACAGTGCCATCTCCCAGTTATCCAAGGACCTGGTTGAGCTCAGCAACTCCATGAGGAGGGGTTGGCTCATGTCTGATCTGAGAAAGGCTCAGGTGATGCCATTGGGGAGACGAAAGCACTTTGAAGAACTCATCACTTTCATAACATCACTCTCCATTGAAGGTGTTTTCCCTCAAATCAGTAACATGGTCCAAAGTCGTGTTCTCTGCAAATCCTTGCTGCTTCTGGATAATTAGACAACCTGAGCTGTGCAAAATTCCACTTTATACCTCAGACAAACCAAGCCTTTCCTGCACCCATTTTTGTGAGATCTGGATGTTGCTGAAGAAATCAATGCACCTGTGACCCCTGCCCCCTCAGCTTGATTACTGTAATACACTGCCGCTTGGCATGAAACTGCCAACATAAAAAAAGCTCCAGGTGATTTGGAACACAACAGACCATTGGCTGGACAACAATAAGCTGATGAAAGCCCATCCTTTCAGCGAGATGTTCTCTGGGCTGACAGTTAAATTCGGAGCTAAATTCAAGGTTTTGGCCCTCATTTTCAAAGACCCCCCACTGGATCTACCCAAGTTATCTGAGGGACCTCACAGGGCAGCTACATTCCCCAGGAGCAATCTCCAGGGTGAGACTTGAGATGGCATCCAATGGAGCTTTCTTGGCTACTGGTCCACAAATGTGGTACTTGCTTCTGGAAGAGATCAGGATGACTGGAAACCTCAGCACTTTCAGAATAAAATATGAAACATGCTGCCATTGACCTAGCTTCTCTGCAATAACATCACTTAAAAAAAATAGAGCAAGGAAACAAAATACTGAGAACTTTATGAGAGCACTTTAATAAATCTATTGGGAGCTCAGGTACCACAGTGGTAGCTGCTGTATGAATAGCCAGACAGAAACATCCTCTCCTGGAATGCTAGAGAGGGCAGTTCTTGAATCTGTTATTGTCCAGTTTCACTTAAAGTAAGAAAAAATCAGTATTATTCCCCCCGACCCCTGGCAGAGAAAAACATGGGTTGAAATCTTCACCTGATGTAAATAAATGTAGCTCTGTTGAAGTCAGAGCTACACCAATTTACACCAGCTGAGTAGCTGGGCCATGGGTTGCAAGTAGGTGCTATCTAACAGGAGAATTTTAGACTGTTACATTTCTGGTTATAGGCAAATATGGAAAAGGTGTAGTGAACGGGTTATGATACAGGACTCCTTTATGTCTATGTATAGGCAAATAAGGTGCCTGTGGACGGTGCTCAAGAATAAGTAACATAGGTCCTGGGTTCCATAGGACCAGTAACACTTGCTGTGCACTGCAAATGACTTCCATTAGTAGCTCTTTTCATGGAGTTCTTAACAGGGTGTACTGGTATTTCTCACCCTGTACCCTCTACTGGAAATGCCTATGTAAGGCCAGTTTAACTGGTCATGGTACAAGGACTAAGAATTTGGTTCTGAGTAAGAACTGCAGGATTTGGCTCATGAAGCTTAGTAAAAACATGTCGCTTCTAAAAAAACATCTATTCCTCTTCATACAACGCCCTGGTTTGACTTTGCAAGCAGTGTAACGAAAGGTGAAACCATGCTGTGTTAGTGTGCAGACCACAAAACCAGCCATTCTTTCAAGAGAGGGGTTAATAAAATAGCACTCAGCAGAGAATCCAGGGAGGTAATAGATAAAGGGAGACAACAAGGAAAGAGAAGAGGGGAAATGTAGAATATGAAACCTGGACAAAGGAGAGGTGTGAAGAAGATCAAGGTTACAGGCAGGAGAGCTGAAGAGGAATGGAAAGGTCAAAAGCCAATTAGTATATCAAAGGGTAAGGGACAGAGTTCTTGCAACAAAGTGGGTGATAAATTCAGGAAACTACTGAGAAGATTACATTGGAAAATAGAGAAGTGATAATAGTATGTGGCTGGGAAAGGCAGCTGTGAAGAATTGAACATAATTGAATGTAGAAATAGAACAGCAATGAATGGAAAGGGGAAAGAGAACTGAAAATTAAACTGCAAACCTCTAGGAATGGATTAGCCAAAGTCCATCTTTACACGCTGAAAGAGGAAAGGGCATAAACTCTCGTGTGGGGTTTAATCGCTACTGTCACAGCTAATGAATTATTAACAAGTAAATTAAGAAATTGAGTTAAATCATCTCTCTGACTCAGCCAGCTCACACTTGTGACAGTCACCAATAAAATCTAAAGCTGTTTTCCCATTTCCTCTCCACTCCCGTCTGAAATGGCTGGTGGCGGACGATGGTTTGATTGTTTCCTTTTGATTCATTATGCTGTCTGCTGTTGTTCTTTTGGGGTGAAATTCACACACCGCGGACTTTCACGTAGTGTAAGTCCCTCAATGAAACTGTGCTGCTGAGCTATACAAGGGCCCTAATAAGCCAGCACCTAAAGGGAAGGTTTGGGGATAAGTCCACTGGATTTGTGGTTATCTCAATCCAGTGTCTCAAAAACCCCACATAGGGGTGCAATGAGCTCCCAGTCAGTGTGAAGGGGCTGGCCACAAGATATATGGCTACTTCCATTTCCTCACAGAGAGACCTCCCCCATAAGGTCTGATCAGTCAGATTAGAAGCAGGGGGTTGGGAATACAGTTGAAATTACAGTCGCTTCTATTAGAATCTCTCAAGTGTTCTCTCTTGGTTGCTATTGGAGGACCAGTAGTTGCAGGAAGAAGCAGATTAATATACCTATTATACTGTCTAACAACATAGCTGCCTGTAACAGTCCACTGGTCCTTTGAGTGCATGCATGCATCTCAGCAAATGGCCTCTGGTGGCCCTCTGCCCTTTACAAGCAGGAATTCTGGGATTGTAGTTTCTCTGGTTGAGAAAATAGCTGCTTTCTCTCCCGATTTTACTTGTTTTTCCATTTTACACCTCTACCCCGATATAACGCGACCTGATATAACATGAATTTGGATATAACATGGTAAAGCAGTGCTCTGGGGGGGCAGGGCTTCATACTCCGGTGGATCAAAGCAAGTTCGATATAATGCGGTTTCACCTATAACGCGGTAAGATTTTTTGGCTCCCAAGGACAACGTTATATCGGGGTAGAGGTGTACTGTAAAAAGGGGAAACTGTTTTTAAAGAGAGAAAAGAAAGGGAGGGACCCAAAAATCAAAAAGCTTTAAAAATAAACATGTATTTTTAAAAACAAGAAATTCATTTTTATTTTTATTTTTTGTCAAAAAATGAAAAATCTCAATCTACATTATTATTTTTTCTGAAAAAATGTCTGCTTTGGTCAAAAATGTTTTCAACAAACATCCTTCAACTACCTGTAGTCTCAACCTCTGAGGTGTCTGCAGTTTCCATCATAGTCTCAACCACCTTTGGGTGCTGCATGTACAATGTATTGCTTTGGGTATGATTTGGGATGAAAGATCCCATGTAGAGTATCATTATACTGGGCCATAATGTCCTCTGCCCACACATTCTGGTTAAGGCAGCCAGTATGAGGTAAATATTAATTGCAAAAATCACTGATATGTAGTCATGCAACTTTATGGAACAGCTTAAACATGAACAACTTCTGGTGGATGTATAGATATGTACAAAGTAACCCACAGTAAGATCAGCAGACCAGATCTGCAAACATCAAAGGACAGAATCCAGTAGATGTTCTGCTGCCTCTTGTAGCAGGCAGAGATCTGCAGCAGTTTATGAATGCCATATATTTTCTTCAAAAAGGCAGAACAGAGCCCTCAGTCAGTTATTATCTGATTGCACAGACCACAAACCAAACATTACTGTTGTCATCATCAAACATTTTCATTTGCCTTTAGGCTTCACCACCTTGAGTAGTTACTATCTTCCCTGGAGTAAATCAGGAGTATCTCCCTGCAGTCAATACAGTTCCTCTAGTTTTACACTGCCCCTGGTGGCCATTATGTGGGATAGCATTTATTAGCCTTCTGGTCTGAAGAGAGGACAAAATGCCACCTAGAGTACATGCAGACCTGGTTTTCCTTGTATTTACTCCACCATTAATTTAGGATGGATTACTCTTGATTGAAAACCCTTCACATGAAAAGAGAATCAGGCCATTGGGCTCATCTCCCATTGACGTCTCTGGGCCAACATTATAGTATGCATGGTGGTGGAATAATATGAATGGTGGGTGTAAGTTGATTACCGAAAGGGTGCCATTGGCAAAGTATTACCATTATTATTTGTCTGAAATATTTGTGTATATAATGCCATAGCTACCCATGGCACTTTACACAGCAAGTAAAGACATTGGCCCTGGACAATAGACCTTAAAATCTAAGGGCTTTGATTTTATTCTCACACCAGTTTTACACTAGACTAACTCAATCAGGTCAGCTGAATTCACTGGAACTATGTTGATTCACACCAATTGAGGCTCTGGCCCTACTGAATGCAATGCTGATTTACACTAGCGTGAAAGGAGAAAATGGCCTGCCATGTTGGGGGGGAGTAACTTCCACCAATCTGGCATTTAGTGGGTGTGCAAAATAAGTGTGACTAACCCTAAAGGGATAGAAGGGAAGCATCCTGCTTTCAAGCCCTGACTTTTTAGCTAACCTATGCATCATCTCCAGCAATCCCAGGACAAATTTGGGCCTGCCATACATTGGCACAATTCCCATTGACTTCAGTGGCTGCTTACACCAGAGTCAGATTTGATTTCAACAAAAGAGAAATGAGTGTATGTTATGCTGGATTTCCACACCCACTCAGTTGGTGCATGTTGTGTTATTTTGCCATTTACACCTGTTTTCTGAGCAGTTCACAGATGAGCTATAATTCACCCCACCATCTTTGGTCCAGAGGCCTCTAAGCCAGGGGTAGGCAACCTATGGCACGTGTGCCGAAGGCGGCACGCGAGCTGATTTTCAGTGGCACTCACACTGCCCGGGACCTGGCCACCGGTCCGGGGGGCTCTGCATTTTAATTTAATTTTAAATGAAGTTTCTTAAACATTTTAAAAACCTTATTTACTTTACATACAACAATAGTTTAGTTCTATATTATAGACTTATAGAAAGAAACCTTCTAAAAACGTTAAAATGTATTACTGGCACCCGAAACCTTAAATTAGAGTGAATAAATGAAGGCTCGGCACACCACTTCTGAAAGGTTGCCGACCCCTGCTCTAAGCTAAAGGAGAACCTCTCTTACCTTTTGGTTTAACCTCTCTGCAAACCAGACACTAGAGGGCAGCATTATCACAAACATTGGAGCAGCTATGGCAGTCCATCCAGTAGAGGGCAGATGTGCACACATTCAGATTAGCCATCAACTGGTCCTTCCTTTCTCATAAAGGGCCTATTCAGAAGTTACATGTGCAGCATGGGAGTCTTAGACGTAGCTCTCCACAAGTGGGAGCACTGCACAGGATATTCCAGTGCAAAAATGCACTTCTGCATGGAGTGAAGACATCTCCAACAGTCACTGACCTGTTGTTCATCTCCCTAAGCAGCCCATGTACAGGAGCATGTTGTCTTGGCCATTCAGGAGGGAAAAGGAGCTGGTTAGATGATCACATTAATTGTGGCCTGGGTCCTGCTCTTTCAGTCCCTCTATTCAGACCATCAGCAACACACTAGATGCTCAAAATGTCTAGTACAAATTTACCCAAAATTTACATAAATGCAATTACTATTTTTCACATATTTCAGTATCTGCTACCTGTTGGTTCCATACCTACAAGGACAGATGATCTGTTCCCACTGCAGCAGACTGGGGACTGGTTCATACCTCTTTTCCTGGGGATAGAGCGCCTGCCTCTCTTCCTCTGACATTGCCCAGCTGTCTCCCCTAAGCAGCCCCATTTCTGTCTTTTACGCCATGTCTCTCTGTACCTCTTCCCATTCGATCTTTGATTCCTCCTCAAGCTTCTCCTGTCACAGTGTCTCCTCACTACTCCAGATCTCTGCTTCCTTATTCCACCTTCCCTGACCCTCTCCAAGGTTCCACTTTCCCACTTGGCAAATACATTATTCACTGGGGGTGTAGTTTTAACAAAAATCAATAATCTGTTCCCTGACTTTAGGGGGTTTTAGCAGGTCATCTCTATCTTCTTTGCATCAGAAGAATAGGCTCTATCCCTCCATGACTCCTCTCTTCTGCTCAGGAAACGTCCACAGCTGCAGCACTGAAAATCTCAAGTTTACGGAGACAGGCCTGAGAGTGGGAGAAATCCCACAAAAACCTGAGTTTTAGGCAAACGGCTTAAGTTTGCCAGCCTTGTTCTTTCTGGCTGCAGGGTGTGTGTGTAACGTGTTTTAGTCCTAACCAGAAACGTTCACTGTGGAGGAAAATACCACACTGGCAGTTGCCCCTGCTGGAGGCTAAAGACCATGGCAAGGACAGTTTTTGGAACCTAGCAATGCTCTGGATTCAAAGACCAAACAGCGGTAGTATAAATTTTGGTTCAGATTACTCATGCCATCTGTGTGTCTCGAGTCTCAAGCACCACAACAGGTGGACGCGGTACTTTCCTGGTGACCTATCACACTCAGAGTGGAGGAACTAAAGACATTTGGAGTAGCAAGCCCCCTCCTGCCTAACCGTCTTGTAACTGCTACCTTGCCACAAAGTGCAGTTTAAAAAGTTCTCAACAACAGGACTGAAGCCACCCAGTATGTGCAGCAGCCAATCAGTCTCCTGGCTACTAGTTCCAATGTATTATATGGATGGATGTGACTTTCACAGCCTGCTATAATTTGTCTGAGGTGGGGTTGTGGGAAGCCATCTCTAGGTCCTGGGCTGCTATTAATTGGTTAATTCTAAGTCAGATAGGTGACATACTCAACCCCCTTTAGACTCTCCCATTGACACCCTTAGTTAAGCCGTTGCATACATGTTTCAGAATGTGGAGTGCACATAGCGTTTTGGTGCTACCAGTGCACTGGTTGCTGATGTTACCTTTCTCCTGCACGACTATCACACAGAGCAAGTGCTCAGGCCTCAGCACTCAGTGCAGGCCCCAGAGCCAGCATTCAGACCTCAATCCTCGGAGCCGTTCCCAGACTAAATCCTCAGGCCACCAGAGCAAGTACTCAGACCTCCTTAAATGGATGATTTTTTAAAAACAATGTGCATGTGCGGGAACAAAAGGCTCTCAGGCCCAGATCCACAAAAGGTTTTAGGCTCCTAACTTTCATTTAAATCAATGGAAGTTAGGAGCCTAAATACCTTTGTGGATCTGAGCCTCATTGAGGAAGGTAAGAATCCCTACTTCACAGATAGCACGGCTGAGGCACAGAGAAATAAGTCACTTGTTCAAGGTCATACAGTGAATCTCCAGCATAACTGGGAACAGAAGCCAAAGCTCCCATTCCCCAGCCCTGCATTTTAACCACAAAACAGTCCCTCCTCTGCTATGAGAGGCAGTAGTAGCCTCCCAGAATCACATTTTCTAAGAGACATTGAGAAGGAGACTTCAGCTGAGCTCCTGTCCTGTTTTCTTGAAACGTGTGATGCTTGAAACTGCGTCTGACAAAGTGGGTATTCACCCACAAAAGCTTATGCTCCAATACGTCTGTTAGTCTATAAGGTGCCACAGGACTCTTTGTCGTGTGATACTTTGGAAATACTACAAACAGTGCAAGCTGGTGCCTTAAAGGAGATAAGCAGCACAATGAATTCAAACAGTACATTTATTTTACCTGCAGTGCTAAAAGTCATTGCATAAAAAGAAAACCCACAATGATAAATGGACTCCCTCAGTGTAATTTACTGAGGCAGGGGAAGAGACTATTAAACCCCGGGAGCCGTTTGAGGTAGAGTGGTCAAAATGGGACGCTGTCCGGTCAGAGTAGAAGACCTGTTACATGAACCATGGTTTCATTTTCAGGTCATCTCCAATCTGCTGCATATCTTCTGGAGGTGTTATTAGTTCATGATAATCACACACTCTGCAGTTCCTTTACTGCTATTATAAAAATGCTTTTATGTTGGGTAGATGTGTTATTTATTACATGCTAGGAGGAAATGAAGTTGGTAGTTTTGAATGTTGAACAGCAGTTGGAGCTGAGCTGCATGGTTCCATGTCCCAAGAACTCTCTCTCCTGTTTCATAATAATAATGATTTATACCCTGTGCTATTAAGCTCTTTGAATGACTCCATGCAGTTCTTCGGACCAGCTTTCTTTCTTTCTTTCTTTCTTTCTTTCTTTCTTTCTTTCTTTCCACATAAATTGAAATTTCACACATTTGTATTATTTGTAGCCTCCCTCCTGTTCACTGGCCCAGGATGAGGTTGTTCACGATAGGGGAAGCCTGCCTTGGGACTTTTTACACAACTTTGGGAAACTGGGCCTGAGGCTTTTTTGTGTGCTTTTTTTGAGTTGTGTGTCATTGTGTATTCACTTCGGACCATACCCACTCAGACAAACCACAAGGAACAAGGTTTTATTCTGTAAAGAAACAAAATAGGAGTACAATCCAGCAGCCTCCTCTCTGCTTGCCTGCCTCATACTCCCAACTTCAGGCAGTGCTGAAACTTCCTGTTGGGAGGGCAGAGGGCACTTCCTGCCGGACACACAGTTTGTAGTCCACAACTTGTAGTTCCACTGCTGCTGCTGACTTATGTAACGCTAACATCGTCACCATTGTCAAAAAGGGAGACAGGGCCGACTGTGGCAAGTATCGAAGCATTGCCCTCCTATCCGTCGCTGGGAAGATTCTTGCTATAATCTTACTGAATCACCTGCTTCCTCTTGCAGAGGAAGTACTTCCAGAGTCCAGTGTGGCTTCAGACCATCACGAGGCACCACTGACACGATTTTTGAAGCCAGACAAAGCCAGGAAAAATGTCAAGAACAACACCAGGAGCTGTATATGACAGTTCTCAACTGACCAAAGCCTTCAACTCTGTCAACTGTGAGGCTCTGTGTAAAATCACGTCAAAGTTTGGCTGCCCGAGCAAAGTAAGACTCCTCCATGACCAGATGACTGCCTCCATCCTGTGCAGTGGTGTAAAATAAGGTTGTGTATTGGCACCCACCCTTTTCTCCATTTTCTTAGCAGCTAAGAAAATGTTAACCCTAGAGCGTCTATCACAGAGCATTGGCATCCAATATCCTACTGACGGCAACCTCTTCAACCTTTCTCATCTCCCTGCCAGAACTAAAGTAATATCGGTAACCATAACTGAACTGCTGTACACAGATTATTGTGCTGTAGTTGCACACTCAAAGCACGATCTACAAACAATCCTTAATTTCTTTTTTGAAGCTTACAAAAGCCTAGGGCCATCTCTCAGAGAGGGCAGACATAGATGTCGAGATTCACCACAGAATCCACTGTGCCAGGCTTGCCTTTGGCAGACTATCTCACCGGGTATTCAACAATCACATCAGAACACACACTAGACTTTTAGTTTATAAAGCAGTGGTAATCCCAACTTTCCTTTATGGCTGTGAGACTTGGGTGACCTACAGAAAACACCTGAAAAACCTGCAACGCCAGCACCAGCACTTTCTTCAGAAGATCCTCAACATAAAGTGGGAGGATCACCACACTAACGTCAGTGTCCTCACAGAGACCAACATCTTCAGAGTTGAGGCCCTGATTATCCATCACCAGCTGAGGTGGAGCGAGCACTGTGTGTGCATTCCTGATGTAAACTTACCAAAACAATTGCTGTACGCCCAACTCATCAAAGGAGAAAAGAAACGGGGTGGCCAAAAGAAATGTTTTAAAGACATCCTCAAGAGGTAATGGTCAAGACTGAGCATGTGAGAATGAGGTAATTGCTTCTAAGAATAGGAAGGTATATAAGGGAAGAGCTACAATGTAGCATAAAAGGCCAGCTGCCAGCAATAGTTTCTGAGTCCGGAGTCTGCATCTGAGAAGGAGAGAGGTGTGCAGGGAGAGCCAGGAAGTTAGCAAGAGAAACCAAAGAAAAACTGCTGCAGAGAGAAAAGAAAGCTGGAGCAGAGCAGAGCAGAGCTGACTGACTGACCAGGAACTGAACAGCAGCAGCAGTGATTTGATTTTTAAAAGAAAACAGCAACAAATGTATAGAGTAAGCTTAATATTCTTCTAATGATAGTTTAGTATAAGTATAGGATGGGATAGAGGGTTAGTATGTGTATGCTTGAAAGGTGTGTGTGTGTGTGTGTTTTAATTATATTTTACTTATGTAAACTTTAAAGCAATTTACAATCCGCTGTCAGCAATTTGTTGCAAACTGGCCACTTGCAACAAATTGCTTCGCTTAGAATCATTTAAACTATATGCTATTGTAGTTTAAGTGCTCTGCAACTTGCAATAAGGGATTGTGTCTCAGGGATTTTGTGTTTAGTTTTGAATTTTTAGGATACACTGTACTAGGGATTATTAGTTACATCAATAAAAGAATACTTTGTTTTGGAAAGAATACTGCCCATGTCAATTACTTTGTCGGAAGATTATATCCATATCCTTTTGTGTTTCTTTAACAACCCCAGGAACTTTTACCTTGGGAAGAATAGATTAAGCAGGCAGTAGGCAGGTTTTTATAGCAGTGTCCCAAAATTCACTTTTCGGGGTAACAACTAGCACCCTATTTCCAGAAGTCAGTGGAACTTCCGGTGTCTTGAAGTCATAATGCTATTTTTGGTGAAGTTAGGTGGCTTCAGAGACCCATGCAGCCTGATGAGATGCTCTCTGTAGGTATTCCCTCAGCCGGGAGATGTACTCCTCTTCCTCTATACTCTCGTCTCCTCGGTGGGAAAAACCTAGGGCGAGATCTACCTTCAGCCTTGGGTGCTGGCCAAGCACTAAAAAGGATGGGGAAAACCCAGTGGACTCATGCCAGGTGCAGTTATAGGCATGAGTCATGGGCTCAACATAGTCCTTCCAGTTTATTTTTTAGTCTGGATTCAGGGTTCCCAGCATGTTCATGAGTTTTCGGTTGAACTGCTCCGTGGTCCCGTTCCCTTGAGGGTTCTGCTCTTTGAAGTCTCCAACAGTTTCAAGAACTGGACCAGGAGTTTACTTCTGAAATCTCTTCCCTGGTTCATATGTATCCTTTCAGGAATGCCATAGTGGCAGATAAACTGTTTCCATATCACCTTGGCTATAGTTGATACCTGTTGGTCATAAGTAGGGTATGCCCGAGCATACTGGGTGAAATGGCCAGTGACTACAAGGACATTCTTGATGCTCCCCCCCCAGGATAGTTCCAGGGTGAAAAAGTTGAGGTACACTAGCTCCAAGGGCATACTGGTATGGATTGAGATAAGTGGAGCTCGGCCTTCAGAAATGCCTCTTTCTTAGGCAGTACCTTTCGCAAGAGGGCACCACTCCTGGATGGTGGACTGCATGCCTGGCCAATAACAGTGAGTGTGGATGAGAGCCACCTTATGATCAATGCCCATGTGTCCCATAGCTGTGTTCAGAGCTTTGAACACTTCTCTCTGGATTTAAGATGGCAGCACCACCTGTTGGATCTGTCCCACTCCTAGGATTGTTGTTCTCCTGTAAAGGATCCCCTCTACCAGCTGAAGTTGCTTCCACTGTTTCAGTAATGTCTGCACTGGTATTTTCTCCTTCTGTCTCTCCTGAACACTGGGCGCCCATTGCCTGGGCTGGTAGGTCCTTACTTGGGAGATTACTGAATCCTTTTCCTGCAGCCTCTTCAGTTCTTCCTTAGCCAGGCTGGGGATTAATTCTATGCCTGGCCTGTGGAGTGGCCCAACTCTTCCCACTGCAGTCCTTTGGCATTCACCCAAGGTTGCTATGGAGGAGACATTGCATCCAGCATTCAGAATTGTAGCCACCTTCTCCGGGGGTAACCGAGACACCCATCAGTACTGGCATTACTTCTCCAAGGCTGGTATTTTATGTTGAAGTTGAACTCTGCCAGCTTTGCCATCTACCTTTGAATGGTTGCGTCCAGTTTGGCAATAGTGGTAACATAGGTCAGTGTATTGTTGTCAGTCAACACTGTAAATTGATGTCCTAGTAGATAGTCTCTACATTTATCTTAAGCTGCCCATTTTAATACCAAGAACTCCAGTTTATAGGCAGGATATTTTTTCTCTGAAGGAGTTAAAGCCTCAGCTGGCATAGGCTATGACTGTCTTCTTCCCTGACTGAGCAGCTCCTAACCCTTCTGTGGATGTGTCTATCTGGAATATGAGCTTCAGCTTGAGACTGTAAAGTTGATGAAGTCTATCAAAAACCATTCCCAGGTGCTGCAGATGCTCTTAAAAAGTACAGGAGTACACGATGACATCATCAAGGTAAATCAGTACTGCCGAGACGTTTAAATCCTCCAAGACATGTGTCATCAACCTCTGGAAGGTAGCCGGGGCATTTATCCTGCTCCGCCATTTCCACCTCCCAATATCCTAAGGTAAGGTCTAGTGTGGAGTAATATCTGGCTCCTCCTAGGGCATCCAGGGCTTCTTCGATATGGGGCAGAGGAAATGCATCTCGGGTGCACTTAGTGTTCAGCTGTCTGTAGTCAATACGCACTCACATAGAACCATCTTTCTTCCTTGCCACCACCATCAGTGAAGAATATGGGCTTTGACTCACTCTGATCGCTCCTGCTTCTGCCATCCCCTACAAGTGTTTGTGGACTTCCTGATATTGTGCTGGAGGTATTCTCCAATAGGATTGCTTCACAGAAATAGTATCAGTCAGGGGTATCTCATGCTTGACTGTGGAAGTGCAGCCCAAGTTAAGCTCGTTTTGAGAGAAAATTTCTGCATTCCACCTCAGCGGTTCTTCCAATATCTACAGCTAAGCTGGGTGCTGAACAGCTAGATGCCTGACTCGGGTCCACTTCTGGCATAGCAGCATCAGCCTGCGTCATTGCCCTCCGTTCTTCTCCTGGAGAATATTTTAAGTTGCTGCTTTTGCTAGCCAAACTGTAGACTACTGTAGCTGTAGCTGGATGCTGGTTCCTATTTATCACTGTTATTCTTTATCCTACGTTCTGCAGATAAATATAAGCCTTCCTGTGTTCATCATTCATTATGCCTTCCTCCACCCTTAGACCTTCTGGCAGGTGAGCCTTAACATCATGTTCTACCAGAACCGTGTATGATCCCCAGCCTGTACCCCAGGTAGCCTTCACAGGTATACTTCTTCCTTCTCCCACTCTTAACAAGAAGGGCTGCTTGCCAGCATATCTTAAGGATGGCCTCTCTTGGCCAAAGATCACTTGCTTATAGACTGCATACCAGCCCGGTGACTTCCCTTTCAGGCAGGCCAGAAATTGGTTCCCCCATGATTAGCAAAATCCTGCCAGCTGGAAAGGAAGACATTTGTCCCTAAAATGGGGACTCCCTGGCAGTACTTCATCCCAGGCACCACAAGGACAGGGACTCCCTTTGTAGATTCAGCCAAGAAAAGATAAATCTAATTTGATTCCTGCTTGATGGGAGACCCCTTGGCCCCTGGCTCGCTCTATTAGGATATCTACAGGCTGGAATGCACCTTACCCAGGGTAGGGTGGTTTCTCCAGAAATCCTCTCTGATGGTTGTGACCTGAGACCCTGAATCAACTAGAGCCTTGCACAGGATACCATTCACCTCCACTATTTTCTCGTTCAAGGGCCCCTTCAGGCCGGGATGTCAGGTTGCAACTGGTAGAGTAGTCTGGGAAGTTGTGCACACGGATGCTACTGGGGGACTTCTCACCAGCTGTACACCCTTCACCTGCCCCTCGGTGTCATGCTTTAGCAGTTTAAAGAAGAGGGAGGCTCCACTTGCCCTGGCCCCTGGGGTGGGGCTGAGGGGGTTGATGGCAGCCCCAAGCTATGTGGCCTGCTTGTCCACAATGGTGGCATATGAAACAGCCTCTGGCACCATGGACACTAAGATCAGGAGTGCCTTGCCCACTCCCCCTCTGGCATGTTGGGGTGTCATCCTCACTACTGCACCCTGCTGCAGAACCTGTGCCTACAGTTGTCCCATTCTCTCATGCCTCTGTCTCTGGTGGACAGTCAGTTCTTGGACTAGCCCAATTAGGCCCTTCACTGCCTCCAGAATCATGAACTAGGGTACTGCTGGGTGGAGGCACCTCGGAAGCTGCCATCTGACAGGGCAGCTTGTTGAATGCTGTTTATCCTCTGGGCTGGCACATCCATTCTACCCTCTATGTTCCTCTCCTGGTTCAGCTGATGCAGTTCTCCTTGCAGCTGTTGGAATGTCCTTCTCACTCCCGGACCCCCTGCATGTTCTGCTGTGACATTTATAGCCCCAATCTGGGAAAGGATGCCCGCCCCCGGAGCTTCTCCTCTACTACCCACAGTCGGGCCTCTAACTTGATGGCAGAGGATGAGGCTGTCTCTCTAGGGCGTTGGCTTCTCTCGTAACAGTCTACCACGGAGTCCAGTGATAAATGGCAGTCACAATACTCTGGTCTAAGCTCTTCAACAGTTCGGGCTGGAACCTGCTCCTGAGGCAGCAAGTTAAGGACTAATTGACGCCCTCCCCCCACTCAAGTATCTCACGAGGGCGGGGAATTTCAAAGGCTCAGGAATGCCAGTGGTTTCTAGCAGGCACTGTATCTCTTTTATCCAGTCCTCTATGTCTACCATGTAATCTGCCCCACTACTGAACACAGGATCGCCACGGATCTGGTGTGGTGCAGGGAGGTATGGCATTACTGTGCTCATCCCTAAGATTTCCTCCCCAATACTTTCGCCCCAAGTAGCAGGAGTCTCCTGGCTACAATACCCATCGGGAGTCTCCATTTTCACTGACACCAAACCAGTGTCAGTCCAACCCCTCTGGGCTCCAAACTGTGAATCCATGCTGTCCTAGTTCTCTTGCTTCCCTACTGTGGGCAAAAAATTAAACTTCCCCTATCTGAGTCATGGCACCAACAGCTAAAAAAGGTAGCCCCCCTCCTGCTCACTGGCCCAGTTGTTCAAGATAGGGGAAGTCTGTCTTGTGACTTTTTACACAACTTTGGGAAACTGGGCCTGAGACTCGTCTGTGTGCTTTGCGTTGTGTGTCATGTGTGTTGACCTCAGACCAGACCCCCTCAGACAAATCACCAGGAACAAGGTTTTATTCTGTAAAGAAACATAAAACAGGATAACAATCCAGTAGCCTCCTCTCTGCTTGTCTGCCTCATGCTCCCAGCTTCAGGCAGTGCTGAAACTTCCCACTGGGGGGGCAGAGGGTACATCCTGGCAGGGACCGGGGAGTTCTCCCAACATGCGGCAGTTTGTAGCCCACAACTTGTAGTTCCCGCTGCTGTTGCTGCTGAAGCACACAGGACCTTGGGCTACATATTGATCATAAATGTATCCTGTATTACACCCCAATTAAAACAGTCAGGTCACCTATGGTCCCTCTAAACAAATGCAAAAAAGATTTTGGCTTCAGTGAAGCTACTTCTTATTTACACCAGTGTGAGAGGAGATTTAAGCACAATATTGAGTTAGGAAGATACTTTATTCTATGGATTCTTGCACCTTCTTCTGTAGTATCTGGTATTGGCCTGTTTTGGAGACAACATACCAGGATGGATGGTCCACTGTATAATTCCTCCCAAGGTAGAAGAATGCAGAGGAAACATCACAAAGAATTTCTAGTGGAAACTTTATCCTGCTGCTACACATTTTTCCACGGGGGAAGAATACTGAACCTTTAGTCCTTTCTGTGTATATGCCACCAACCATGTGATGAGATTCCTTAAATTATGGCAAAATTGCTTATTTCCTGAAGTGAATTCAACAAACTAACAGACACACAATAATTTGTAATGGTTTTGGACTAAATTCAATTTTCCAGATGTTCGCCTGTAATCATCTTAGGAACTCAAATCTCAGAACAGTACTATTCACACAACAGCTGTTGCAAATTTTTCTTTTGAATCACACCAATCTACGAGTGGATTTGTTTATGGGCAGTGTCAGTGTTACATTAAGAACTGGGTGACTATATTGCAAAACAAAAGAATAGATAGATAGATAGATAGATAGATAGATAGATAGATAGATAGATAGATAGATAGATAGATAGATAGATATTCCCTGAAATGTTCTTCTGACCATTTACATGGATTCACTTTGATTGTGTCTCCACCTCTTTGGGCTCACTTTCTGAAAATAATCTAGCAAAGAGACCCAGTTTCAAGCCCCCAAATTCAATGGAAGTTTCATCATGGACTTCAATGGGAGTGAGATCTTGTCAACGAATCTCCTAGTAGAATGGATTTCAAGCAGATAGGGCAGAATATTGACAGAAAGGACATTTCTAGCACACAGTCACAAGTATTTCCACTAGCAACCTGATTCTAAGACTTACATTCATAGACTTTTAGGACAGAAGGGCCCATTACATCATCTAGTCTGACCTTTTGTATAGCACATGCCATAGAACTTTATATTGAGCCCAATAACTTGTGTTTGACTGAACCATATCTTCCAGAAAGGCATCCAGGCTTGATTTGAAGACTGCATGAGGTGAAGAATCTACTACCTCCCTTGGTAGTTTGTTCCAATGGTTAATCACTGTGACTGTTAAAATGTCTGCTTTATTTCTAATTTCAATGTGTCCATCTTTAACTTCCAGCCATTACTTCTTGTTATTCTTTTCTCTGCTTGATTGAAGTCCCTACCTAGGCTCAGAAGCAAAAACATGCCATGGTATATACGTGTCTAATTTATGTGAACTGATAGTGGGGCGTTGTTTGTAGTCAACCTGTGACTAAAATACATTCCTGTACAGAAAGTCAGCACAAAACCTATGCACCACTTAACTGGGATGTAAGTGGTACTTTGGCCCTCTACAGAGGGGTAAATTTCACCCTGCCTTTGGAATTATAATCCAGCACAAAATTAACCTGTCACAAAATAGCTGGTCAATCTGAGTAGACCAGGCCACCGTCCCTGTGTCGGAAGAGGTGGGTCCAACTGAGTTAATTAAAGGAGATAGGGCTACCCCTGTGGTTATAAAGACCTGTCGGAGGGCAGGAAGGGGAGGAGTGATAGGGGCAGACTGTGCTTGGGCAGAGGAGCCAAGCAAGAGTGGAGCTAACTCCTGTGGTGGGGCCCTAGAAAAAGGGGCCAAGTGCCCAGAATGTTTGGCCGGGACCTGCTGTTCCAGAAGGATAACAGAGCCAGCGGAGAGCAGAGCTGGCTGAATAAGGACAGGCTGAGAACAGAGAGGAACTGTTTGTGTTTGGTTTGCTTGTGGTTGAAAAATAAACCTAGCTAAAGGAGACTGGGCAGGGCAGTGTGTGTTTGGAAGCTGTGACATAACAGTTTTCAGAAACAGCCGCAGTCTATATAATTGCAGTGATTGGACACAAAAATATCTGGGCTTTTGTTTTCTTTTCGATCAACTAGGTTTTAAAAAGACCCCACAGTTGTCCACTCTGTTTTGATACGTTGAATTGACGTCTAGATTCACCGATGCTTCCCTGCGCCTCTCTTTCATACTCACGGTTCATTCCGACAGCATCGCTGCAGTTGCTTGCTCTGTTGTGTGTGAGTAGTACATGAGAAATTTCTGGGAGAACAAAGACTCCTGCTTCTTGAATGAATGTTCTTTGTATCACTCCCACAATGTATTATAATAGGTATTAAAGTTAGTCTCCACACACACACACTCACACAAGTGTTAAACTGGGCAAAATCTCACAATGCAAATCTGCAGGAGGTAGTGACATTCAGCTATTTCCTCATTAACAGTATTCACACAGAAGGGTAACACAAGGGGATTGATATCTGGCAAGTAAAATAAAACCTAATTAAATTTCACAGTACAATGTGGAAAAGTTTGTATCCTGCTTCCTTTTTTTTTTTAAGGTGCTTCAAACGTGCAGAAATAATTGGGGAATTACATTTTAAAAACCCACCTAATGAATTAAATGAAAGTAACCTGGATTAATATTATAATCTGCCTGCTGTTTCTGCCCTCTGTGTGTCTTGCTGCTATTTTCTGTTAACGACACAGTGAAGCCAGCAAAATGTTAGGCTGTACCTGGTATGTTCAGCAAGCGTGTCCCACCAGGATGTACCTGGGGCTTTCACTATCAGCCCAGCAGCCAACATGAGAAACTGTATCTGGCCAGTGGAACACACAAACATGGTCAGTGTATGTTACATCAGCACCATGCTTGGGAGGTGCAGGACTAATGTGAGGGTGTAACTCCGACAGACCCAGGTCGTTGGCGGACGGGATTGAACCTGGGATCTCTGGACCTAAATGCATGAGCCTCTACTGCACGAGCTAAAAGCCACATGGCCTTTAAAAAGGATGTAGCAGACTCATTAATCTCTAAGTGGTCTCAGTGCCATTAGAGGAGACAGAACACCACACCCAGGAGGTGTGTGGGTTACAAAGGTATTTGCTTCAGTTTCCCTTTTCCAGGAAACCCATTTAGAGACACCATCAAGTGGCTCCAACAAGAATTAAACTTGGATTTCACACAAGTGACACTGGCCAGTGGAGACATGGGCACATTCCTGTTACAGCTAATGGCATGTACATATGTATTGCAAGAGGATAGCAGATTCCTAAAGCAATCCTATCTCCTGCTCTTCTTCCATTCCCCCGTATCTTCTTGTGTCATCAGCCCTTTCCTCTTCTCTGATGAACTCAACCTCGTACTGTTCTTCCACTATTCAACTTCCTCACCCCCATCTCTTCCTCTCTGCTCTAAAATCTTCCGCTTCCGCTTCCTCTGGCATGTCCTGGGCAGGTTACGCTTGTCGCTCTAGAGCAGAGGATCTCAAACTGTGGTCTGTGAGCTCCATTCAGGTGGTCCGCGGACAATTCCCTCTAAGGTGTGCTCATGGGCAGCCGCACATGAGAGAATGAAGGGCCACCCACCTAATTAGTGGAGCCATGCAGACATGGCTCCACTAATTAGGTGCCCGGACCCTGGAGAAGACGCACATGTAAGGTGAGGTGGTGGCCTTGGGGGGAATAGTGGGTAGATGGGAGGGGGCAGTTGGGTGAGAAGAGGGGGTGGGGGAATTTGGGACGTGCAGGGCTGCGGCGGCCAGAGAAAGAGGCGACTTTCCCCAGCTCCAGAAGTTCTGCGGCTGCTGGGATGAGACAGCTCTCCTTCCCAGCCCCAGCTTGGCGGCTGTTGTGGTGGGGGAGAGACCCCCGTTCTTCCCAGCCTCAGCTCAGGGGTTGCTGCAGTGGGGGGAAAGAGGGAGAGACCCCCCTTCTCCCCAGCCACAGCTTGGCAGCTGCCGCGGCAGGGGAGAGAGGGAAAGACACCCCCCCTCCTTCCCAGCGCCAGCTCAGGGGCTGCTGAGGCAAGGGAGAGAGGGCACATCCATCTCATTAGAAAGGTAAGACTACTGATATTAAAATATGAGTTGTGTGCTTTTATTTGTAGAACAAAAAAGTTAATTATTATTTTTTTATATATATAGCTCTTTTATCCAAAGCGCTTTACAATAGTTAGCTAATGGTACAAATAACATTTGGAAAGATCATTAAGTGGTCCGCCGAGACCATCAGCAATTTTCAAGTGGTCCGCAAAAAAAAAATATTTGAGAACCACTACTCTAGAGTCTATCCACACTTCTCTTTCCTTTTTTACCCCAGCCTCCTTACCTCTCCTCTATGGTCTCTAACCTTCTCATCCAGTCCTCATTCCAATCTCCTCCTACCTCCGAAATGCCCATTCCAGCTGAAGAAGAACTGACACATGGCACCATGGAGCCCCTCCACATATAATGGTCTGTAGTAACTGCAATGTGGTGTGATTGTAACCCTCATCCTCCCTTCCTCTAGTTAAGTACTGAAACTCTCTCACACAGGTAGAATATTTCAGAGCTTTCTAAGTGTGCCCACTGTCATGTTGCTTTCATTACAGGGCTAATACTGTGACCTTTCTAATCTTGCTGACTATACTACTCCACCATGGCATTAAAGGACCATATTTTCAAAAGTGGCCATCTAAACGGCACTCAAACACTTTGACAGAACTTCCATTACATGGTCATTGGGCCTCTATGGCTAGGCATAGTTACCAACCACAACAGCAACTGTGGTGCTGGCGGGTGCAATTTAAGGGCTGACATCAGTGGAAAGTTTTTGCATTTTGATTTGGCCATTGAGGGGCTTTTCGCCCTTTGTTGTGTATGTTTTTTATTCTGATTTGGCCATATTTGAAATCAAAACACAATTTCAAACCAGAAATCAAAACAGAATGTTTCAAAATGGTTGAAACAAAATACACCTCTACCCCCATATAACGCGACCCGATATAACACGGGTTCGCATATAGCGCGGTAACCCCAGGGCTCTGGCAGCGGGGCTTGGGCGGCGCTTTAAAGGGCCCCGGGCTCCGGCTGCTGCGGGGAGCCCCGGGCCCTATAAATCACCGCTAGAACCCTGCCGCCGCTACCCTGGAGCTGCGGCAGCGGGGCTCGGCCAGCGATTTAAAGGGCCCGGACTCCCCGCAGCGGCTGGAGCCCGGGGCTCTTTAAATCACCGCTGGAGCCCTGCCACCGCTACCCCAGAGCTCCGGCAGCGGGGCTCGGCCAGCGATTTAAAGGGCCCGGACTCCCCGCAGCGGCTGGAGCCCGGGGCTCTTTAAATCACCGCTGGAGCCCTGCCACCGCTACCCCGGGGCTCCGGCGGTGCTTTAAAGGGCTCGGAGCTCTGGCCACTGTGGGGAGCCCCGGGCCCTTTAAATCACCGTCGGAGCCCTGCCGCCGCTACCCCGGAGCTCGGGTGGTGATTTAAAGGGCCCGGGGCTCCCTGTGGCCGGAGTCCTGGACCCTTTAAATCACCGTTGGAGCCCTGCCGCTGCTACCCCGATATAATGGGGTTTCACCTATAACGTGGTAGGGATTTTTGGCTCCCGAGGACCGCGTTATATCGGGGTACAGGTGTATTTAGACTATTGAATTCAGGCAAAGTTTCAGGCCCCCCAAAATGCATTTTGTCTGTCGACCCCCACCCAAAATTGAAAAGGTTTTGCCCAACTCTAGTATTGAGTACCAGAAGAAAGAAGGGGAAATGATCCAGCGGTAAGGGTGCAATCCTAGGGCCTGGGACACCTGGGATGGGTTCTTTGCTGCTATCCTGTGTGATCTTGAGCAAGACCCTTAAAGCTTGTCTATGTGGCAAGTTACCGTGCAGCAAGCCAAGGTGTCAGTCTACAGTGCACCAGTTTTCTGTACAGTAACATCCCATGTGGCCACTGCTGCAGCACAGTGAAAGTCCTGGTGTACAGTACATCCGTGCTGTATCCACAAAGAACATTACTGCACAGCAAGCTGGTGCGCTGTAGAGGCAAACCCTGGCTTGCCCTGCAGTAACTTGTGGCGTAGGCAAGCCCTTTGTCTTTCTCTGTGCTTCAGTTCCCCCTTTGTCAAGTGGGGAGAATAATACTGCTGTACCTCAGATGGGTGCTGTGGGGGTAAAAATACACTTGAAAGATTGTGAGGTTACACTAATGGGGGCCACATAGGTACCTTAGGTAGACTGGAAATTTGACCCTAATCATCCAGTTTTGATCACTTGATTATCCAGTTTTGTTCATGGAAAACATTTTGTCTACATGTCTCTATCCAGGGGAGAATAGTTCTGCAGGAGACCACCCCCTGCAGCTTATAAAATCAACAATCCTTGCAAACCTGTATGAAAAGAGAGTAAATGAGGCTGGTGATACGAAAAAAGCTCACCTTTCAGATGCGACTGGCTTTCACCGGAAGTCTGAGTAGAGGGGAGGCTCGGGTAATATATTTCTCAATATTAGTAAATGCCTCTTCTGCTTACACATAACCAGAGACTTTAATCACTATGGTAATCTCTCACTTTGAAATGAACAGCTCATATTCATCTTCAGGCAAAATTGACATAAATGGGGGTAAAATCTAGAATATAAAAGTGCCATCTGGATCCGTATAGAAAACAATAAGCTTGACACTGAAATCATTATATTAAAGTTTCCGGTTGTTTATTTCTTCCTACAGGAGCCTCTTATTTTATGTCTTGAATAGTATTTTCCTAAATAAAATTGCGTGGTATAAAGTGCCATTATGATTTCTAACATTCATTTCCAGTGAGGCTCCTGCTACTCTATAGCTATAACTATGATGAAAGGGGGCTGTGGACAGCATGTTGCAATAATACTATGTCCTCATCTATCAAGCCAGCAGCTTATATGAGGAGCACCTCCTTAGACTAGAAACTCAGAGATAAAAATCAATGAGCTTTGGCATAAAAAGGGGTGCGCACAGAAACCTGCTGAGTCCACTGGGCCCTAACAGTGCTGAGGAAGCCACCAAAAATGGTTATTGTCAGAGGACACCATTTACAGTTTACAAAATTACAGCCCATGGTGCTGTGGTCTCTGGGAAACGTGCTACAGATTGACGTCCTCTGTGTGTTTTAGAGCTCTGCAGAACATTTTGCATATGAAATGGGACCTGAAACAAAGTTTGGCTACTTTGATCTAATTTAAAGCAGAGGGGAAAGAAATCTGCTTTGCACTAATGCAGTTTGGCTGAAATTTTCAAAGGGACCTAAGCAACTAAAGCCTACTGGCTGTCAATGGGTGCCGAACACCTAACTTGCTCAGAATCCCAGCCTTTAGCAATTATTGACAAGATGTAACAATTTTCCAGCTGCACCCATGCAGACACCATAGTCGTCAGTTAAACTAACCTGGGGAATAGTGTACAGGAATTCTGCTCCGAAAACACAGGTCTCTACCACTTGAGCTGAAAGGGAATCTCCTCTAAATGTTTGAAGTATTGAGCCTTTCAGACTCTTTAAACAGGCCACCAGAGGGTGTTTTCCAGAAGCTGAGAACGGGAGACAGGGGATGGATCACTTGATGATTACCTGTTCTGTTCATTCCCTCTGGGGCACCTGGCATTGGCCACAGTCGGAAGACAGGATACTGGGCTAGTTGGACATTTGGTCTGACCCAGTATAGCCCTTCTTACATTCTTATGACATACTCACAAGCACTGGGACAAGACCGATATTACATCCAGCAGAGGCTGGTGGTTTTACACACATACTAGCCAGTACATCAGGCTGTGCTGCCCAGTGGAAAACTCATTCCAATGTTCTTCACCCAGACTCGCTTATAAGGGCTCCATGATGTGATTGCTTAATGAAAAAGTCAAGGATTTGTGGATTTCTCTAGCAGTGTCACCAGCACCACTAAGGAATGTGGAGTTTGGGGAGGGTTACTTGTTTTTCTTTTCAGAGAGTAAATGATTAGCCAGGGCTTACACACACACACACACACACACACACACACACACACACACACACACACACACACACACACACACACGATTTTAAACACCCAAACCAGTCAGTTTGCTAAGCAGAACCAAAGTGTTTAGGCTATGTCTACACTACAAGCTAGAGATGTAGCATGGGTAGCGGCTGTGGAGGCTCGGCTTAGCCGTTCCAAGTACAAACCCGCCCGAGCCCAGCAGCTACATACTTGGCATGGCTAAGTGATGCCTTTTCTGCTGCTACCTGTGCTACCACAGATACACTGCTATCTCCACTCACTCCACACACCTCCTGGGTGTAGTGTTCTGCCCCATCTAGTGGCACTGAGATCACTTAGAGAGAGAGATTAATGAGTCTGCTTTACAGCCTTAGCTAAAAGGCACTTGGCTTTTAGCTCATGTGGTAGAGGCTCCTGCACTAAGCTCCAGAGGTCCCAGGTCCGATCCCGCCCTCCGACAACCGGGGGTCTGTCGGCGTTACACTAGCTCAGTGAGAGCTAGTGCTGGTATGTGTATGCAAATAGGGGAATCACACCCCAAGCTCATAGTGTAGATGTAGCCTTAGGGAGACTGTATATATGTCCCTCAGCAGCACAATTCCACCCACCTTCTCTAGTGCAGGGTTGGTGGGCAGTAATTTGTTGCTCCAACACCCACCATGGCAGGTCAGCTGTGCTGACTGCTGCATAGATTGGGAGGGGTTGCAGCACTAGGGTTGGATAGAGCCCAGGCCCCACCCATTCATCCATCATTCCTTGGTCACTTGTTCTATGCATGACTAAACTGATGCCAGGGTCTGGTAATTCATTTGTGCCTGGACCCAGTCGGAATCCAGATAGCCCATGCAGAGGTGTGAGGGGGAATTTTTATCCCCTTGCATAGTAGGTTGACCAGATAGCAAGTGTGAAAAATCGGGATGGGAGTGGGGAATAATAGGAGCCTATATAAGAAAAAGCCCCAAATATCGGGACTGTCCCTATAAAATCAGGACATCTGGTCACCCTATTGCATAGGTATGTAGTCCAAGCTCTGGGATATCTACCATGTGAAAAACAGGTCCCATCACTGGATTTGTATATGAATGTTGTCAGATAACATTAGAATAAACAATGCACAATCACCCACCCAAATTTCAGTGAACTGGCTATTTACCTAATCATAAAAAGTTAAGACATGTTAAATCTAAAAAAAAACCACCCAAACCCTACAATCAGTGCAAGTTTATTAATATGGTCTTCAAAAGACAAAGGGAAGTCTGACCAATCCCTAGCTTTCTAAATCAAAGAATTAAGCAATGATAGAGGAAGTTCTGGAGCTTTAAGCCTACAGTGCTTACCAGAAGTTTATCAAACCTATGTATGGTCTCACTTAATACCTCCATACTGCTTGCATCTCTCTTTCACATCAACTCATTCTTCTCTTCTCTTCACCACTAATTCCATTGACTTTGTCCCACAACTGCTTCTGACAACTCTCCACAGGCCCTATACTTTCGGTGGGGTGATCCAAGCTCTATACTCTTTGTAGGTAGGATGCTGTATACAGATGTCATCTCTTCTGTTTTCACAGGTATCCAGAATGTATTGCCTGCACAACCCAACTCTGGAAAAGCCCTGGTACAGAAAATATTTCAAAAGAGAAGCAAATCATGCAGAGTGGCTAGGCCTGAGGCATACCTCAGCAAAACATAAGACCTTTTGGCAAAATATGAGGAATTGGTGAGAAGTTGATTAGGTGTTTTAAATTAATTTATTTGAACTTTTTTTTAAAGTTGAAGGATTTCATTGAAGTTTTGGGCTTAGCTGCAAGCCAATTTCTTTTTTCCAAATATGTAATCCCTCTGCCAGGTATTGTCAGCAGCAGAAAAGGCCAGGTTCAATTTTAGGGGTTCCTTCTGAAGATTTAAATAACATCTGCTCAAGCCTCCACCTAGAACCCTTGGCAACTATGTATACCACCCTGGGTGCTCTTGATGTCCAATATTCCACGCTTGTAAGCACTGAGTCCACGGATTTAAAGCAATGAAACTTTACTGGGGGAGTGGGAGGGGAGAATGGACAACAGAAGAAATTTGGAAAAGCCAGCAGTGCCAGCCTCAATCCTCCCCTTGCAATTGTGAATGGCTAATGTGTTCTAGCCACTTTCTTCCTCCTTCTCCACTTACCACTCACAGTTTGTTTTCCTGGGCTGGAGAAGTCCAAGAATTCTCACACCTTTGAGCCCCTGATTCCCTTACCCAACTGTGCCTAGTTGCAATCTTGTCCAGGTTGATCCCTCAACCCGGGCACATTTGGGTGCAGCTGTCTGGCCATTTCATTTCCCAACAGGGATAACAGCATTTTATTGCCCCCAAACTCAAAACATAACTGTATTTTAACCAAAATGTCCTATACTGTCTCATACCCAGCCCATTCAGTCATTTCCCCTGCTCACCAACAGGTGCTGACAGAGAGCATGCTCCCCAATGGAACCTTCTCTGTCTGGAGTTCTCAAGCAGATCTGTGTCTGTCTTCTTCCATTTCACCAACAGGTCTGAACAGTGAGCTACCTACTCTCTAGACTAGCTTCAGGCCACAGGATTTACAAATGGATGTGCCCATCCAAAGTGGTCTGTAAATGTGGACTTCTTGCTGCTAACCTGAAATACAGAGGAACAAAAGAGTCTAGTTAACCAAGGGTGTGAGAAATGTACTTCAATGGAGACGTATATACAGTCAGTGTGGAAGGACCTCTCTAATACAGAAAACAATGGAACCTGTGGGGTGAGTGGAAAGGAAATTGAGTCAAGTGGTGGATGTGATTTTGTGGCTGTGGAGGGGCTTGAGGGAAGAGATAGTTTGGAACAAGAAAGAGAGTAAAGATCCTGGGACAATGAAAAACAATAAAGTGGTCACAGAGGAATAAATACTGTTTCTTCTTCCTGATGGTTTCTGTAATTCCAGATTTTCATTCAGAAAGGGGGAGGCTGGTGGAAGACCAAAGATAAGATTCCTTTTTCTTCTTCCTTTTCCTACACCCTTTGTGTCTCACCAAACCCTTCCATGCTACCTGGGAGATAATCGCTATATCCCAACAGGGATTAATCATGCAGAACCCATGGAGTGACCCTTCACTATGGGAACCAGGAAAGTCCAACGGAACAACACCATAGCAATTTAGGACTTTCACTCCGATTCCAGTAATTTCCCTGTGTCTGAGATCTCTATAAATAGTTCCCACTATCTTACAGATAACAGACTTCAAGTCTCTACTTTCTATTCATTCACAGCTTCACACCATTTGCTGGGGGGTCTGGATCAGCGTTCACATTACACTCCCTGTCAGTATTTGGCCCGAGCTGGGGAAGCTAATGATCCAACCAGTGGAACAAATGTGCTGATGACTTCCGGTCAGTGCTGCTTGAGACACATTGCTAGGGCCCTACCAAATTCACAGCCATGAAAAACGCGCCATGGCCCATGAAATCTGGTCTCCTCCCATGAAATCTTTTGTGTGCATTCACCCTATACTATACAGATTTCATGGGAGACACCAGCTTTTCTCAAATTGGGGGTCCTGACCCAAAAGGGAGTTGCAGGGGGGATCACATAAGAACATAAGGTTATTTTAGGGGGCCATGGTATTGCGACCCTTACTTCTGCGCTGCCTTCAGAGGTGGGTGGCCGCAGAGCAGTGGCTGTTGCCTGGGCGCCCAGCTCTGAAGGCAGCGCCCTGCCAGCCGCAATGCAGAAGTAAGAGTGGCAATACCGTACCATGCCATCCTTACTTCTGCGCTTACTTCTGCCATCCTTACTTCTTACTTCATCCTTACTCGTGGCGGCGGCTCTGCCGTCAGAGCTGGGATCCCGGCCAGCAGCCACCACTCTCCAGCTGCCCAGCTCTGAAGGCAGCACTGCTACCAGCAGCAGCACAGAAGTAAGGGTAGCAATATGACAACACTCCCCACAATAAATTTGCGACTCCTCCCCCCCAACTCCTTTTTGGGTCAGGACTCCTGAAATTTCAGATTAAAATAGCTGAAATCCTGAAATTTATTATTTTTAAAATCCTATGACTGTGAAATTGACCAAATTGGACTGTGAATTTGGTAGGGCCCTACACATTGCATATACGCTAAGAAGAACCATTTGCTAATAGAACGACACATTCTGCCCCTGTCAACCACTTATCTCCAAAGCATTTCCATGTTGAAAAAAGCCAGCCAGCCCCATCAAAGAAGAATATGCACAAAAAACAAAACACCCTAGACATGAGCTCATGTTGCAAAATTTGGATCCAGTTCCAGATTTAAGAACCTTGGGACTGTTTGGATTTTGGTCCAGACCATTAAGAAGATAGGGGAAACGTGAAAGATTTGCGCACAGATTCCACACATGCCAATAGTTCATTGTTTGTATTCAGGGTATTGGTTACTGATGTCTACCATAAAACACCGAGTAATTTTTAAAAAATCCCATTTATAATCTTTCTATATTCACAAAGTAGTATATATTCTACAAGAATGATAATTGTTTGCATTTTTGGCTCACAAAGCTTAATGAAAGGAGGCATTTAGTGCAACTCATATCGTTATATTACAGGGGTCGGCAACCTTTCAGAAGTGGTGTGCCGAGTCTTCATTTATTCACTCTAATTTAAGGTTTTGCGTGCCAGTAATACATTTTAATGTTTTTAGAAGGTCTCTTTCTATAAGTCTATAATATATAACTAAACTATTGTTGTATGTAAAGTAAATAAGGTTTTTAAAATGTTTAAGAAGCTTCATTTAAAATTAAATTAAAATGCAGAGCCCCCCGGACCGGTGGCCAGGACCCGGGCAGTGTGAGTGCCACTGAAAATCAGCTCGCGTGCCGCCTTCGGCACATGTGCCATAGGTTGCCTACCCCTGTTATATTATTTACTTTAGTTTTAAAAACTGTGCACACAGCAGTGTGAGTGGAGTGATTGCAGAAAGACCTAGGGTTGGTCTGGGAGCTGGGGTAGCCTCTGCTTCAATGCAACTCTACCATTGTCTTCAACAGAACTATGCCTACTTACACCAACTGGGTAGCTGGTCCTCCAGAATTTGTTAGCATGGAAGCTTTGAACTACAGTAAGCATTGGATATGGGTAGGCTAGGCAGAATTTAATTTCTTTTTAGAATTTTAATGTATAATATCAATGTTCATTTTAAGCATTTTTTTATTGTTATTGATTTAAATTTCCAAAATTACACCAAATTGTGGCTTTTAAGCATTTTTTTCTATTTTTATTTATTTAAATTTTCACAATTGTGGGAAATTAGGGAAGGGTCAGATAGTAGGGGGCTAAGGCAATCACTACATAAGACAGTAGACATTGACATTCAAAAAGTTAATGCTTTCTAACCATTAAAACCCAAATTGTCAACATCACATCAAAATATATATTAAGCAAATATCCTTAGATCAAACCCTAATAAGTTCTCAAGCGGCATTTTTCTTACTTTGCCTATCTGTTCATTTCACTTATCAATGGAAATATGGTTTTGTTGGTTTGTGTGCATATGGTGAAATCAACATTTACTGATAAAAATCTAGTCCTTCCAAGCCTCGCTAATCGGGCACTACCGGAACTTCAGTCTTACATGCAAAAATGTTACAGTACGTCTTACACAATTTATGTTTTCAGACTATTTTCAGAAGGAAATTCCAGCAATTTGTGGCATATATTTGACTATTGAAAGGTACCTTATTGACCACCTTGGAGTCTTTTTCTGAGGGTGAAACTCATCCTGTGCAGAGAGCCAGAACGCAGGATCAATTTCACTCTCAATTTTTAA
The DNA here is from genome assembly GCF_028017835.1 of Emys orbicularis. Taxonomy (NCBI): domain Eukaryota; kingdom Metazoa; phylum Chordata; order Testudines; family Emydidae; genus Emys; species Emys orbicularis. The sequence goes on from NC_088688.1 coordinate 11,299,089, forward strand.
TCAGCTCTTATCCTGGCTAAAACTTGCACTGACTTCATGCGGATGGCTTGCCTGAGAAAGAGTTCAGGATTTGGTCCATAGTACTGCATGGATTTTTGGAGCTCCATAGGAAGTTGCCATCACTTTTGACCATCTTTGTCACTGTAATAAGATGCAAAAATGTGAAACAAATTTTATTTTCAGCAATTGGTTTTGAAAGTGATGGCTCATGCATTGACCTGCATCACCCTTTCACAAAGTGATGCATTCTGGAAGGCATTTCAGTCCTGGATTTTATAATCCAACATTAGCTAAGAATATTTAAAAAGTCTAGAAGAGGCTTTGTCCAGATTCTGAGATTGGGTTTTGAAATCTCTGCAAACGCTCTCTCTCCAGGGAGGCTGCATACAGAGTCTTCCTTTCAACTCACCCTTCAATGCACTTTGAACAAGCAGCTGCTTTTACTGTAAGCATGTTATTAATGGTCTCTTTTCAAAAGCAGAGATAGTACCCTAGAAAATGGTCTATTGATTTTTTCCCCCTTCCCTGTCCCTGTTTCAATCACTGCTCGTTTGAATGGCTTTCATTTTTAGCAACAACAAGAGATTCTTCGAAGAAAAGTGGTTTATAGGTTCAGCCTTAAATAAAATCACTGTTCAATTTAAGCTCTCAAAAATACTATTGATATTTTAATAGAAGTTTGGAGAATCTAGTGGTAGCTCGATAATAACTACAGGAGTTTAGACATAGAAATAATATGCTGAGATCATATTATTTCTTCTACTCTACATGTTAACAGCAAACAACAGCTTCAACAACTCACTCACCTACTGTACATCAAAGGTCTCAGGAGCAGGAAAACATTTAACTCTAATTTCCTAAAGAGGAAATTTGTGTCCAGAAACGAGTATGAAGGTCAGAATCTGTGGCTGCAGTTGGTGTCCCAAGATCAGGTATAGATATAAATATTAGACATGTCCGAAAATAAGGAGTTGTGCATGTCTGGAAATATGACATGTTCTTCAGCCTTAGACGATGCCTATCATTAATTTGTGTCACTCTACCAGCTGGATCAGGGCCCCACTGCACTAGGTCCTGGACAAATAGATATTGAGAGAGTCCCTGCCCCCAAGGACTTTACAATGTAAATCAAGAAGGCAGATAAGAACATAAGAATGGCCATAATTGGTCAGACCAAAGGTCCATCCAGTCCAGTATCCTGTCTACCGACAGTGGCCAATGCCAGGTGCCCCAGAGGGAGTGGACCTAACAGGCAATGATCAAGTGATCTCTCTCCTGCCATCCATCTCCATCCTCTGACAAACAGAGGCTAGGGACACCATTCCTTACCCATCCTGGCTAATAGCCATTAATGGACTTAACCACCATGAATTTATCCAGGTCTCTTTTAAACGCTGTTATAGTCCTAGCCTTCACAACCTCTTCAGACAAGGAATTCCACTGGTTGACTGTGTGCTATGTGAAGAAGAACTTCCTTTTATTTGTTTTAAACCTGCTGCCCATTCATTTCATTTGGTGGCCCCTAGTTCTTATATTAGTGGAACAAGTAAATAACTTTTCCTTATTCACTTTCTCCACACCACTCATGATTTTATATACCTCTATCTATCATACCCCCCCTTAGTCTCCTCTTTTCCAAGCTGAAAAGTCCTAGCCTCTTTAATCTCTCCTCATATGGGACCCATTCCAAACCCCTAATCATTTTAGTTGCCTTTCTCTGAACCTTTTCTAATGCCAGTATATCTTTTTTGAGATGAGGAGACCACATCTGTACGCAGTATTCATGGATTTATATAAGGGCAATAAGATATTCTCTGTCTTATTCTCTATCCCTTTTTAGATATAGGGTGGGTTGTAAAGCACAGACCCAGGAAGGTGAAGTGACTTGCCCAAAGTTGCTCAGAACATTGATGGCAAAACGAGTAAGAAAACTCAGATCTTCCATTAATCCCACTTTCCAATTCACAGAACTACGCTGCCTCATCTGTTGACATTCCTTTCACTTTTTCACCAGCTCCAGCTCCGCTGGAGACCTTCAGAATGCTTCATACTCTTTAAGGACTTTTCAAACTCGGGCACCTACAGATAGGCACCTCTATATGGGACACGCAATATTTATTGGGAGCCTCACAATGTTGGGGTGATTTTCTTAAAGTCCCAGCTTCATCTGATTAGGTGAGAATTTCAGCTTTCATTCAAAAAAGTAAGTTTCTAGCTGTAATGTGTGGAGAAAAGCATGGAAATGTGACCCGAGTCCATCTAAAGGATTAGAAACCAGAAAGTAAGTAAAAAAAAACCCCAAAGTTGTTTAAAACAAAAAAACAAAAAAAAAACCCTTTCATGATGATCCAGCCAATTTCATGATTTTTTGAATGTTTGGAGTTGGCAACACAGGCCTGGCCTGATTTTTCAGAAGTACCGAAAACCACCAACAGCCACTGAAGCCATGAGAAGCTGCAGGTATTGAGCACCTCTGAAAATCAGGCAACTAATAAAATATGGACTTAGGTTCCTAACTCAGAGTATGTCTACACTGCAGTGGGAGGTATAAATTCCAGTTCAGGTAGATGTACATGAGATCGAGCTAGTGGCTAAAAATAGAAGTGTAGCCACAGTGGCATGGGTGGTGGCATGGGCTAGACATTTGAGTACAATCCCATCCAAAATAATGCTGCCACCCTTGGTTACACTACTATTTTTAGTGTGCTAGCTGGAAATTGCACCTTCCACTGCAGTGTAGCTGTACCATGAGACATCCTGGCAACGTCATGGATGTTAGTGAATTTTTGTTCTAACTTCCCAACCTCACATCAACTAGGAATTCTGACTTTTCTTTTTGTGTATTGCTGATTATTGAAAAAAATCAGCCAACTCAATTAGTCTATGAGATGCAGTCTGTGTCTTGAATCCTCTACCCATAAAGACTTAGGCTAGGTCTACACTACAGCGGGGGGTCGACCTAAGATACGCAACTTCAGCTACATGAATAGCGTAGCTGAAGTGGCGTATTTTAGGTCGACTTACCTGGCTGTGAGGACGGCGGCAAGTCGACCGCTGCCGTGCCACCGTCGACTCTGCTGCCGCCTCTTGCCGCGGTGGATTTCCGGAGTCGACGGCAGAGCGAGCAGGGATCGATTTTATCGCGTCTTCACTAGACGCGATAAGTCGATCCCCGATAGACCGATTGCTACCCGCCGATCCGGCGGGTAGTGAAGACGTGCCCTTAGAACCTTATCTGATGGTTGCTTGTTTCCTTTAAGGGACTATGGCTACCAACATGTGTTTCAACAAAACAGCTGTTGCATTTTTATTTTAACAATATGTGATACATAAATGTTTGAAATAAGAGAAAGTATTCTGTAGAATATGACTTTCCAATGGATTCCATCCTCTCGCATTGACATTTTTTTCTAGTGTTAACAATGCTTAAATGAAAGAGTCTTACTGAAGGGGAAAAAAATCCCAAGTAACTTCAGTTCACAATAGGTAATTGGACATCCTCCATTCCTCTAACATGAATGAGGTATCTGATCAGCACTTGAGAAGACGATTATTGTGCAGTACATGAGGACAGGAGTATCTGAGTTGGATGATCTGACGTAGGTATCACAATTCATTTTTTTCTTTAGATTTTCTGTTGAGAATTCATTTACCTTGTCATAGACACAATATAGGTCTGTCACCATGATCATGTCACATGCCTCTTCAAATTTATCCTCTGACTCCCCATTAGCTACTGCATCAAACAATACACTCTACATGTCTCTGCCCCTCCCCATTTATCCTCCTTTGTCAAGTTTCATGTTTAGAGCTGGTCAAAAGTTTTCATTGGACACAGGGTAGTTTGGTGGGTTTTGTTTTGGGTTGGGTTTTTTTTTCAAAAAATGACTTTTTGTCAAAAAGAGAAATTTCTATGAGAAATGTCCGTTTCCAAGGCAAACGTTCAGGTTTTGGTCAAAAAACTGAAAGCCAAGTTTTTGTTTGTTCTTGGCACTTGAAAACCAACAGATTTCAGGACATTTCCTACTGTTACCTTGGGTTCCATTTGGGACAGCATCAAGCATGTCATGCAGCAGAAAGAAAAGACAGCAGGAGCAATCATTCTAAAGGAGAGTTGGAAGCCATTGGAAGCACAGAGGATGAGGGACTGAGATTCAGTCTTGTCAGGTATCTCATATACCCAGACATTTTTCTATCCAGATTATATCCTTCTTTTCTGGCATATGCATGGTGCATAGGTGCCTAAGAAGTTTATAGGTGCAGTTTATAGGTGTTTATAAGAAGCAAGGAAGATAGATAGATTAGATACATCTACATCTTGTATTGCCACCTACTATATCTTCAATCATAATATTTCAACTGAATCCTTTTGTTTTCTAAGGGCCAGATTCTGATACATCTGCTCATACTTAGTAGTACCACAAATACTCTCACTGTCTTTACTTGTGGAATGTAAGGGGATCCAACTTTAGCCCTAAATTTGCAACATCCTACTTACTACTATAATGATCATATTCTCTCTTCATTGTTTATTAGTATTTTCTTCTCCTTCATTATATTAACTCTTTTCAGTTTCCACTCACCAGCATCAGACAATCTTCTTTCCTTCCCTCTTCCTGTTCATAGAAATGAGAAAGAATTGCCCCCCTGTGGACATTCTTATTCAAAATTAAACTCGCCTTATTTCAGTTTAGCTTAATTCACTTTGGAAGTGAATTAAACTAAACTGAATTAAGGCCAATTTACTTCTGAATAAGAACATCCATGCAGGGATTTAATGTGGTTTAACCAATCCACTTTAAATTCACTCTTTTAGTTTATTTGGATTAATTTTTTCTGAGTTCCCCAAGTAGACACACCCTAAGGTGGATGGATTTGCCGTAGCACCTGGGCTCATAAATATTGTGGCCAACTCACTTATTTAGAGGCGTCAATACCTATGACTAGCATATCACCTCAGTTTTGGCTGTAACCAAATAGTAAGACATGTAATATCTGACTTCATCATGTCTTTAAATAGCATCAATGTAATCTCATTAGGCAAAACTACAGGCTACAGCCATCATACCACGTCACCAGAAACCCAGCCTTGACACCATCACCTTTAATAACTGCTGCCTCAAATCCATTTTTTTTCCAATCTCAGCAAAATGGGGCTGCTAAGACTAACCCTCCTACCTCATAGAGGCTTTGTGAGGATCAGTTAATGTCTGAACAGTACTTTGAACATGTACAATACTATATAAATACTTATTATTATCACCACAATACTGAAATTAGGCATAATTTCTCTTCTCTTCCATCACCTCATGACCATTCCAGTCTCGCATCTTCACCCAGTATAGCACTGAAAGCACCTTCTTCCACTCTTCTACTGCACTGAACAAGACTTTGTCATTGCTTATCCTTGTTGATACCAATGCAGTGTTAAAGTGTGTGTGGTGAGGGGAGGGAAGCAACAAAACCTGTCCAAATTTAAGTGGCCTTGTGACCCCATGCACCAGGTCCCAATGCTACTCACTCAAATTTGGCCTGGTTGCAGACTCTGCTATTATACCACCCAGCTCTGGTGAGGGGAGGGGAGGGGAAAGAGACTGGGTGCCCACCTCCCCTCACTGCACTCTTGTTGTGTTCAGTTTCTCAAAAGTGAGGGGCATGGACCTTCTGTTTAAAAAGTGAGCGAGCAATGGCCATTTGTCTCCCCCTGCTCTGTCTCTGCTGCCCATAACTTACATGCCTCAGACCTGTGCTAGTGCCTTCACTGTCATCTCCTCTGTTTGTGAATGTCCTAACCTCAATTCCTTCGTGACCGCTGCACCTCAGAGACTAGACCACTTTTTCCCCCAGGCTGTTTTTGGCTCCTCTATCTTCTCTTGACATATAGTACGTTCTTCCACCTGAGTACACAAATGAACAGTTTAACCTTAGCTGTCACTTTTATGCCAATGACACCCAAAACTTTGTCTCAATCAAAATCACTGGCCCTCCCGTGATTCCCTCTTTATCTGTCTCAACACATCAACACCAGGCTCTGTATTGTGTCTCTTCAGATAACTGATACCAGGACAGACTTTCTTTTTCATGGGAAAATAAAAGCTTAGTCAGGCACTCTTGTTTGTTTTCCTCAAAAATGCTGGCCTGGCTTTTGTTTCTCAGGTACATAATCTAGGAGCCATCCTTGACTCCCCCATGTTCCTTTTGTGCCTCACCTGGTTACATTTTACCAGCCATATCCTCAACTGGAGTAAATGAGTCTATTTCCACACAAATCAGTAGAGTAGATTCTCAACGGGTGTAAAACAGCATCTCTCCACTGACTGCAAGGGAATCGTGCAGATTTATGCCACCCGAGAACCTGGTCTCTGAGAATCTGTTTCAAAGCCAATAGAGCTACATTGATCTACACTAGCTGAAGATGAGCTGGCCTGTTATCACTTCTGCAAGATATTCCACATATGCCAATAGTTTTCTCATTCTGTTGAATCACTAATTCAAGCATATATCACTTCACACCTTAATTACTGCAATTTCCTTCCTTATGTAGTCCTCCATATTGCTCATATCTATTCTCCAGTCTGTTCAGAACACTAAAACATACCTCCTCACCCAGGCAGGCAAATATGTTGGCATTATCCTCTCCTGAAAGACCTCCATTGAATTCACATTCTCAGCTAAGTTATAAGTCACATGAACTGTGTATCCAAGTTTACCTTGCTTGCACCACCTTCTTCATCAATTCCCCATCTCTTTCGAAAAGGCAGATCAGAAACACCAGCTCTACCATCACTGGGGTGTAGTGCTGAACACTTCCAAATCCTTTGGGAATAACACTCGGTAATCCAGGGAATGATGAGATATTGACCAAATGTAGACAGAGTTGGGATTTTCAAAAGTACCTAAGTGAAGTTAATAGAACTTATGCACATAAGTCACTGAGGTGCTTTTGAAAATCTCATTCTGAAGCTTTCTGACAGCTCTTTGCTGCGAGTAACAACAGAATCTTGAAACAGGCCATTAGCAACTTAAAAAAACAAAACAAAACAAAAATAGTCTTAGCTCCATTGGAGCAACTTGGGAGTCTTAAAAAGCAACGGAGGGTCCTGTGGCACCTTTAAGACTAACCAAAGGTGCCACAGGACCCTCTGTTGCTTTTTACAGATTCAGACTAACACGGCTACCCCTCTGATACTTGGGAGTCTTAGTTGTACTTCAGCTGATCATTTCTTAAAGGCTGCAAACCTTCTTGAAGTTTCGTGCCATCCTACATTTCTGAACCTTGCAGTTACCAATGACCCAACTACATTCTTTCAGACTGTAAAGCGGCTTGGCACAAAGAGGTCACTATTGACTTACGCCTGCCCCGTAGCACAGAAATATAGAAGCTGAAACCTAGAAAATATGGAAAGGATGTTGTTTGGTGTTTACTCTAGAATCTACAATGGCAGCCCAATCCCGATGACAACAATTTGGGGCTTTGCCTGTGCTGGAATGAAGCGAGAACGGGAAGCGGGACAGGAGCTGGACTCATGAGAGTGGGCCTTGCCTTGCTTGCTACAAAAAGGAGTTGGATAAATGAAACCACAACACCTGGGAATGATGGGTTGCCTTGTGAACAGTCCAAAGAACTCTGCACTGGAGGGTTGTTCACTTTGCATCACCAGCGTGAACCAAAGCATGATCCTCACCGGTGAGCTGCCAAGTAGCTGTCATTACCAGGCTTGCGAAGAAAGAAGTTTGTTTTGACAGTAAGAACTGGAAACCAAATACAATTTTGCTAGCTTTGGCTACCCCATATAAGACCTTCTTCAATTCCAAAATAAACAGTGTCAGTCATGATTAATACTGTGATCAGCATCATTTCTTTTTTTTAAATATCTGATCAAAAATTTCAGATTCTCAGTCTTGGGGCCAAAATCTGCCCTCAGTTACACCAGTCTGAATCTGGAAAAATTCCACTGAAGTTAACATAAACCTCCAGGTTTATGCCAAATGAAGGTGGGCCCTGGACACTGAGCTCTAGAGTTGACTGAACAACTGAATCCCACATTTGTTTTCATCCTAAATCAGGCCAAGTTAAAATATCGAACTTTCTGCAGAATCAAACATTTCTGAAAAGTTCTGATTTGAAACTATTGAAACATTTTGTTTCGGGACAGTTTGACTTTAACCTGAACTGCTGCAATGCCTGATGGAATTGTAGTTTGGGAGTCTCATGCCCCCATTGTCTCCTTTGGGCTGAGCTGCCCAGCTACACTACACATCTCCCTCATATTAATTCACCTATTCACTATGCCTCAACCCTGATGGAGGCCAGAGCAGCTCCGTGATTAATGCCTCCTTCTCCCAACTACTGACAAAACCTAGAGGACTCCATTGGAGTTACAAGTTAATATTTAAATGCCTATCAACTTATTTTGGAGTTCGATGGAAGGGGCTTTCCAAAGGCAGTATTTGTCTAGGTGTCTTGGAGGAAACACCTCTAGGGATTAGGGGTCATTCATTCTCCTTGAGCATCCAATCCAAGGTTGCTCTGACCTCAGTGGAAGAGGCATTGACATTCTGTGGATAGACACAAGAGTTGCCAAGAAGGGTGCCACTTCCGATGGAATTGTAGAACTTTTATGTGCACAAATAACACCTCGTTACTATTAGGTCAGCTGAGCTCACCAGCTCACTATAAAGACAATTTCATTTTAATCGGATGTGTGAGAACAGTTTCAAAGCTTTTAAATTTAATTCTGGATCAAGTGACAGCCTTTGATAATGAAACAGACCAAACTTATTAAGTGAGCACATTAAAAAAAAGCTTTAGCTGTATGGAAACTCTTATGCTGCATCTTAAACTGTTTCATTCTCCCATTCATAAATCATTAATGATGGGCTGAGTTGAACTCTGATCAGAATTTCCAGGTATATCACGTTTGTCACGAGTCTCCTTGGGAAGGATTTTTCAAGCCAGTCATTTTTAAAGGAGGTATGGACATCTATAAACTAGGGGTAGGAGAATCCTGGCCCCACTGAATTCAATAGAAAAACTCCCATCAGCTTCTATGGAACTGGTATTTCACCCAGTAGCTTTTGAATCTACACTTAGCAAGAACAGTTTCCTGCCTACAAGCATCACAGCCATCTATGGTGGGGCTATAACTCTGGCAGCCAATGACAGTGATCATTTGCTCTGAGCTCCTCTTATTGGTGCCAAATGTATTTGGCGCAAAAATCACCACCTGATCTTTTTCACCTACTTTTTTTCCAATCTCGGTTGGGTAGTGTGATGGGATATGTACACCACACAGGTAATGAAAAAATTAACTGGAGACAGAGAGCAATTAGTGCACCCAGTTGCACCTGGGGGGTGGGCTATGCCCAGCTGAAGATAAAGCCCAGCTGGGGCAGGACCTGGGTGATGAACATAAAGGGAAGCAGACCATATGAGAAGAGAGCTGAAGAACACTTAAGTTCCTCTCAGGTTTCTAGAGAGTGGAGGAAAGGCCTAGAGAGAGGCAGCTGTGGAGTAAGCTCAGGGAGGGTCTGCGGGAAAGAGCCAGATGGAAGGTCAAGGTAGGAATGAATCCAGGGAGGCAGTAGGAGTCTGAGAGAGCAGACCTTAGTTACTTGCCTAAGGGTTCCTTAAGTGGAACCCAAAAGAGATGAGAGGGCTAGGGTTCCCCTACTGGTCCATTGGAAAAGGTGGTGCAGAACCACCCGAATACAAAGAAAGCAAAGAAAGCTGGCCACGGCTGGAATCCTCTCTTCTCCAACCCCTTCCCCGTGCTGGGCCAGCAGCCTTCTCCCCACCCCCAACCTTGCCCCCTCCCTCACTCGCTCCTCAGCTGGCCGGCTGAGGGCTCCAGCCTCCAGCTCTGCCACCCCAGCCCTGGGGAGCCCAGAGCGGCGCAGCCGGTCACTGGCAGCGCAGCAGCCCAGCCCACCGCTGCCCGGAGCGGAATCCCTCCCTGGACCCTGCCTTGCCTGACTGTGCCACTCGGCTGACAGTGCACTCACTGTCTCTCACACTTCCCTAACACACACACACACACACACACGGTCTCTCTGACACACAGACAGGCTCTCACACCCACATACACTCTGCCTCTCACGAGTCACAGTCCCCCAATACAGATTGGCGACACACACACAGTCTCACACCCCCAACACACACTATGTCACACAATTCCCCAACATGCAGTCACACACACACACACACACACACACACACACACAGAGTCTCTCTCTCTCTCTCTCTCTCTCACACGCACTGGCTCTCTCTCACACACACATACACACACACTGTCATGCACACACACGTGCACGTGCACGTGCACACACACTTGTATTATTATTGTTGTTGTTATTACTGCTTGGTACTTCCTGTCAAAATGCCCGTGGTGAGCCAGGAGTGGGAGGGGCTGCAGGAGGGCCGTGGGCTCTGGCAAGATGCAGCCCCCATGTGACAGCGCGAAGCCCGCCACCGCCGCAGCGTCTGCTGCGTATGAAGCTCGGTGTGTGTCCGCAATGGGGGGCGGCTCTGGGGGTCCACAGGTGGGGGTGGTGGCTGTGCCCCCTCGACACACTGAGGTCAGCGGCGCCGGCTGGGGACCGCCTTCAGTGGAGCAAAGGGGCACCAGTTTAGTAATACTGCGTAGGGCCACATAAATCCTAAGGACATAAATCCTCTGGAACACATCCACAGCTTGGATGGGTCATTCAGTCCTTTATTCAGAGCTTCAGTTTGTAGCAAAGTTCCTCCAGAGGTAAGAAGCAGGATTGAAGACAAAATGGAGAAGATGCAGCTGCCTTTTTATAGTCTTTTGCCATGCGACCTGTGCTTTCTTTGTTTGAAACACAAACTGCCCAGCACATGGCTTGGATGCCTTTTCTTGCTGAATCATAAGGTGTATCCTCTGCCTTCTCTCAATGGGTCAGTTGTATAGCTGATGGTCCTTAATGGGTCATCAAGCAGGCTAGGCAGTGCTGATGCTAAACTGTCTGGGGGTGTCACCAGAAGCATAGCAACAAGTGTGAAATACTGACAGACAGACATATCTATAACTCATATTACAAAGATGATACAAACACATAAATAAGATTATCATATTTGGCAAATCATAACATTTTTGCAGATATCTTAGATGGCATATCTGGCACAACTCATTGCAATTTAACAATATTATCATTCATAATATCCTCAAGTGTCCCCCAGATTCCTTACAGCATCACACCTGGGTTCCCCTACAAACGAATAGGGAAGTGGTACATTTAGAGCAATGGATCTGAAGACTGGGATGGTTTGTCCTGTGGGATTTTGATACTGCAAAAGAGGAAAACACATAGTGCTGCATCCAGAGGGCCAAGCAATGACGAGAAAGCCCCCTGAGTCATGCAGAGAGAAAGGGAGGCTGTAGGATGCATGAATGAGCAATGGAAGCGGGTGTCAGATCTGGAGGGAACTAATTCCCAGAGCAGCCAGAAGGAGGTTCCCTAGTGGTGATTTTACCCTGTTACAGTCAGAAACACTGAAATCTCTTAAAGTCTGTCCTTGAAAGAGTCCCAGACCAGGTTTGCGCAAGCAAGTAGTTGAGATGTGGGTTGGAAAAACATCCACAGTCGTGCATGCTTATCACATATGAACTTCTTGTCTTGAGTCTTGACCATAACTAGTTGCTGGACTCCTGAGCTGATGCTGTGACATTGAGCGACCGCAGATATGGCTGTGTGGTGTTTGGGTATTTTGGTTTTTTTGTTCAGTGACTGAAGCAAAAAATTAAGGAAAATCATAGAATAATAGTGTTGAAGTGTTCTCCTACTGGTTTTTGAATGTTATGATTCCTGATGTCAGATTTGTGTCCATTTATTCTTTTGCGTAGAGACTGTCCGGTTTGGCCAATGTACATGGCAGAGGGGCATTGCTGGCACATGATGGCATATATCACATTGGTAGATGTGCAGGTGAATGAGCCCCTGATGGTGTGGCTAATGTGATTAGGTCCTATGATGGAGTCATTTGAATAAATATGTGGACAGAGTTGGCATCCTGAAGCAAGTACTCACCAGCAACCACACACCACACAACAAAAACACTGACCCAGGAACCTATCCTTGCAACAAAGCCCGATGCCAACTCTGTCCACATATTTATTCAATACTTCAACCTCTCTGGTCACTCAGTAACAGACTTAAAGGTGGCAATTTTGCAACAGAAAAAACTTCAAAAACAGATTCCAACGAGAAACTGCTGAGCTTGAATTAATATGCAAACTAGATACCATTAACTTGGGTTTGAATAGAGACTGAGAGTGGCTGGGACATTACACATATTGAATCTATTTCCCCATGTTAAGTATCCTCACACCTTCTTGTCAACTGTCTAAAATGGGCCATCTTGATTATCACTACAAAAGTTTTTTTTTCTCCTGCTGATAATATCTCAACTTAATTAATTAGCCTCTTACAGTTGGAATGGCTACTTCCACCTGTTCATGTTCTCTGTATGTATATATATTTCTTACTATATGTTCCATTCTATGCATCTGATGAACTGGGCTGTAGCCCACAAAAGCTTATGCTCAAATAAATTTGTTAATCTCTAAGGTGCCACAAGTACTCCTGTTCTTTTTTCATAGAATAATAGAATCATAGAAGATTAGGGTTGGAAGAGACCTCAGGAGGTCATCTAATCCAACCCCCTGCTCAAAGCAGGACCAACGTCAACTAAATCATCCCAGCCAGGGCTTTGTCAAGCCGGGCCTTAAAAACCTCTAAGGATTGAGATTCCACCACTTCCCTAGGTAATCCATTCCAGTGCTTCACCACCCTCCTAGTGAAAAAGTTTTTCCTAATATCCAACCTAGACCTCTCCCACTGCAACTTGAGACCATTGCTCCTTGTTCTTTCATCTACCACCACTGAAAACAGTGAAGCTCCATCATCTTTGGAACCCTCCTTCAGGTAGTGGAAGGCTGCTATCAAATCCCCCCTCACTCTTCTCTTCTGCAGACTAAACAAGCCCACTTCCCTCAGCCTATTCCTAGTAAGTCATGTGCCCCAGTCCCCTGATCATTTTCATTGCCCTCCACTGTGCTCTCTCCAATTTGTCCACATCCTTTCTGTAGTGGGGGGCCCCAAAACTGGATGCAATACTCCATATGTGGCCTCACCAGTGCCGAATAGAGGGGAATAATCACTTCCTTCAATCTGCTGGCAATGCTCCTACTAATGCAGCCCTATATGCCGTTAGCCTTCTTGCCTTGTTGGCAATAAGGGCACACTGCTGACTTATATCCAGCTTCTCATCCACTGTAATCCCCAGGTCCTTTTCTGCAGAACTGCTGCTTAGCCAGTCAGTCCCCAGCCCATAGCAGTGCATGGGATTCTTCCATCCTAAGTGCAGGACTCTGCACTTGTCCTTGTTGAACCTCATCATATTTCTTTTGGCCCAATCCTCCAATTTGTCTAGGTCACTCTGGACCCTATGCCTACCCTCCAGCGTATCTACCTCTCCCCCAAGTTTAGTGTCATCTGCAAACTTGTTGAGGGTGCAATCCATCCCATCATTCAGGTCATTAATAAAGATGTTGAAGAAAACCGACCCAAGGACCGACTCCGCTTGATACTGGCTGCCAAATAGACATTGAGCCGTTGATCACTACCTGTTGAGCCCAACAATATAGCCAGCTTTCTATCCACCTTATAGTCCATTCATCCAATCCATACTTTTTTAACTTGCTGGCAAGAATATTCTGGATAATCTTAAAAATAATCTGGATAGTTTCAAACCAAAATTGAATTTTTGTTTGATTTTTTTTTCTTCCCCTCACCAAAATGAAAAACCAAAAATTTTTGGGTCAAGTTTCTTCCCCCGTGCCCCCAAAAACGAACCATTTTGACACTTCCCAAATGTTTTTTCAGCCAAAACTAGTTGCTGAATTTGACCCAAATTTGTGAATAGATTTGAGGCCCCGAAAAATTCATTTTCTGACAAATTTACTATTTGCCAGAAAAAAAATTCACCCAGTTGTAATGAATATAACTCTCAATTAATCTTTCTGTAACCTGCAGTGCTGTTTCTATGGGTAGGTGGCACTGGGCTAAGGTTACCCCTGGACAGGGGAGTGCAGGCAGCCTATTGCAGCAGTTCCTGGTGCATTGTGGGACAGCAATGGAAGGACTATTTATCCCCCTACAGTGAGTTCACATGGGCAGTTAATTAGGTGAGGATTTACACACACACTCTTTCAGGTAACTGTCATCAGTGGGTGGCCATCAAAAAGTTGATTTGTAGCAAATACGTATGGACTCAAGGGCACATCCCTTATTGTAGTTGATTGTTCTGTCTAGCACAGACGGGGCCAGAGAATGAGCCTGGGTATCTAGAGTGAGCAATGTTGTGTGTTTGTTAGTTTTGACTTTACTTACTGCCTCTTTTATATCCCTTTTGTGTGTTGTTCATCTGGAAGTTGGTACTTTCTTGCTTCCTCTGTCAGCTTTTTTGTCACCCCATTACAGGGTCATCTATGAAAAGCTTTGAAGGTTTGACTCAGAGGCATGGAACAAAAAAATTTTCAGGTAATAATGTTTCCCAGTAGGAGAGTTTTTGGGCTGTTGGAAAAGTAGTTTGCTATGAGAATATAAAATAAGTTTTCAGGATGAACAAGGGAATTGTTTTGTTTCTTAGCAGTGTCAAGTTAGTGATTGCCTGGGGGGGGTGGGGGCAGGTTCTGCTGAAAATCAAGCTGGTTAATGCTTGGCGTTTCCCTGTATCTCTGCTCTAAAAAAATTATTTTCCTTCATGTGCATCCTTATGGACGATGGAAAACTCAGCTCAACATTTAAAGCATGCAGCCTGGAGAAATGGCTACATGATATAGCAGGGTATTGTTAGTGAAAAGACTTGGTGGAGGTTGTGGTTGGATAATATCCAAAGATCAGGGGCCAGATCCTGACTGGTGTAAAAGAATGTAGCTCAACTTAGATAAATAAAGCTAAGACGACAAACCTCAATTGAGGAGCTGAGCCCAGATGCTTAGCTAACCTTGTGGGTCAGCAGAATTGGGCTGGGAATCTAATGAGAACAGCCACTCCTGAGAGGTCTGGTACTGTTTTTCCCACATATAGCAGGATGTCTTTGGATAAGCCATTTAAAAAACTACTATGGAGCTTGGTTTAATGTATTAGTTAATAATTATGGGAGCACCATTCCCTTCTATTGGTGGAAAAATCAATCTAAGTATTTGTGATTAGTGTTCTCTAGTGCCTGGTCTTCAGGTTTTATGCCTTATTTCTACAGACAAGTGTAGCTAACATTCTTTCCCTCAAATGGAAGGGCGAGTAGCACCTAGAGACCCCAACCAGGTCACGGTACCTCTGTGCTTGGTCCTGTACAGACTGTCACGGTCCCTCGATATGCTGTTCCTTCTGAGAACTCTTTCTAAACCCTGAGTGCCCCTCTTTCAAGTGACAGGCCTGTGCCTCCATTTCCCTGTGGAGTGGGATCCCACAATCCAATCATTCTTCAATTGGGTCTCCAGGTTACACCCCCTGGTCGCCACCTGTGATAGCTACCAGGCCCGATGGGCTTGGATCCTGCAAGAGTTTTCCTTTGTGAGCTTGTGGACAGGAACAGTCTGCCGTCACTCAGAAGCAGCTTCTTCGAAACAAAGTATGATTCATTTACCAAAAGGTTACACAGCTCTTAGAAAAATGGATTTAACACAGAGGCCTATAGGCATACTGTCCTACCTATGCTTAGCATTCCCGCCATTGGCCTGACTTAGCCTGGGTACTTCCAGGGCACGCACTGTCTTCAACAGCATCTTGTACACCAAGAATTGTCTTTGATTGTGCCTTGTACACTACTGGGCCCATTGGCAGTGCTTGACACATAATGCCTTCATCAGAAGTCGATTATTATGCATCTTTTGGTGGTAAGGGAAGTGCTTAGGAGCTGACTACTTCATCTGACCAAAATGGAAATACTAAAGATGTCGCTGGCTCTTTCTCCAATTTTCCTTTGCAGAGGGTGAGTTCCACAGAGATGACCCGTGCCTGCCGATAGTGGGGGAGCACAGTGAGGGGAGCAGCTTCGGCAGATGTTACTGAGCATGCTCAGTCCGTGTGAGCATGCACAGTATAAACCAAGCTGCAAATTTAGGGGGGGCACATGACCCAATGTACCCCTCCCCCCACATGCTGCCTCTGGTTCAGAATGTTTGAATTCCCCAAACCTTCTTAGTTTGTACAAAGAATACAAGAGAGGAATTCTCATCTGAGACAGATTCTGTATCTGTCACTCCAATAGGTGGGTAAAGAGAGGAGAGGGAAAGATCAAGAGGTTAAATGATGTTATTAACAAAGTAGTGGGTTTTTATCTAAAGACTACATAGAGGCTCTATTGTGAGAATTGCTTAAACTGTGGACCAAATTGCTTTTGCTCTTCTCAGCAAGGTAAGGCAGATAGTGCACAAAAGGCATCTCTTTGTGCAGAACATATCTGATATTGACTCTGAGTCATGTTCCTTTTCCAAAAGTGTTCTTAATGTTTGGCAAATGCGAGCATTGGAATCAACATCCCTTTGTGCTTTTTGGCTTCTCAAAAGGACCCTTTTATTATTTTTCTCCCAACCTCAGGATTTTGTATGTGACCATTCTGAAAGGTCAGCCTATTTTTTGTGTCATAAAAGCTGGGGGAAATGAACTCTTTCACTGATTTGATTCATTGGGGCAAATTTAGGAAATGGATGCAACTCCACAGGAAATCTCAGAGCCAAATTCAGCAGTGGCATAAAACATGGCGGCCTAAGTTACACACTGATCAGAAAATGTGTGTAAGTGGCACAATAGCATAACTAGTATTAAATTGCCATTTGATGGGTGTGCAAAACAAGGACAACTAATTTGACAAGGGGGCAAGTGAGTGGCAGGAAAAAGCAACTAATAAGAGATGACAAGATGAAACAGCCCTTTCCCCAGTTTAACACATGCCTACATTATTCTCAGTTCTTGATTTGATCCCTGGAGGCTATATCGTGTGATGAACTCACAGCCTGATGAGGGAAGAGGTGTAAAGTCACACCACCCTGGGTAAGAACAGGGAGAGATTGTATCTCCTGAGGCACAACCTCTCCTCAGCCCACTCTGAGACTAAATTCTGTGTTTTTGTGGCAGAGTGCAGGGAGTTAACAGGTCAGCCTGCACTCTGATCACTCTGGCACTAATTAGCTCCCCCAGAGAAGATTGATTGGAGAATGACACATAGTTAGCTAAAGACCAAATTAGCCCATCAGCACAAGACTGATTTAAAAGGGCACAGGAAGAAAGGGCAAGCAGAGAGGAGCAGGGACAGCTAAGCCCAGAGCCAGAGAAATCTCCAGGAAGGGAGACCTCTTAGGCTCTGGGATAAGGGCTGAGGGTACAAGGAACATAAATAGCACGGCTGCTTGGAACTGTAACGGTGTTGGTGGAGGGACCATAAATAAACAGCCTGGTGCGGATATCCAACCAGTGGCATCTGAGCAGGTTTCTACAGTGCAAGAAGGCAGGAAAGGACCACACCCTGCTACATGTGGGGGCTTGTCAGGGATCGTGATTCCCCCATTGATGGCAACAGAGGAGACCAGGGGAGGACATGAGAAAGAGAGAGGAAGAAAGGCTAATAGGGCCAGGGTAAAGGGAGAGATCTCTTGCCTCTCATGATTGTCTGATACTGTATATAGAATTGCTGCATGGCACTGTAGGAAAGCGCTGGTTGATAAAACACAAATAAAGCACCCAGCATTGGTTACAATCAAGAGGTGTCAGAGCCATTTGTATGAGAAGACAAGAACGGTGGGCTGTGCACTGTCACGGATATCTTAATCCTGTTCCATCGGGGGATTCCTGGCAGATCAGGAGTGGGCTGGGACTCAAGAGCTATGACTCTCCTGATGTGCTTACTCCTCTTCCATTTCTAATTCATACAGCAGGATATTGGTCATAGTGAGAAGGTGGGATTGTAACTAGCAGATAGCTAAATACCTTTTCACACAGATAAAAATCTATATTACAGGCCAAATATAATGTTTTTAGTGTCAATTCCTTGGATGCTGATGTAATAACTGTAGAATTTGATCCATTTAAACTTCTTCAGTATTGTTTATCATTTCAATGGGGAAGGGATGCTAATTAAATTGGACAGCATTTGCATATGTAAATTGTGATAATTAGATGAAAGATTTCTCCATGTAATTCTAGAAGGCACTAGCAGAGATTATTAAAGAAACTTGAGAGTTATTGGGAGTAAACAGTCAGTAGGATACCCAGAAACCGTAATGTTAAATGTTTTAATTTTCGTGCATAAATGGCTATAAAACAACTTTTAAAGAAACCAGAGGTCCTCACTTGGGGCCTGATCCAAGGACCATTGAAGTCAATGGGTGTCTTTCCATGGACTTTAATGTGTTTTGGCTCAGGCTACAATTTGTTCTCATTCCTAACTCTGGAAAAAATGCCCTTGGAAGTCAGTGGGAACTTGTCTGAGTAAGGATTGAGTGAAAATTGAGGAAGGACCTCCGAATTTGGCTCTTAGAAAGAAGAGACTGAAATAACCTACAATATTATGTCATCTAACCATCCCAAATGACATTACAGGATTGATCCCTACAGTATATTGAGTTTGTTGTTCAGACCAGTTTTGAATGACTGAAACAATAAGGCCCAACAACCTGTTATCTAGGGAAAGAATTCTACAGTCCATTCTAATGTGACTCCTGTGGCCTGAATCTATAGAGAGTAAAGAGCTCGCTACTGCCCTCTGTTGAACGGAAGAGCACAGTCACAAGTTCCATATGAGAGGAGCTCTCTGCCACCACCTATTGGTGGACAGGGGCAGGTACAGCTACAGCATTCATTTGTATATGTTTTCTACCCAGAAAGCCTCCAAATAACAGTCTGGAGACTTGCCGGAACTATTCACAAACTTTGAACTGATTGGATAGTGGGACTGAACAGAGAGAGAGAGAAAGAGAGGAAATGGGCTCCAGCGTTGTAGCATAGGAACCTTTAGCAGATTCCTTATGTCTTTGATCCCCCTTGGATGAAGATTTTGCAAATGGATGGCACAGAGTGTTAAATGACTACTGACAAAGATACCATGGGAGGGGGGAGTGTTTTATTTCTTATTCAATTATAGATATTGTTGCTGTATTTTTTCCCCAGTTGATGCTGTGACCTCTTGTCCCCTAATAAAGTCTTTCCTTGTTTTATACATTGACTCAGTGCTTTTGAGGAGGATGTAGAAAGGTGTGCAGAAAGAATAGCAAATATAGCAGGCGACCAGCTTGGCTTAACAGTGAAATCTTTGGTGAGCTTAAACAAAAAAAGGAAGCTTACAAGAAGTGGAAACTTGGTCAGATGACTAGGGAGGACTATAAAAATATTGCTCGAACATGCAGGGGTGTAATCAGGAAGGCCAAAACACAACTGGAGTTGCAGTTAGCAAGGGATGTGAAGGGTAACAAGAAGGGTTTCTACAGGTATGTTAGCAACAAGAAAAAATGTCAGGGAAAGTATGGGACCAATAATGAATGTAGGAGGCAACCTAGTGACAGATGATGTGGAAAAAGCTGAAGTACTCAATGCATTTTTTGCCTCAGTCTTCATAGACAAGGTCAGACCCCACACTGCTATTCTGGGCAACACAGTATTGGGAGGAGGTGAGCAGCCCTCAGTAGTGAAAGAACAGTTTAAGGACTATTTAGAAAATCTGGACATGCACAAGTCCATGGGTACAGATCTAATGCATCCAAGGGTACTGATGAAATTGGCTGATGTGATTGCAGAGCCATTAGCCATTATCTTTGAAAACTCGTGGCGATCACGGGAGGTCCCGGACGATTGGAAAAAGGCAAAAATAGTGCCCATATTTTAAAAAGGGAAGAAGGAGAATCCGGGGAACTACAGACTCACCTCAGTCCCTAGAAAAATCATAGAGCAGGTCCTTTGAAGCACTTGGAGGAGAGGAAGGTGATCAGGAACAGTCAACATGGATTCACCAAGGGCAAGTCATGCCTGATCAACCTGATTGCCTTCTATGATGAGATAACTGGCTCTGTGGATATGGGGGAAACGGTGGATGTAATATATCTTGACTTTAGCAAAGCTTTTGATGCGGTGTCCTACAGTATTCTTGCCAGCAAGTTAAAAAAGTATGGATTGGATGAATGGACTATAAGGTGGATAGAAAGCTGGCTAGATTGTCGGGCTCAACAGGTAGTGATCAACGGCTTGCTGTCTTAGTTGGCAGTATCAAGCGGAGTGCCCCAAGGGTCGGTCCTGGGGCCGGTTTTGTTTAACATCTTTATTAATGATCTGGACGATGGGATAGATTGCACCCTGAGCAAGTTCATGGGTGACACTAAGCTTGGGGGAGAGGTAGATACGCTGGAGGGTAGGGATAGGGATCAGAGTGACCTAGACAAATTGAAGAATTGGGCCAAAAGAAATCTGATGAGGTTCAACAAGGACAAGTGCAGAGTCCAGCACTTAGGACGGAAGAATCCCATGCACCACTACAGGCTGGGGACTGACTGGCTAAGCAGCAGTTCTGCAGAAAGTGACCTGGGGATTACAGTGGATGAGAAGCTGGATATGAGTCAGCAGTGTGCCCTTGTTGCCAAGAAGGCTAACAGCATATTGGGCTGCATTAGTAGGAACATTGCCAGCAGATCGAGGGAAGTGATTATTCCCCTCTATTTGGCACTGGTGAGGCCACATCTGGGGTATTGCATCCAGTTTTGGCCCCCCCCAATACAGAAGGGATGTGGACAAAGTGGAGCGAGTCCAGCGGAGGGCAACGAAAATGATTAGGGGCCTGGGGCAGATGACTTACGAGGAGAGGCTGAGGGAACTGGGCTTGTTTAGTCTGCAGAAGAGAAGAGTAGGAGGGATTTGATAGCAGCCTTCAACTACCTGAAGGGGGGTTCCAAAGAGGATGGAGCTCGGCTGTTCTCAGTGGTGGCAGATGATAGAACAAGGAGCAATGGTCTCAAGTTGCAGTAGGGGTGGTCTAGGTTGGATATTAGGAAACTCTAATATTAGGAGGGTAGTGAAGCACTGGAATGGGTTACCTAGGGAGGTGGTGGAATTTCCATACTTAGTGGTTTTTAAGGCCCGGCTTGACAGAGCCCTGGCTGGGATGATTTAGTTGGGGTTGGTCTTGCTTTGAGCAGGGGGTTGGACTAGCTGACCTCCTGACGTCTCTTCCAATAAATCTTCTATCATTCTATGTATTGCCTGTTAAAGGCATTCAGGGAAGTTTAATTTTTCCCAGGTTCCTGGGTGGGGGCTTGAGCTGGTGGTGTTCGTTAATTGTAAGATGAACCCCTAGTTAATTGAACCTGGCTATTGTTGCTACCGCCATTAATAGCCAGCAGAAGTGTCATACTAATAAACCTCATTTGTAAGTAAGGCAAGGGGGATGCTCTGAGGACAGTTGTTCATTGAAAGGGAATAAGCACTGATGGATGAAAAACTAAGACTGATGTTGCTTTGGGTCAATGGTCAACAATATCAGGGAAGTACTGGAGGGGAAAACCCCTGGACTCATCAGAAGATGTCTGCATTGTCCAAAGTGTCTCTCTCTAGAGAGTCACAGAAATTAGATGTGGAAAAAGCCATGATGGGTCTAGTCCATCTGCCTGGCCTATGCAGAACTAATCCCTACAGTGTATTTCCAAGGGTTCTATCGAGTATCTCTAAAGCCAAACACTTTGGTCCAGAATACGATCTCATTTGTGTTGATATAAATCTAGAGTCACGCTGGCCTGGATTTTAAAGAGTCTTGCCTCTGAATGGGAGCTCAGTGCCTAACTCCTTCAGGCCCACTCAAAAATGTCAGTATCTAGTATTTAGCCCAAATTGACACCAGCATAGCTGAGATCAGAATCTCACCCTTTGTCTGTTTATAAAGTCGCACAGAAAAAGTGGTAAGGGTTGAAACTGAAATCATGCTGTAAATAACTTACATAATAAAAGATCAATGATAGAAAAACATTCCCAGGGTTTGCTTTATGCGACTACAAAAAAGTCTCCAATGCGTATAAAACTGAAGTTTGCCACTGCTGCTAGTCACATGGTGAGCTGGCAATTGGACAATAAGGTCTGAATTCATTGATAAATCAGTCCTTTTTTTTATTTCACAAAATGTGTACTAATTGCTGTAATCAAAAAGGTTTTAGGTCCAACCTTTAGTCTGATGGTTGGCTCTACATGACACTTGTGAAAAATCCACAAGTAATAGATCCTGCTTTCTGGTAATGGCAAGACTGAATAAAATACTCTCAAGCATTAGCTACACTTCTGCAGATCTGGCCTTTGTTAAATTAGCAGCAATACCTTAAGACCATTAGAATGATTATAGCCAACTGTAATAGTCTGTGCATGACAGTAAAACTCCTAGAAAATGTTCAGTTATGTGCCAAATGACAGTACCTGGAAATAATTAAGTTAATCAGGTTACTGTAGTTGCATGGGCATCTTCCCTTAATAGATCTAGGAGAACACTTTATCAAGTAGCACCTGTTTTTATTGGCTGTCATTACCAAACCTCTAAGCTATTGCTTAATTGCAGTAAAGGAGGGAGTTCTCAATTGCTTCCTTAACATCTGCAACAGGGATGGGAAAACCAGCTCAGATGAAATAAGAATCAGCTTGAACTTTTGCTCAGATTTTAAACTGGACTTGAAATGAATCATTATTAAATGTCCCAAAAAGTTTGATGCTGTGTTTCATCTTTTCCTCTGCGCCTGCTGATTTGGGCCAAGACAAGTTGCTGAAGAACCAAATTATCGTGAGAGAAATATTTGGTTTTGGTTCGTTGGTGGGGTGGGTTTTTTTTGCTGTTACTTCCTGATTTATCAAGGTTGGAATGTGAAATCTAGTGAAACAGCTTATTCTCTCATGAGAGTTTCAGACTGCGATCCCGAGCAAGGAGCCTCAGAATGGCTAAGCATCTGCCATATGGTGGGTAAGCAGCTGAAACCTGTGAGGCTTATCCTAACCCAACAGAACCTTCTAAGGTTCATCCAGCACTAATTCACACATACAGTTCACTTGATTTATTCCTTATCAATGTACAGTGGCCAGTAACATGTTGAGCAACATAAGAGAGACAGCAAAGAGAAATTCTAGTAAATTCTATACATTTGCATCCAGATATATTACAGTGACGATACTGCTGCTGTAGTTACCCAAACTCTCAGTCTTCTGTAATTATTTCCAGGTACTTTTGGTGAGATTCACATGAGTGACTTAGGCTCTTGTCAATTTAGGTGACTATGTCCAACATTTAGACGCCGCCTGCATTCACAAAACATCTGCTGAGCTGCCATCGAACCCTGCAGGGACCTGAAGTGCCTATGTTTCTGCTGTTAACATTTCCAAAGCATGGTGGTTGGGCATGCACTCAGCAGCTCAACACTTAATTCACACCTAAACCCCAACAGGATTCCCCAAGCTAAGAATTATCCTTTCCTATCTTGCCTTCAGAGCCCAGTCTGGTAGATGTGCTTAGAGCAAATGTAAACCTGCACTAGCCAGACCTGGTACACTTCTTATAACCTTTACCCACTAGAAAAACAACAAGGAGTCTGCTGGCACCTTAAAGACTAACAGATTTATTTGGGCATAAGCTTTCGTGGGTAAAAACCTCACTTCTTCAGTTGCATCTGAAGAAGTGAGGTTTTTACCCACGAAAGCTTATGCCCAAATAAATCTGTTAGTCTTTAAGGTGCCACCAGACTCCTTGTTGTTTTTGTAGATACAGACTAACACGGCTACCCCCTGATACTTTACCCACTAGTTAACTCACCTGCGAGGTTGGAGACCCAGATTCAATTCCCCCTGGTCCAAAGCCACCAGGCTCTGTAGTCAATCTCACTCTCTGGCCCAAAATTCACTAGAAGATGCATCTATGTAGATTGCAATCTTTTGAGGGTAAGGAATGGTGTGCGCTTGTAACTTGTAAAGTGTGTCTGCGCTTCTCAAATAATATCTAAGATAGCATTAGCAAAAGCAAGGCTAAATCTAAGTTTGGTTAATGATGATCATAAACAGTATTATGTATTTTTACAAAGCATTTCAGTTCCTCCAAAAGAGAACTTAATGCTTCTTGTTAAAGGCCATTTTGACTTAAATAGGGTTAATTACTCATTGGCCAAATTACCAGTATGTACCTTATGATGACTTGGCTTCACACAGAGTGACAAAGAATATCATATACAAAAACCCAAGCAATAACTCACAAGGGCTAGATTCAATTCTTGTGTAACTCTAATGACTACAGTAGAGCCACACCAGGAATGGATTTGGCTCCAGCATCCATAAACCTTATTTATCCTTATATAATCAATACCTTTCAGATTTCCTCTTTTATACGTACATCACTTACATTAAATATGTTCCTTCTGCCCACTTCCCAATTAAAATGTTCCTTGCCCGTTTCGTTATCCCACTCCATTTCACATTTCCTTCTCCTCGTGGCTCACAAGTATCTATTTTGTTAAATAATTAACTCAAACCACACATATTCTTGGATGTACGGAGCCAATTATCCTGGCAGAATAACCTTTACGTAGAGTAAAAATCTGCAATTTCAGTTATTTTTAAACCAAGTACTTTTAACAATTTGTCCTTCTTCTGAAACCTCCTTTGAAAATATACCAGGACATAAAACTCTCTGTGTTGCCCAGAGAGTGCTTTTAAATATTCAATTGTCCTGATTGTTTTTTGGCTGATGACTTTCTTTCTTTATGTGTATGGAGAGGTCCATCAATGGCTATTAGCCATTGGTATCCCTAGCCTCTGTTTGCCAGAAGCTGGGAATGGGTGACAGGGGATGGATCACTTGATGATTACCTGTTCTGTTCATTCTCTTTGGGACACCTGACATTGGCCACCATCGGAAGACAGGATACTGGGCTAGATGGGCCTTTGTTCCAACCTAGTATGACCGTTCTTATGTTCTTAATCAGACACTTTTTTTATAGTGTGTATTATTTACAGAGCTGACTCCACAGTGAGGGAGGCAATGTTGTATAGTGAACAGGGCACTGTGCGGGGACCCAGGAGACCTTGGGGCTCTGCCACTGACCTGCTGTATGACTTTAGCAAGTCACTTCCTTCCTGTGCCTGTCTTCCCTCCCATTCCTCCTCTGTTTGGACTGTAAGGTCCTTGGGCAGGGACGATGTATTTCTACAGCACCCGATGGAATATTGCCTCTCTGTACTAATGTAATATAATTCATAATAATATTACAAAATGATAACCAGTCTGCAGTCATCAGAGAATGGAGATGACTTCCAATTTGGCCATGAACCAATTCCTGATTATTATGACTTTTCATATCAGATGTTGAATCACAGGCACACTCTTGGGTTTTCTTCATAGAGGCGGAATTTCCATTCTCTGGGAAATTCTGATATTTTGACATTTAGTTTCATTCTGAATCAAGATAAAATCCTCAAAATAGCCAGCAATAATACAAAGAAAACAAATAGTTAACGTTATTCACAAACATCAAAATATTTCTGTTTGCCAGAAGCTGGGAGTGGACGACAGGGGATGGATCACTTGATGATTATCTGTTCTGTTCATTCCCTGTGGGGCACCTGACATTGGCCACTGTCAGAAGAGAGGACACTGGGCTAGATGGACCTTTGGACTGACCCAGTATGGCTGTTTTTATGGTCTTAGAGGCAAGGTGGGCAAGGTAACATCTTTTACTGGACCAGCTTCTGTTGTTGGAAGGTTCAAATTTTCAAACTACACAGAGATCTTCCCCAGGTCTGGGGAAGGAAATCAGAGTTCCTCCCCCAGGCCTAAAGAAGAGCTGTTTGTAGCTCAAAAGCTTGTACCTTCCACCAGCAAAAGTTGGTCCAATGAAAGATCTACCTATGTTGTCTCTTTCCTGTGCTGGGATCAACATGGTTACAATAACAGTTCAGACAAAATATTTCAGCTCAGTCCATCATTCAACTGTTTCTGTGTGAGCTGTCACAATGCCTCATGGGAGTTGTAGTTTGGGTGCTCCCATTCTCCCATTCTCCTCTATTAGCCAGGCTTCCTGCTTAGACTACAACTCCCATTGTGCACCATGGCTTCAACATTGCTCTGCAGCAGTTCAGTCAGAGGGGAGACCACGGGAGATGGGAAACTGAGTCAACCAAGCCCAGCCATAGGGAAGATGGGGGTATGAGGCACCTGAACAACTGAGGCAGGTAGGCAGATGTGGTTCAATGTCAAACTAAGATGAAATCAAATGTTTTGAATCAGTTTTACAAACTGCAATGTTTTGATTCAGGAAGGTGTGACCTGAAAATAAATATTTAATTTCAATTTTCCCAAAAGGGAAATCAAAAACCCTTTTGCAAAATCAAAACTCTTTCTCAATAAAAATTTCTGTTGTGCAAAAAACAACAATGTTGAGAGAAAATTCCTCACGGCTGTATTAATTAAATCTAACTTTTACATGGAAAACTCATCAGTAACAGTACTGCCGTCTCTGTTCAGCTCCCAAACAGCTGTCTTCTAACTTGAATAAATGTAAATAAAATTTCCAATCACTGGTTACAATAATAATGTATCTCCTTATATCTGTTCAGAAGCATTCCTAGCCAATAACCCACAAAAAATAAGTAATCTTTGGCTTGATTCTCCTCTGCTTTTCACCATGTGAAGTTATTTACACCTGTGTAGGCATTCAAAAATCATGAGTTTGGCTTAAAAAAGTCCCAAGATTGTTTTACAAATGTCAAGCTGTCTGGAGTGGCTCACAAAGATGGGTGCCAACCTCAGGGCACAGTGTTACAAAGCAGGGCACAAATCCCAAACTGGTTGTGTGTTCTACACTTAGATTTCACCAACCAAGTATCAAGTGTGAACATCTCAAGCACTACAACTGCCTTAACATGGAGTCACAGATGGTCCCACAGATGGGAACTCTGGTCTATCTTGCCTTTGTGATAGGTGGTTCCTTACACCAAAAAAAATCACAATAATATTCAGGTTACTCCCAGTCCCAAAGGACCAGTCACTTACCCCAATCAATTGCACCTTAGATCCTACACCAAAGATAACACTTGTTGCCAACCCTGTAATTAACTAAAGATTTATTAACTAAAAAGGAAACAAGAGAGTTTAAAGCAGATAAACATACACACACATATGGGTTACAGTTTTAGG